>NC_092820.1:106952452-107279118 GCF_023375885.2 Dermacentor andersoni
TTCACACTACGCCACATGACGACAAAATAAAAACAAGCATGATAGACATATATCCATGTCGCATACATCACGAACAATTTCGTAAAGATTGCGAACCAATAATTGTTGCAAGGTGTGCGCATTAAAACATACAGTCGAATACTCATCCAACCACAAAGTATTCAGTATGTCCTTACCGAATTCGTACCTTTCATATTTATTGTGAACGCCTCTATAAAGAAGACCGATAGAACGATATTGCATCTACAACTAAGAATATTACACGTTCCTGATTGGTGATTTTATGGTGATGTATGTATGTATGTGTGTATGTATGTATGTATGTATGTATGTATGTATGTATGTATGTATGTATGTATGTATGTATGTATGTATGTATGTATGTATGTATGTATGTATGCATGCATGTATGTATGTATGTATGTATGTATGTATGTATGTATGTATGTATGTATGTTTGTATGTATGTATGTATGTATGAATGTATGTATGTATGTATGTATGTATGTATGTATGTATGTATGTCTCTAACCGTTCTCCCGCCTAACTTGGTTACATGGTAGCCCATGGTCTGGTAGCCCATGGTAGCCCATGACCCATGGCATGTGGTCAGGAAACAGCTTGATCGCAACCGTCGGACCAAGTTGGAGAACTGAGTATGTGGCAATGTGTACATATTGTGACACGCTGACGAAGTTAGAAGACGACGTCGCTCTTAACATAGCGCTCTTTCTACGATCAGATTCAGTTGCTACAGTTATTGCAAATATCCTGTGAAAATATTGCTGACTCCTTTTACCCCTATAACATTTCTGGTGGAAAAATTCTGCGCGGACGTCCAGGACAACCAACAAGACACGAGACAAGCACAGCGCCAGTGCTTCTCTCGTCTCTTTATTGTAGGTTGCCCTGGGCATTTGCGCTGGGTTTCCTCACCTTAAGAATACTGTGTACCAACTATCCCCAACCGAAGTTTTATTTTTGTTGGAGGTTGCAGGCTCAAGATCAAGACGGACGTACGCAGTGGGCGCGCGTTGGCTGCGTCTACAATGCCAGCTCAAGGCGAGGGGGCATCAGATACGCCGGCACACACGCCCATTGTCATTCTGGGCATTGAAGATGACACAGACACAGACATTGAAGATTGGCCACAACTGTATGAGCCGATCAGCACTAGCAACCACTGGGACCAGACTATCATGCTAGCTAATTTGATATTTTACCTCACGATAATTGCACGCGTCTGGTTTCAGACCCACGAGGAGGAACTTACCAGCTGGGTCATTTGTAAACACAAGCTCAACGATCTGTTTGGCAAGCCTGTTGGACGTCAGCGCGCCGCCCAAGAAGACCTCGCTTCGCGTGTACAAATGTGCAATGAGTCTTACCTCACCTACATCCAGCAAGTGCTCGCTCTTTGCTGCAAAGTGGATCCGAAGATATACGAACCTGATAAAGTTGCACATGTCATTAAGTGCATAGCAGAGGATGCCTTTCAGCTCCCTGCGTTTAAGAAACATTCCACTGTGAAAGCCATCATTACCAAATGCCGCCGCTTTGAAGAAGCCAAGAGTCGCCGCATTGCCCTCCAGTTTTCGCGCCTTCCCTATACGGCTGCCACGCCCACCTGCGGAGACCTCCGCCGTCTGCCCACGCCCAATCGCTTTTATAGTTATCTACACATCATCCGGCATGAAATAGAAGCCGCATCTCCTATGCTAACCCCGACCCTTCACCACACCTTTCCAAACTCCAGAATTTATTACTTGGGGGGGTAACACTGTCCAAATGAAATAAGCTCCCAGTGTTCAAGTTCATCAATTGTGGCATTGGATCGAGGTGCTCCGTCGAAGGTGAAAAAGCGCTTGCTGCGTACCACCTTTCTTGTATCTGTGCCATGCGACGAAACCACGTAAATGGTTGCACTGTGCGTGAAAACGTCCGGCTTCCCCGGCAAGACGCATCAGAACTTCTATTGAAAAAAGCCTTCCAAGCCAGATGAATCTTGTAGGCAAGTGTTTTCGCGTAGTGGACTTCTCAAACAGGTGGTAAGGTACAAGCACTTCTTGTGAGGCGCTCCATGGCTCTAGGTAAGATAATTTGCTCTTTGCAACCATCTATCTATCTATCTATCTATCTATCTATCTATCTATCTATCTATCTATCTATCTATTCATCTATCTATCTATCTATCTATCTATCTATCTATCTATCTATCTATCTATCTATCTATCTATCTATCAATCTATCTATGAATATATATATATATATATATATATATATATATATATATATATATGGGTCATTCCATCTCAAGTGTACTCGGTGTTTTATCGACCATCTGCGATTCTGCTGAAAAAAATCATACTGTTTTACCTCAATGTGGGAAGTAATTATTCAAGCGATTTTATTGAAAAAAAAAATTTTGTAATGCCGTGAGGACGCTTTGAAGGTTGCGCACACAAGTGAAACTATGCCAGGCAGAAAAATTTCTACAAAGTTATTGCTTTGACCTATTACTGCGAATATTTTTTTAAATTGTCGCCAGACGGTACTCTTTCGTGACTACTGTCGTTTATTACTTTCTATTTTAATTTACATAATTTTTAGCCGTAAGGAAATATCGACAATTGCCCCTTTTTTAATATTTTTTATTAAAAAAAGTAACATTTACATGAGGAATATATTCACAATAGGTGCTTTGTATGTGTGTATACTAGATGATAAAAATATTCTGATAAGAAATAAAACCTCAACTTTCGCTTAATATCATGCTAAAAATGAAAAAAATTACGTTCTGACTCAATTTGTGGCTTCATTTTCGCAATGTAGCGTTCCAAGTAAAAATATGGCATAGTCGGCATTGCATAGCATGCTTTGCTGTCTATCTATGTACAAAGATTTAAAAGATTAAATTTTGTTTTAAGCGAGAAAAAAATTTTTGAACTGCACAATCACAACGTTGCGCGGAGCATCTCTTTGCTTCGCCTTCACTGCATAGCACGTCGGTCGGCGTTTCAGTCTGGCTCATTTTACGTGTTTCTTCTTTTTCTTTTTGAAGACGAGGTCTTCTTTGCGACTTCAGGTTGATTTGCGGTTCGTGGGGACTGAGTTTGTGGCCATTGTCATCTTGTAAAATTAGATAATTGCAGGCCTTCTAGTGCACGTAGGACAAGAAATAGGCGACAAGAAATAGGATTCGAGCACCATTTGGATGCCATGTGCGATGTGTACTTCTTTACGTAGAGGTGGTGATGATGGGCACATACTGTATCATCCAGTGTGCATTTTGAACGCAGAATCAAGAGCCGGCGATCAAGTTCGCTCAGTTCTTTGACACTACTGATGTACTGATTTTTCACGTAGATTGTCTTGTGGCACCCATTCGGTCCAAGTGAACAGTGCGGTAATTCAGAACCTGAAAATAAATCGTAAAAATACTATTGCCAGGAACACGTGCCATTTAATTATATGTTGGCGCATATGTGCCAGAAAGTCTAACTGACATAAGCCACCTGTGCCACGCAAAAAGGCAAGAAACGTAATTCAACTTTACGGCCACGTTTTTTCGTCATCCTACGAATGTAAGGCTAGAATTTTTATGTGCTTCCGGCAATACAGTGGTGCTAAAACCACCCTTTGTCCTGGAGAGCAAATACCTGAACTAGAGACATAGTGTAGTTTAAACGTGCCATGAATTATTACGCAAATCCATGTACCTGAATTCTCAGAAACTGAAGACGCACCGAAACTGTCGTCCAGACCGTCGACTTGATACATTTTATTCACACATGGACCATAGGAAAGAAACTGTAAACATAAACGCCGGTTAACTTCTGTGACAGCTGTAGCTTTGCCTGGGATAAAGAGGAGCAGTAGCAGACGACACACATATATCGTCTGTTCGTAATGCCGTCGTCTTGACGTCGCTTTCCCAACCTCGGTGGGTGGCGTCGCGGGACGCGTTTACGATACGAATACGTGTTTCAACCACACATTTAAAGCCGCTTCGCAGACATTCTGGGTATCAAGCGGGCCAGTGGCCTTTTTCGTTGTTTTAGGTTTAGCAGAACGCCACAAATCGCCTGTTCGTTGAATAAAGCCACAGTTCTGGTTCCTGTTCTGGCGCGTTTTTGGTAAATGGTGACATGTGGATCGAATTTATTTCGCCGTATTTTTTAAGAATTACGCCTTATAACTTCTCCGTATATAGTAGTACGCTAACTTTGTGCATCTTTTTCGTTCCAAGCTTAACTCAGACGCCTATTTTTTGTCCTACGTGCACTAGAAGGCCTGCAATTATCTAATTTTACAAGATGACAATGGCCACAAACTCAGTCCCCACGAACCGCAAATCAACCTGAAGTCGCACAGAAAACCTCGTCTTCAAAAAGAAAAAGAAGAAACACGTAAAATGAGCCAGTCTGAAACGCCGACCGACGTGCTATGCAGTGAAGGCGAAGCAAAGAGATGCTTCGCGCAACGTTGTGATTGTGCAGTTCAAGAATTTTTTTCTCGCTTAAAACAAAATTTAATCTTTTAAATCTTTGTACATAGATAGACAGCAAAGCATACTATGCAATGCCGACTATGCCATATTTTTACTTGGAACGCTACATTGCGAAAATGAAGCCACAAATTGAGTCAGAACGTAATTTTTTTCATTTTTAGCATGATATTAAGCGAAAGTTGAGGTTTTATTTCTTATCAGAATATTTTTATCATCTAGTATACACACATTCAAAGCACCTATTGTGAATATATTCCTCATGTAAATGTTACTTTTTTTAATAAAAAATATTAAAAAAGGGGCAATTGTCGACTTTTCCTTACGGCTAAAACTTATGTAAATTAAAATAGAAAGTAATAAACGACAGTAGTCACGAAAGAGTACCGTCTGGCGACAATTTAAAAAAATATTCGCAGTAATAGGTCAAAGCAATAACTTTGTAGAAATTTTTCTGCCTGGCATAGTTTCACTTGTGTGCGCAACCTTCAAAGCGTCCTCACGGCATTACAAAATTTTTTTTTCAATAAAGTCGCTTGAATAATTACTTCCCACATTGAGGTAAAACAGTATGATTTTTTAAAGCAGTATCGCAGATGGTCGATAAAACACCGAGTACGCTTGAGATGGAATGACCCATATATATATATATATATATATATATATATATATATATTGGCTGATTGATTGATTGATTGTGAACACTAAATGCACTTAGCATCGGACGCTCGTACAGCAAGCGCGAGGCGGGGCGACGAAGTTAGAGTAAAGCAGGCGATTGAAGGCACTGCCTTTGGCCCGTCCCCCGTAATTCGAATGAGCCAGTACATAGGATTCACGACAAGACCAAATAGCCTCTTGCCTGCTTCTCAACTTTATAATCGCGCTGACTACAACGAATCTGCCTTAAGACGTTCCAGGCTTAAGTGCCTTCTCGTATTTCTTCGGCGTACCGGTTCACCCCTGCCAAGTAGCCCGCTACCCTACCACCTTCGCAAGTACCCACCGCACCGTCCCGGCACGGCGTCCAAGCCTCTTCGGCGGCTCTAGGGCAGGACACTTCCGGTGACCTCTTCCAAGCCGCCGCCAAGATGGGGAAACAGCTCCAGACTACGATGACGACATTCGCATCCGTGAACGGTTTCGCCGTACGTCGACCTCACGCTGAAAGAGAGCATCGGCCCTTCCATCTTGAACCCGCCCTGCCTGGGAACGCCATCCAAGCTTTTCATAGCGAGGATATACTCCGAGGCTCTGCTTCGACCTGCAAGCCATCAAGGCACGCTGTCGATGCTTCTTGGTGGTAGAGCCAGCTGCCGTGACTACCACAGTGACCACATTGTCCGTGGAGATCGCCCCATTTTCCACGGGCAGTTGGGCAGGCAGTGTGTTGGGGATGGCTTTCAATACGACGCCATCGTTTGGGTTCACGCCATTAATGCGTTGGGTGATCGTCGTGCTTGGCCAGGCATAAGAGATGGCTGCACGCAGCAAAACGACTTTGCTGTGCCGCCAAGGCAAGGCACAAATAGAAGGGTACCATTCAGGGGCCCTGGCTTGAATGGAGTGCAGTTCTCAAGGCTGCTTTCGCCCACCTCCCTTACGCCTGCGAGGTCCCTACATCCCGCAGCATCAGCTACGGCTTGCCGTTGTCGAAGGCGGCCGAGAACCAACGCATTCAGCAACAGTGGCAGCTAGTCGAGCCCTCAACTGCATCACTCAAAGGCATTCGGTTCGAGCTCCATGTGGGCGTCCTCTGCTATCGATATCGAAGCCCGATGCAAGGCCTTCAAGGCAGCGGATGACATCAGCAGCGGCATCGGCAACAGAGGCAAGCCGCAATGACGCGGGCGATGTACCGTACTACGACCATTGGAACACAGGCCCGGGCCGCCGTGACTCTGCGGCACCTGAAGGCCAAGAAACAGTGCAAGAATAGCCCCATTCCGGCACATACCACCCCTGTTGCAGGGGAGGAGGCTGTCCGCTAACGAGATGGCACGCCAGCGGCACATCTACGAGGCGGCATTTGACTCGCGTGTCAAGCAGCGAGATACGGACCAAGATTTCAACGGAATGGCCCAGAGTCCTATACTCCTCGCTGTGCTGCCGCAGCAACCGCGTGCAGATCCACTATATGCGGTGACATCGGGGTCCTCCTCTGTTACGCCAGGTCACCAGTGTATGTTACGCCAGCTCGTAAGGAAGGCATCACAAGAAAACTTTCACTGCAGGGTGCATGTGGTCTAAAGCCACCATCACACCAGGGGAGTTGTAGCAGCACTTCGGGAACTTCTGGAGTTCGGCAGCAACCAGGGGCCCTATGGATGGATGGACGGATGCAAAACGTTAATAAGGTCCCGAGGTACGCGACTCAGCGCGCTGCGGGCCGCTCCCACGTTGGGACAGTCAGGCCTTGCCCGACCGCCGCATCGTGGGCCCTCTGGACAGCCCATAGTTGCGCCCCGGCATCGGGGCTCTTGATAGCGGAGAACCACTTGTCCTCATTGCTTTGTTCTGTGCCTCGTAACGAGGGGCAACGCCAGAGCATATGGTCTAGGCTAGCGATGTCATTGCAGTGCCTGCAAGAACTAGTGGCATCGGTGTCGGGATAAATTTTGTGGAATAAAGCCGGCTTGGGATATGAGCCTGTTTGCAATAATCTGAGGGTCAATGCCTGCGCTCTATTTAACTTCTATGACGTTAAACTATTCCAATATGTTTTTATTCCAATCTTCTGACGTCAAATTTGCCTAACCGTACACGCAAGCGTCGGGCGGTGACCCGCAGGGTTGTCTGACCCGTTCAATAAAAGGCTCTCCTCGTTTATAAGAGGTTACTTTTGTTTGCTTCAAAAACAAATAGCATTGCCTTCACTGAGCGGCTTGTCTTATCTAATTGGCTGACAGGAGGCTAGGAGCACGCTCAAATGGACAGGGATTCGATGGGGGCGAGCCATTGCACTGAAAGTCCATAACCTGATGATGAGGGTGGTGCCGGCGTCTGTGATTGGTCCACTTTTCTTTTTTATCTTGCGGGGGCTGGTCGAAAACTACGACGGAATGCTGCGGAAGGTTAGGAATGCCGCTAAAACGTATCCTCAGCTAATAATAGTTGGCAGAACGAGGTTGTAAACATGCAGAAAGTACTCGAAAACGTTACACGGCCGCACAAAAAGCTTTATTGTATGCAATGAACTCATGCACTCTGGCTGGTGCGAGTAGCCAGTGCCTGCGCCATCAGCGGCAGCCAACCTTTATTCCTTTCGCAACGGGGCAGCCTGTGCCAATTCAGAAGAAAACTTAGTTTTGTTCGGCCTATTAATGCACCTTTAACGCGTACACGTCATGTTGACGTGGTACCTTCTCGCGGTTTTGGGACGTCGCGTGACAAGCAGGTGAAAGGGCTGACACCCGAAAACTTTTGACCAATATCCAAGCTCTAATGACGAAAAGGCGTCGAATCAGAAACAACCATTTTTCTTTTATTTTCGGTCATGCATAATCAGTATGTTCTCGTCATATCAGGTGGGTAGCTATCGTGGTTTTCGTGACGTCGCGTGACAGACAGGCAAAGTGGGGGTGGTTCAAAAACGTTTTTGACCAATGGCGGAGGGCTGATTGCAGAATTCGAATACAAAAGTTTGTAATAGCTTTACGTTATAGCGCCCCAGTACCAACAACTCGTGGTTCCAGCACCAATGGCGGTGGCAATTCTTCCCTTCTGATTCTTGCTACCCGAAGACAAGGCTTCGCGAACGAGCAAGCGTCAGTGGCCGGTAAGGCCAATTGCCGGAACCATACGTTACAACAGTTTCCTGTTTCCGAGAACCCCTCTGCTTCACCTCTCGGCTCTGTCACGGTTAAGTGCAGCATCCACGCCGGTGCTCATGTGCTCCCTACAAAGCCAGTGCAGGGCCCAAGGTATGGTGGCCATCGCAAGGCAGGCGAGCCGATGGCTCTGGCACCTGTGCTGCTCAATAGGTTCTGGTCTATCTCCTGAGACAACGTGTCGTCTTCCTCCTCTTCACACAACAGACCAGATTCGAGGATCGCATGGCCCGCTAGAGCCAGATGCTGGTGATTGCAGCCATATGGTTGGCATGGCAGCACCGTTTCAGAATCGCTGCAGCAGTGCCATCCAGTCATTCAGAGCATTACCATGAGTGCACAGCCTTTCCAGTCTTCATGAGATAGTCCTCTTAAACTTGAGGACAAGTGGGGAGGTCTCGTAGTAGTCGCACCACACACATTAATCAAGGGAGCTTATTTAAGGTAATCTCCTCAACATCGGCTCAAATTCACAATGCTGATCGGCGGCTCTCTCACAACAGCACGCAGTTTCTTGCTGCAAGACCACAGCTTACATACGATCAAAGCCCTAGCCCAGACTCGAGAACAGATAGAGAGTACGACTAGCTCTGGGACTCCCCAAGAAATAAGCGCAGCAATGGTGACTCGCCTCCGTAAGTCCCGGCCATAGGCGCCTGTCGGCAGTCCAGTCGTCCGCGCAGCACACTTCAGTGATGCCGCCTTCGTCCACGCTGCGAAGAAGCCTGTGATGGCTCAGCAGTGCGGCTGTTCCTTATGCAGAATTTACTGCCATACGTGCCCATTTGCGACGGGTTAATCGTCGGCGAGATATGCGACCAAGAGGCAACAGCCAGTGCCGCCCGCCAAGGAGCTGGCTGCGCGCTGGACGGCTCACCAGTAAAGACTTCAGTTCCGGGACAGGTCACCTGCATGCTAAGTTGTGTGGCTGCAAGGCGCACCTTAAACTTCAAGCGTGGCCGAGTGTGAAGATGCAATGTATTTGTCCTAAAGCCGAGTGCGCCATCAGTTTCACTTCGCTCTTCGGAGAGGGAGGACGTGTCTCACTTTGCAGTGTGGTGAATGCTGTGGAAATCATGGATCCGGGACCTCAGAGAGTTATGACTAATGCTCACACATTAGTCTCGCATAGCGCTAAATGGCCATCGACCATTCTGCTCTCTAGCATTTTCTCTTTGAACTTTAAAGACGATTATGCTCTGCAGTCAACAGGCATTATGATATTTATTTGTTCAATGAATGCTCAGAATATTTTGAGGGCTTGCCTAACGAGCACATCGACTCCTGCATAGGGTACCTCTACTTGAAGAAGTGTGCAGGCTAGGTGTAAAGAACAATTTTTATTTCTGTGTCATGGCGTTAGTTGTTTTCACAGTGATTTTTACATCGCTTTGCTAAATTGAAATTTGGCTCCATGAACAAAAAAAGCCAGTTCGCAATCGTTTTTCTGATTCACCACGGATTGCTTTGATTCCTACGCAATGAGAACTGCGCACAACAATCTCTTATACCTAAGCGCTACGAGACTGCAAGAACTGTTGAAGTGAACACTGAAAAGCGAAGAACTAAATGCTACCTCAGTAAACCTACAAGTTAACACGCGATAAGAGTTCTATAGCGCTGCATGGTAGAAAGCATGAAAAGGAGAGTATAGCGGATGACAGGGAGCCAAATAAAATTTAGAGACATTCCACTCTGTGAAGGTGGATGACTATAAAGGAAATAGAATTTAAAAGACTGCATAAACCGAATATGCATGTTGTTATGTTTATTTGTAATTACATTTATCTCGTGAGTACAGTAATTATCGCCTAATGGTCGCTACGAAGAACGACCATGATTTCTGTGACGACAGTGCACATGCTCTTAGTGAACGTCAAGTCTATGCATGACCGATGGCGCGTGTTGGAGACATTGGTCTTGGTATTGCAGGCCGAACCTTTCCCAGAGAAACACCAAGAATCACTTTTAGTGGGGAGGAGACGCAAAGACGTTAAAGTCACCCACAATGGCGATGGGATTGGGGTCCACTGGGAGGATCCACCCAATTGGATCGCCCCCCCCCCCCCCCCCCATCATGTCTTAAATGTCGCTCTTTGACGTTCCGGGATAAAAGTATACGGTGGCGACAACGATTTCGTCCCCAGCCTGTACGACGCACGCGTCAGCACGTTGAACGGCAAGACTCTCGCCCGTCGTCAGTAAGGCATAGGGCGCAAAGACAGTATCGTCGTTGTTTGCGTAGATCGCAGCGCATCAAACCTTCATCCATCACTCGTTTTCAGACATCAGGCTTCAAACGCAGCTATTACACATACGGTGATGCGCTTTTGCCTTATGCTTAAGCTATTTTACCTCTATAGACGTCGCCATCGCTTTTTTCTACGCCCATCACGAAACGCTGGGAACTAGCCTAAGATATCTCCGCTGTAATAAAGCCACATTGGAGGCTCTAAAGTTTAATATAGCTGGAAATGTTTAAGCGTAGCAGCATGGGGAAGCTCATCAGATTGATAAGTGATATAGACCTGCTATTTGGACCTCTTCCTAGGTTAATTGAATACAACCAGAAATACAAGGGAGCATATACATGCCAGCCATCAAATTTTCGCCAATGTAGCGAATATGCTCGACAGTGTAGCGGCGCGACTATAGCGACCAGAAGCGTTGAAGAAGAAGATGGTTCACGTACATGTACATGTAGCGGGTGAAGAGAACACGCTGGCACGCTCCCCCTGAGCGGACGCGCTATCGGCCGCTCCCAAGATGCCAGGCACCAGGGCGCCCTGGCCTAACTAAATCGTGGCCAGGGCACTACCTATTCGTACCGCCTCCGACAAACTGGTGACATCGGACGACAGAGCTCAGCCATCAGTGCAGTGACTCTACCAAGGCGGGAGTGACATGGCCTCATGCAGTCCGGCAGACATCCCGCGGTTGTGTGGTCTCCGGGAATTCTACATGCACATGCCGGAAATCTCGTTAATCCAGATTCACAGCAACTTCCGTATCAACAAGGTTGCAGGCTCCGGCTGTGTTCCGGGCTCCGGCTGCTGACCGCGACCCCGACTTTTGCGAGGCCTTGCGGGTACCCGTCCTTGCTCACTACGCCACATCGAGCACTCAGTCACAACTCTCGCCAATTGAATCGTCGTGTCATTCCGCGACTTGTCGTCCCACATCACTTGCGTTCACCTGTGCAAAATGTCAGCACGCGCCGGCCCCCACAAAAAACGTCTGCTTAGTCGGTGAGCCTCCTCCCCATTTTAAAGACAGCTGCTCAACGGCTCTTACCAAGAAATTCACTGGGCCCAACTCACGCGCTTTCGGCCACAATATGGCCCGCCGTTCTCTGTAACACCTTGGACGTTCCTGTAAGGCATCCCTTTTCGTTCGGGGGCACCTCACTCATCAGCGATTTAGAGGCTCTCCCACCCGCTCCACTAGACGCAGATTTCACTATCGCAGGCACGCCTACGCCACAACCACAACCTTGGCGATACCTTCAGCGACCGCCACAACCATGATGCTATCGGCATTCGAGATTTCACCGCAAGTACCAGCAGGCATGCTTTCCTATGTTCCGTGCTCGCACTTTCCGCGGATGCATGACCTACCAAAGTTTTGCAGGAGCATCTCAGCCGTCTGGTTTCTTGAGCTCGAGAATGACTTCTACGTCCACAATGTCAGTGACCAAAATCTACGCTATCTCTACGCAAATCACGAGTTTCCAGACGGTTTTCTTTCGGACCTCCGACTTGTACCAGGCCCGGTCATATAGGAGAACGTGCGGCAGATAGCGAATTTGCAACATGCCATCACTGCTGGTGTGTCTCACTCACAACCTACTTTGCGAGTGCTGTCTGGTAGATCTCTCTGAGATCGCGTGAATCCGACACTACCAACGACGACAGCATCTGCTTTCCTTACGCTTCTGAAGAAAGCCTTGACAAATTATGCACTAAACGAGCCATGGCCGGACTGACCACGCCACCTCGAGACCAAAGTCTTGTTGGTCGTCCGAATACGCCACCCTGCACAACTGTACCCGCACCTGGAAGTATCATGCAGCATGAATCAGCAAGGGCAACAAGGCACAGCGGCGCTCGCATTTTTCCGAAACTGCCATGGTTACACGTCGTTGGACGACACCATCTTCAGCGGTCCTCTCAACGGCCTGAACGCTCAGTACGTGCAAAGAAGCGGCCAATACGCCTCAACTTCGCTTGCCGCGTTGCACCGCACTGGGCGCGCAGGGTCCTTAACGCACAAGACAGTGCGTCTTGTATCCAGGCACTCTCAGCTATGACAACCGGAGAGTTATCTGTACCCTTCCCCGCCACACGGAGTTTCCTTGGACTTCCTAATGGAAGCTACGAATTGTCGCTCATGTATTTAGGTTTGGACACTCTCTCCTTTCTATAGCCGCGCCTTTTACACATATTTCACTGGCGCTTCGCGCCGGAAGGAAGGCCGTGTAGCGGCGCGACTATCGGCCCAAGAGCCGGTGAAGAAGTCGGCTCACGTGCATGCGGCCAGAGAACACGTTAGCGCGCTCGACCTCAGCGGCCGCGGTATGGCCCGCTTCCGAGATCTCGCTGCACCATGGCTGGTTGGTCTAAAAAAATCGTCGCCGCGCACTACGTCTTCGTGCCGCCTCCCACTACAGCGTAACATGGACCTCCACACTGAAAGCTGTGTTTATTAAAGCAACGTTGCGTCTATTACATCATAGATTGTACTATGTTGCGATCGATGAACGTTCTTACAAAGCACTCAGTATGTCATTGCGAGAAGGCTGCTCGTACATTAGAAGTCATGTAATGCATTTCACAGAAACCAGCACAAGGTCGCTCTACTCTTAGCTTCTCTGCCATAGTTGAAAACTCATCTCAGACAGGACGTTATTTGTTTTACTCACAATGACGTTAGAAGATCCACTAGCTACAGTTGAGAAATGACTGAGAGCATACATAAAAGCACTAAGTTAAACACGTATAATTCTTTATGTTTGCGCTAAATGGCAATTGAGGAGAAGCGAGAGTTACCGGGCAATACTTACCCACAGTGCATTGTACACAGCGTCTTCGTTGGAAAAGAATTTACTTGGAACTCTCCCTTTAGTGAACTACAGAGTTGATACTCTCTACAAGTTTCTTTTGATAGGTCATAATAATAACGACCGACCGCAGTGTCTTTAGTTGCAGAGTCGCAAGCTTGTTGCTTCTGTTGCGCACAGACTCCCGCTTGTTCCTCTAAAACAAATAGAAAAAAAGGTTTCGACGCCACAGTTACAGTTGTCCAATCGCAAAAAGAGTTCAAACACAAATAGTATCACCACGATTCCATATAGGGTAAGGAAACGTTGCATCTTTCGGAACTTTGTAAATTGTTGGAGAAATTTTCGGACTCAATATGTGCGTTGGGCAAGTTAAGGAAAGGTGCAGAATAATAGGTCAGGCAAAGAGCTTCTGTAATATAACTTCTACAGTGTTCAGTACGGTGTTAAAGAAACGGGTGCGCCGCACGCCCTTCCAGCCAATCAAGATGACAGTAGTAATAGCAGCCGTGGGTGTATTTCTGTCGGATCTGTTCACCGCCATAACGATGTCAAAAGAAAGTTTTGAGTAAATAATGGAATCGTCTGTTATTCGCGTACTATGACAGGCAGAGCTTGTACATATCATCGAGCTGCCGTTCACAGCCCAGGTGTAACGTGCATGGTGAATCGTACACCGATCAATCTGGCGCCCGCGCGACTCCTGTTGACGTCAAAATATGGTGACGTAGTTTTACATGTTTTTTTGCATTCTTTCCGTCTCGCCCGTTAATTGCTGATTCCGTGTAATCTCTGAAAGCGACATTTGATGTGCCACAACGCTTTCTGGTGGAAGCTCTTTGCACCTCTGTGAACAAAGCCGTGAATTACAGAAGAGTATATCCGTTTCCGACCTCGTACAAGCGAGATCCTCTTGGTTGAAAACCGCGGCCCTTTCTCCGTGTCCTGTGTAGGAGATTTGCTGTAACGCTAAGGTTGGGCCGACAGCACTTCGGCTTCCTGATAGCTTTGCGCGTGGTAGTCAGGCATCTCTAATGGCAAGCCTCGTGCAGCTAGTCTGAGCGTGCATTGCTGACCGATGGTATAGCGGTGATCCTTGCAGGACGATAGCGGATTGACAAAGTGGTGTGTCGTACGCCATGACGGAGTAGAAAGCTTGACAGCGGGTAAGAAGCGCTCCGCAAGAGGCATATCCGCCTGCATTTTTGCGATGGCTCTCTGCGTACTTTCGTAGCCTGGTGAATAGTGTATGGTAATGTTAACGATAGTCGTGAAAAGAATACGAAGAATCTCAAGTTGCGTGTATGTCACATTTTGTCAAGCTTTTCACGAAATGTCGCCTATAACTACGGGCACACTCAAATAATGATTACATTTACTCAAAGATAAACGTTTTTTTTATTCATTTGTGCTTGCAACGGCTTTAAATGTTAAGCCACTACCCCAGATTTTGTTTTATTTTCGTGGTCACTGCATTTGCTGAAAAGAAGTAACTGCTAACTGAGCGCCAATAAAAGTATTATAATATACTCAACTTCGCTATATGTTTTTATCAATGTATCCCAATAAATATGAAGTGCTAAAAAAATCTTGCAGTGCCTGAACCAGCGTCGAAGAATGGGCGTGATGCTGCAGCAGTTAAACTAATATATATTGCGAAACGTTTCACGAAGGCCCGTACCAAGATACGCACAAGTGCTTACACGCAGTAAGACACACGCTGTATTTCCTCTTCAGTTTTTCCGTTTGACTCCAAATTTTAGAGGGCCTGACTCATATATGTCGTGTTTGCGATTTTTTCCGGTACTGTGTGTTTAAGTCGTGTTTGTGATTTTCTCGTGTACTGTGTGTTTATCCTGTTACTCTAATAAAATGATAAGTTATCTACAACAGTGGAAATGATATTGATATGTCAAAATTCTAAGACATGGCAGGACATGTGTTTCTTGGGCTAGTGGGAAACTTCACGCGGTATCCAATAATTTTCGCTTTTGGCAGCCCTGGATGTGCTTTGGTGAAGTATTTATGCTATTGTAGCCAGGCGAGTACATCAAAACCACAAATTGTGCATATTCAACTGGATGCCTTTCGGACTGTGAAGACTGCAGCAGGTCACTGTGCTGCTGGTTTAGGGGGTACAAGTAGACACAATTTTGCATCAATAAATCGGCTCGTTTTCCTGAAGGAAAATAAATATGTGGTATTTAGGACTATTCGGCACTTTTGCTAGTGCGCTGTGATGCGGAAGACAGAGAGTCATTTAGGTGCATTTATAAAAATCGAAGCAACCTTTTAAGTATCTATATATACAGAGAGTTGATGACAGCGTAACGGCAGTCAGTATGTCCACACACACAGCACACGGGAATAAACGGGCTGAAACAGTCCCGGGTTGCGAGTCTCACCGTTCGGTCGTCACGGCACCGTGCGTTCACCCGTTCTGGAGCTGCCTGTGACGACGACACGCTCAGACCCCGTTCAGCACGGTTCTCGGGCTCGGCTCGCTCAGGAGCCGCAGCGACCGACGTGCTCCAGTCGCACGTCCAGCGCGACCTCGGTGCCCAGCTCGTACGCGGCTCTAGATCCGCGTGCGGCGGTCGCACGGCAGGATTGCGTCTAGCACAGCAACATCTGTGCCAGACTGTAATTGGTGCTGGGCACAGCTCAGGTGCGGCAGCTCAGGGTTCGGCGGCCCTCGGGTCTGCCAGTGTCTCGAGCACTCGCAGCAGGAGCTCTGGCTCCCTCGGACGTCCTCGTTCACGCTAGGCCCCGCGAACCTCTGCACCTTGCCACGGACGTCTCGCCTGGCAGGTACTCTCGCCTCGTTCACCCCAGGAGCTCGGAACTGCTGCCCGCCTGATTCAAACACTGCGAGAGCGCACCTCGTGCCGCCGTGCTCGTGCACCCGTTGCCGTCTTCGTTCTTCACGGAGCTTGGTGGTCGTTCCGATCGTCTCGCGACACCTCGCCGCACTTACATATGAAAAAATACAACGAGCCTTCCCCTGAAGTCGCCTGCACTAAACTGCAACAGCTTTGGCAGTGTTTTGATAGTAGCCCACTCACACCACTGTCACTGGACTGGAGGAGCGTGCGCCAGGGTAGTCTTTCGGAACCTTTTAGCACACCTGTGCGCCATACGAGAATAGATTTATCCGTTTTTGGAAGTCATTTCCGCACACTGAAGAAAGTCCTGAACAAGTTAATGCCTTTCACGCACTCATTAGTTTTCTGATAACCCACCCACCTTGGCCCAATTTGATGCATCCTCGGCCACTGATGCTCGCACCGACTCCAGTGGAAACAGCTTCGGCGCTGTCCTCGCGCAGAGGAAACGCGAACAAGACCACGTTGTCGCATATGCCAGTCGACTCCTCTTCCCTTCAGAGTGCAAGTTTTCGATCACTGAGCGGGAACGCCTACCTCGAGTTTGGACGGTCGCAAAATTTCGACCATACTTATTCGGACTCACAATTTCTGTCATGACAGGTAACCATGCAGTATGCTGGTTGTGTTCCCTTAAAGCCCCGACTAGATGACTTAGTCAATGCGCGCTTTGAAGCTTCAGGAACATGCATTTTATGTCATTTACAAGTTAGCCCGAATTCACCAGGATGTCAACTGCCTCTGCCGTTCCGTGTATCCTCCCGACTCCGGTTACCATGAGTCCGACAAGAGCGTTCTCCTCATCTCTGACTTTTTCAGTGTCCAGGAGGCACAGCTCAGTGATGCAGACTTACGCCACATTATCCACTGTCTACGCTCTTACTACTTCGACTCATCTATGCACCAGTTTGTGCTCAATGATGGTATTCCCTACCCATGCGATATTGACTCCTACGGTTCAGACTTTCTTCTAGTACTTTCGATGACCTCCGTTCCACTTTACTGAAACAGCTACAAGGTGTCCTAAGCGCTCGACTTCTCGGAGTATGCCGCACATACGACCGGCTGCGGCGTCGGCTCTTCTGGCCAGGCCTTTAGCATTCTGTACGCCGGTATGTTGCTACTTGTGACTCCTGCCATAGCCGGAAGCGCCATTCCTTGCTGCCCGCCGGTCTACTTCAGCCTATCTAGATTCCAACCATACCGTTCTACCGCGTGAGCCTCGATCTTGTTGGACAATTTTCGAGTTCTTTGACAGGAAACAAGTGGAATAACGTGGCTGCTAACTACACCACCCGTTATGCCGTCCCCCGGGACCTGCCTGCAAGCTGTGCCACTGATGTCACCGACTTTCTGCTTCACGATGTCATTCTCCTCAACGGCGCCCCACCACGTCTGCTGGCCTGTCATGGTCAAATGATAACCACCGCCTACAATCCGCGAACAAATGAAATTACCGAACGCCATTATCGCGCGCTGAACACGACACTATGTACGTTTCCGCAGATCATCGTGATTGGGAGAGCACTTTACCTTGTGTAACATTTGCGTACTCCTTGTCCCGCCACGACGCCTCCGGCTTTTCCCCGTACTACCTGTTATTTAGCCGCCACTCGACGCTCTCCTTTGAGACTCTCCTTTCATCAGCTAGCTACCTAGCGATATCACGAACACCAGACTGGCCTAAACAATTGCAGCCTCGACAACATAATCCACAGTGTATCTTAGCAGGCCAATCGACCATCCCTATAGTGCGAGTGTTCCTTCAAACATGCTAAGAAAAAAGTATTTTATGCAATCTAATGTTAAGTGTAATATATACGACTACAATGATAAGAAAAACAACGCATAATATGAGCCAAGGAAGGTTGATGATGATGATGATGTGTGTGGTTTAGTGGCGCAAGGGCCAGATATGGCCAAAGAGCGCCATGTCCGTGTTAATTAGTTTGCAGTGAAATCATGAGTACTATGAAGTTGGTGTGCCGTGGCTGTAGAGGGGCCTTAAAAATGGTAGCGCTAAAGTGCGTAAAATCTGTATAATAAGATTATGGCGATGACTTATGAAGTGTACTATGAACAATAAGACAGTTAAAAAGAATGATATGATGTCTAAAGATAAATCAGGTTATATAAGATATGCTAGAGCACTAATGCCTCCTTAGAGCCCTTGAAACACAAGGGCCTGGAGGCATGTGCTATTTAAAACAATTATCGCAGCGGCATCCTCTGGAGCGAGGATGCTCTACGAATTTAATGGGCTTATGACGTGTAGAACTACATCTTTTAAGAAGTCGAGGACTGCCTTGGTGTTAAAAAGCGGTTCATGACCAAGAAACATAGCCGGGTGCAGAGGGATGTAATAACGGTATGCTAGCGGAAAATGTTTCTTTCTTTCAGGTTGGGCTTTCCGACACTCCAAGAGGACATGGAGGACGGTCAGCCTCTCACCGCATCTACCGCAGGTTGGAGGATCGTTTCCCGTGAGTAAAAAGTTATGGGTCCCAAATGTGTGTCCTATTCTGAGGCGACAGAATAGGACTTCTGTTCGCCGAGATTTTGTTGGGGAGGGCCAAAAACCTAACCGGGGCTTTATAACGTGCAGTTTATTATTTATTTCTGCGTCCCACATGCGTTGCCAGTGGTTTCGCAGTTTCTTTCGTATGTAAGGTTTCAGATCTGTGAGAGGCACCAAAGCAGTATTATTAACAGCAGGGAGTGTAATTGACGTAGCCATCTGGTCTGCCAAAACGTTACCTTCGATTCCCCTATGGCCGGGTACCCAGCATATGATGATTTGCTGGTTAGATAGATAAGCTTTGCACACGTCGGAATAGACCTCAGTAAGTACGGGATTTTTATGTTTGTAGGGTGACATTAAGGCCTTCACCACACTTAAGGAGTCTGCATATATAACAGCTTTTTGGAGTTTTGATTTCTTTATATGCTTTACAGCCGACCATACAGCGTAGGCCTCTGCCGTAAAAATACTTGTTTCTGGATGTAGTACATCGGATTCCGAAAAAGAAGGACCGACGGCTGCATAGGATACTCCGGCATGTGACTTGGAAGCGTCTGTGTAGAACTCTGTGCATGAGTGTTTGTACTGAAGTTCTAGGAAATGCATTCGAATTTCTACCTCTGGAGCATGCTTTGAAACTTTTAGAAAGGATACGTCACATTCTGTGACCTGCCAGTCCCAAGGAGGTAATAGCTTGGTTGGGCGCATTAAGCGGTGCTCCAGGAGTGGGACATGCATTTCATCGCTAAGCTCCTTCACATGCAGCGAGAAAGGCTGTCTTATAGACGGACGGTTGCGGAAAAGTGTAGCATACGTCATATCGGTAATGGTATTAAAACATGGGTGTTCAGGAATGGACTGCACTTTAAGGAAATAAGTAAAGCTGACGTATGATCTCTGTAAGTGGAGCGGCCATTCGTTCGATTCAGCGTATAGGCTTTCGATCGGGCTTGTTCTGAAAGCACCAGTGGCTAGTCGGATACCTAGATGATGGACAGGATCCAGCATCCTTAGTGCGCTCGGGGCGGCAGAGTTATACACTACGGCCCCATAATCCAATCGTGACCGTATTAGGCTCTTGTAGAGATTCATTAGACACTTTCTGTCACTACCCCACGTAGTCTTGGATAGAAGTTTCATTAAGTTCATTGTTTTTAGACATTTTTCTTTCAGATATTTGATGTGCGGAATGAAAGTGAGTCTATCGTCAAGTACAATACCTAGGAATTTGTGCTCTTTGTTGATAGGAATTTGTTGTCCACACAGTTCTAAGCAAGGATCGGGGACCAGGCCTCTCTTCCTTGTAAACAGCACACAAGAACTCTTTTGAGGATTGATTTTAAAACCATTTTTCTCTGCCCACCCTGACACCTTGTTCAAACCATGCTGTACCTGTCTCTCGCATACTGCGAGGTTACAGGATTTGAAGCCTATTTGAATGTCGTCCACATAGACGGAATACAAAATGGCCGGTGGTAAAGAAGCACGAAGCGTTGTCATTTTAACAATAAAAAGTGTGCAACTGAGCACGCCTCCCTGGGGTACACCAGTTTCTTGTGTAAAAGGACGTGACAGCACATTGCCAACTTTTACTCGGAAGGTGCGATTGGACAAGTAGCTTTTTATTACGTTTAGCATATTACCACGAATGCCCATTTCCGATAAGTCTCGCAAGAACCCGTATCGCCACGTTGTGTCGTATGCCTTCTCCATATCGAGGAATATGGATAAGAAAAACTGTTTGTGTACAAATGCGTCACGGATGTTTGCTTCAATACGTACAAGGTGATCAGTTGTGGAGCGCCCTTCCCTGAAGCCACACTGATAAGGATCAAGTATTTTGTTCTGTTCAAGGAAATGGATGAGGCGCCGATTTATCATTTTTTCAAATACCTTACACATGCAACTTGTGAGGGCTATCGGGCGGTAGCTTGCCACTGAGGAAGGATCTTTGCCTTGTTTTAAAACAGGGACCACAATGGCTTCTTTCCATGCAGTCGGAAGGTACCCTGCTTCCCAGATAGTGTTGAAAAGTGTAAGTAGTGTAACTTGCGTGTCATTGTGTAAGTGTTTCAGCATTTCATACATGATTCTGTCAGATCCCGGTGCAGAGCTCTTGCATGCGCTCAAGGCAGCTCTGAACTCTGCAATACTAAAAGGACGGTTGTATGGTTGATTTTGACGACATTTTCTGTTGAAAGGCTTACGTTCTTCTATTTGCTTGTGTTTGAGGAAGGATTGTGAATAATTTGTTGAACTTGACACGTTCTCAAAATACTCCTCAAGTGAGTCTGCCTGGTCTTTCAGTGTATCGCCCTGTGTGTTTACCAGAGGGAGTGAATATGTTTGGCGCCCTCTAATCCTATTCACCCTGTTCCAGGCTTTGGCCTCATCTCTGAACGAGTTAATACTCGATAAAAACTTGTGCCAACTTTCTCTTTTGGCCTGTCGGCGGGTTCGCCTGCCTTGGGACTTTACTTTTTTAAAGTTCATAAGGTTCTCTGCTGTGGGAGAAGCGCGTAGCAACCCCCACGCCTTGTTCTGATTCTTACGGGCGATCCTACATTCGCTGTTCCACCACGGTACATGTCGTTTGCATGCCAGACCACTTACTTCGGATATGCATTTTGCTGCGGCATCTATTATGAATGATGTAAGATAATCCACAGCAGCATCAATTTCTAAAGAAGGAATGTCGGCCCATGAGATGCTGGTGAGAGTTCGAAATTTTTCCCAGTCGGCTGTGTCCATCTTCCACCTAGGAGCGTGTGGTGGATATTCGTTTTCTATAGGTGATCTTAGCAGTATAGGGAAGTGGTCGCTGCCGTAAGGGTTGTCGGCAACTTCCCATTCAAGTTCAGGCAGTACAGACGGGGAGACTATGCTAAGATCTATTGAGGAATAGGTTCTGTTTGCAAGAGAGTAATATGTGTGTTCCTTCTTATTCAACAGGCACGCACCAGAAGAAAAAAGGAACTGTTCAACAAGGCGACCTCGCGAATCTATACGAGAGTCGCCCCACAGGGAGCTGTGCGCATTGAAATCGCCAAGAACAACATAAGGTTCTGGGAATTGATCGATCAAGGACTGGAATTCATGTTTGTTCAGTTGGTAATGCGGGGGTATGTAAAGGGAGCAAATGGTAATGAGTTTGTTTAGTAGGACAACTCGAACCGCCACTGCTTCAAGGGGCGTGTGTAGCTGTAAAGGTTGACACGCAATACTTCTGTGAATGACAATGGCAACACCGCCCGATGATGCGACGGCATCATCGCGATCTTTGCGAAAGGTAACATACTGTCGAAGAAAGCTTGTGTATTTTGGTTTTAAGTGTGTTTCCTGTAAACACAGCACTTTTGGATTGTGTTTGTGGATAAGTTCTTGCAAATCATCAAGGTTTCTAAGGAGACCTCTGATGTTCCATTGAATAATTTGTGTATCCATATTTATTTTAAATAAGTACTGTGTCTACGGAAAGGGAGGTGATGCCTTAGGTTACAGAGCTCTTTCGAGGCCCTGTAACCGGGGTTTTGTTTTTTCTGGAGCGTTCGAGGGAACCTCGTCGCTCCTTAGGCGCTTGCTGCGCCGTATGTATAGGTGTTGTGTCCATTGCCTCTTGTGAGGCGCCGGACACGCGCTCTTGCGAGCGAGAAGTTTTTCGTGAGAGTCTCACCTCGGAAGGCAAGACCCCTGCGCCCACCAGCCCTGAGGTCGATGGGGCTCCCTGTGGGATTTGGCTGCGCCGGCTGTTGCCAGCGCTGGGAGGGGGCGGGGAGGTCGAGGCAGCCTCAGCTGCGCCTACCTTCGTGGCCACTATCGGTCCTGCGGGATCGGTGCGTGCAGCGCAGGTTTCCGCAGATAACTCTTGTGGGACCGGCAACCCAAGGGTAGCCGGGCCTGGTTGCTGGTTGGATGGAGTAGGCTTACCTACTTCCACCCTGGGGGCAGGAGCCAAAGGTGCCTGCTCGCTGCACGCGGGCAGGGCACTCGGCGATTGCCGCTGCGACGCTGCCCCCCGACGCGCTGCATCAGCATAAGGTGTGCTGTGGAAAGATGAGCACCGTTTACGGGCTTCCTTAAACGAAATATTTTCTTTGACTTTAAGGGTGATTATATCTTTTTCTTTCTTCCAGTTCGGACAGGAGCGTGAGTAAGCTGGATGGTCACCACTGCAGTTCACACAGTGAGGTGTGCCACTGCAGTTCTCGGAGGGGTGGCCCTGCACTCCACACTTTGGACAAGTTGTCTGACCACGGCAGCTCTGCGAGCCATGGCTGAACCTCTGACATTTGAAACACCTTCTAGGGTTCGGGATATATGGTCGCACGTTTAATCTGATGTATCCTGTTTCAATCGTTTCTGGCAGTACGCTGGATGCAAATGTTAGGATAAGATGCTTTGTGGGGATTTCCTTATTGTCCCGTCTAATTATAATACGCGTTACATCGGTCACATTTTGATCTTTCCATCCTTCCAGCAGTTCAGCTTCTGTCAAATCCTGAAGGTCTGCCTCTGAGACGACTCCGCGTGAGCTGTTCATTGATCAGTGTGGCGTAACAGAAACTGGAATGTTGCCAAAGGTCACCAGTCTGTCTAGCTTTTCGTATTGATTTTTCTGTGGGATCTCAAGAAGAAGATCTCCACTTGCCATTTTCGTCACCTTGTAACCTGACCCTAAGGCTTCGGTCAAAGATTTTGAAACTATGAATGGTGAAATGAGTCTGGCCTGTTTTGCAGCATTCTCACTATGTACAACATGGTATTTCGGGTAGTTCTCTTTAGTGCGGGTCAAACATGTGCTGAAGTCTTCGGTGCGTCCCCTCTTCTGAGGGTGACGATCAAGTAGGCGGGGAAATGCGGGTGTTCCCATGGTATTTTGGTTTGTGTTCGGCAGCAATGGCGGCCACCCACCACGGAGCCCAACATGGGGACGCTGCAGGCCTTAACGCGTAAGGCTGCAGGCGCCAGCCGTACATTGCTACTATAACCCAATATATTATACCCAAGGGAGGGCAGATACACAAGGTTAACCCTTGCCGCCGTGGAGAAAGGAAGTAATAAGAAGTGAAGAGAAGACAGGAAAGATGTAAAAGTGGGAGAGAAAGTCGAAGATTGGAGAGGAGGACAGGAAGAGGCGACTACCGATTTCCCCCGGGTGGGTCAGTCCGAGGGTGCCGTCTACGTGAAGCCGAGGCCGAAGAGGGGTGTTGCCTCCGCCGGGGGGCCTTATAGGTCCAAACACCCAGCATCGGCTCAACCTCCAGGATCCCCCTTTCCCCGGACACGGCTAAGCCGCGCACGGCTACACGCGGGAGGGTCCAACCCTCGTGTGCTGGGGTACGTGGTGGCGCAACACACCAAACGCCTGCTTACGCAGACGCCCCTGCGGGGGAGCCAAGGAAGGTTCGGCACAGAGCACTGATTGTCGACTTTGTTTACTGACACTAGGTGACCCCTTTTAAAGTGAAACTCTTTCTTTGGGAGATAACACTCTTCCCTATTGCGTAAATTTCTAACCTTTTTCCTGGGCAGATCACGAAGATAGGGCTGCCTAAAAACATGGGCCGATATCTGCTACTGGGTATGTGCCCCTACGACCACTTGTTGCTGTAATGTTCCGGATAAATATTTACGTAATTATTGTTATATGTGCTCTTGCGAAAGCAATTGTATGAACACCCCAAGATAATATTCGCTGTGGGCGTAAGATTCCGGAAATATGTATAAAAATATCTTATTAGGCAAACATAAGTGTGTAAACCGGAATTTGAAACGCCTTCCAGCGTTTTTACACGCAGAAAGCCAACAGTTGCTGCCTATGTGCGTGCATGGAGTGCAATCTGTTGCATTTTCTATGCCACTTTTCTTTTTCCGTGCCAGTGGGCACGTCACTTTCCAAAAACGCTAGCTTTCAAAAACAGTTCTGCTTTGGTATTTTTGATCATAACAGGAAGGCCCTTGGAAAGAAGCGCAGGTTGTCAATATAAGAGCAACAAATTAAACAATAAAATATAACCGACCATATCCAAGCACTTCTTGTGAGACGAGCATATGAAAGAAACATTTTCTAGTTGAAAGGCGTTGAGTTGTCCTTCGAGTTTTGCGCTGCGAGTTATGCACCATTGCAGTACGTGCTGCCCGAGTCAGCAAGCAGCAGCATCCTGCTGTGCTAACGGCCCATACGACTGACGTGGATGTCCCTTGGACGACGCGACGCGGCAATGCCCTCTTCCCTCACGCGACACCTAGCGTGTTACTGCCTGGAGCCATAGCGCGGCCGGAGATGTCTTTCTGGCGCTCCGCTCCGTTCTGCCAAGGTGTAGCTTGTGGCATGTCATCACAGCCAATGGTAACTCCATCTAGGCGCTCTCGTGGCGTGGAGTGGCAGCCAATGGCAATGCGTGCTTAAGTGGCGCCGTTTCACTGCTACAGATGACCGACGCCGGTTTTTCTGCTCAATGCGCCATTTGACGCTTTCGCATCAACAGTAGGCACCGTACTCAAAGTGAAGTCGGAAATCGCTCTGAGAATTAAAAAAAATGTTCTAATTAATCTAACGCCAGCGTGAACAAACAAGCGAAAAATAGGGAGCTTCGCCTGAGAATATAATTATAAAGAGACAAGTGCGAAAAAAATTGACAGCCGTTTAAGTATCCTTACGTGATTTGAACGCCACAGCTTTGTGACCTCTGAATTATTGGTTACATTCATGATACACGACGTTGAACATTGTCACATGTCCTTCACAACTCTAACCCACCTTCATCCACCTTAATGAACCTTGGTATTTTTACCAATCTTAATAGACTTTTCTCTACATTAATACACCGTCATTCCCTTCAGTTCACCTTAATTCACTTTATTCCACCTTAAGTCACCTTACTATATCTTGCTCTAACTTTATTTATGCATTGCGGCTGATATCACACAAAACGATAATGACGTCACCGAGGATGATATTTTTTACCGCTCCTTGGGCGCGATGCCAACTTGTCTGCCTCACGGGACATATAATGCTTTCGCATTAAAAACAAAGAGCGCTAAGGAATCAAGAGCAACCAAGCATTGACCACAGGATTACAAAAAAGAGAAAAATAAGTGTCATACCGCTGAAGTAACCAGCGTTGAAGATAATAAAACAAATGCAGATCTTGCTGGGAATTGATGTAAGTGAAGGTTTTGTGCTGTTTGCGTTCATTGACTGTATTTGACGGTAATTTTGACGCCATTTGACACTCCTGATGTGATGTGAAATATCACCTTGCCTGCACAACTCGTCATTGTCCACGTAGTGCAAAAAAAGACACATATAGTCGTGTTTGTTAGAAGCGCTGTTGTGCGCTGTGGTTCGTAGCCACCGCGAAGCCAAGGACTGTCATTGGCTCACACGGTGCATGACATCGTGGCAGAAGTGTTCTTATGCTTAGCGGCCGCTTGTATCGTTTGCTGACGCTGTGCCGCTGATAGATTGGTAAGGAAGGGCGCGTGAACGGAGAAGTACGAAACGTAGTGCTGGACGTTGACCGCCTGAAATAGCCTGGCACCACCACTTCTTGAAGTTGGTACTTGTGTGTTGGAGTCGCAGCTCACGAGGGGCACACCAATACCTCTTGCATAAACGTTGGCAGCCAGCGGTTCTTGGGTTACCTCAAATCGACGTTGAAGTCCCCGGTGAACGCAACGCATTTACTCGGCACCAGCAACGCATTTACAATGGCACTGTAACAGCCAGGGATCAATGCCCCGGGTACCTATTTAGCGAACATGAGAGAAAGGAAGTCTTTCATTTCTTTTTGCGACGCCGAGAGGCTAATCAGACAGCGGCCAGTACAATGCCGACGTCTGCGTACTTTAGTAGCACAACAAATGCGTCAGCAATGCCCGCAACCAGTGCACACTTGGCTTCGCAGTCTGGTGGTAAAGTGAACATTATCAGTCTACAGAATAGATGGCCGGTCGTATAGTTCTTGTAAATGGCCACTACACCGCACCTGAGAGACTGTTCCTTCCAGTAGCACCCTGGTTCCAGTAGCACCTTCCAGTAGCACCCTCGGGTCGGCACCCTACGTCTCTGACAAGGCAATTATGTCTGCTATCGGCATTACACTTCAATGCCTCAGGCGTGTAGACTTCGAAGATTGAAGGGAATGATGGAAACGTCACTGTTTCTTCCGGTTTTTTGTAGCCTGTCGATCGTGTGACCAAGATTAGTGCTTAATTTAGGCGTATTTAACAAAACCATCTCCTCATGCAGAGTTCAATAAGTGGTACCATTGCTATGCTTAAATGTGAAGTCGTCTTTTCAGTTGGTCAGGTACAAGCCTCTAACAGCCGTCACACGCGATAGCGCTATATCGTTCTTGTGTTGTTGTGCTGTGTTGGGTTTAATGGCGCAAAAGCAACTCAGGCTATCATGTGCCAAACACAAGGTAAAATTTCTTTTAGAAAGTTAGGTCACCTCAGTGACGATCCTTGTCTGAGTAAGGACTGCGAGGACCCCAACAAACTAAACACCTCAGTCTTATCCTAAAATATGAGGGGAGGTGAGGTGTATGACAATATGAAGTTGTGGGTAGGCTCATTTATAGTTTTTCAAGTATGTCTGCTTCTCTTAAGAACCTAATAACATGTGCAATATCGACAAGTGCATCTTCGCCTCAAATCAACGCTGGGTGAAAGGGGAAATGTTGATTATAAAACGAATTAAAGTATTTTTTCCTGAGTGTTTCGAGTCTCACGCATGATAATAAGATGTGGTTTACAGTAGGCTCATTTCTGCATTTTTAGCAGCCAGGCTTGTCTTGTTTTGTCAGAAGGAAGTTGTGTGTAAGGTGCGTGTGTCCGATGTAAAAGCGACATAAAATTATTTCTATGAAGCCTTCTCGGTGTGAGCATGAGTTCCATTTTTTATGACAGGTTTTACTAGGTGTAGTTTATTTGTTACTTCATTATTCCATGTAGTCTGGCATTTATTTCTCAGATTATGGTGCACTAATTTCATGCAGTCTTTGTGAGGAATTCTTGCTTAGGTGTTTCTTTTACGTCGAGCTTTCGCTGCACATTCATCTGCATTTTCGTTCCCACCGATTCCGACGTGACTGGGCACACAGCAAAATTTTATGTTGTGTCCTTGTCGTGTGGTACTTCTTATGCTATGTAGGATGTCGCTAATTAATGGTGTAATTGCATTTCTAGGGTGAAGTGCTGTTAGTACGCTTAGTGAATCTGTGTAAGTTATGCTGTTGTCAATATTCTAATTTATTATTTTTTCTATAGCTAGAGAGATTGCGTAACACTCTGCAGAAAAATGAACGCACACTGAGGTATGCGTACCGTTTTTTCCCAAATGTTTTGTATCGCGGCACTGCCAACGTATCCTGCTGATTTGGAGCTATCAGTATAAAACACTGTGTATTCCGCGTTTTTTTTCTTCATTGCTAAAGATTCTTGTAGTATGTGTTCATGTGGTGGTTTTTTGTTTTGAAGATGTGTTAGTGTGAAGTAGCACACTGAAGGCTGGCAATACCAATGTGGGAGTGGATCGCGTTTTGGGCCTATCTGAGGCAATGTGTCCCTGATGTCTAATTCTTAGCACCTCCCCTCGAAGCGGAGGAGGAGTGGTCTTATTGCTTGGGGTTTGTTGTTAAATAGCCTCCGTGATGGGCACCTTGTAACTATTGGCTAACATATATGTTTCGGCAGTGAAATAATTTTTAGGATGTATGAGCATGTAAGCAGGGGCGCTATAACATAAAACTATTGCAAACTTTTCTATTCCAATTCTGCAATCAACCCTCCGCGATTGGTCAAAAACTTTTTTGGACCACCCCCACTTCACCTCTCTGTCACGCGACGTCACGAAAACCGCGATAGTTGCTCATCTGATATGACCACCGCAAGCCACCGCAAGCCAAGTAAAGGAAAGCGGACCAATCGCAAACGCCGGCACCACCCTCTTCACCCGGTTATGGATTTTCACTGCAATGGCTCGGCCCTATCGTATCCCTCTCCACTTGAGCATGCTCCTCGCCTCTTGTCAGCCAGTTACATAAAAGAAGCCGCTCAGTGTAGGCAATGTTATTCGTTTTTCAAGCAAACAAAGGTAACCTCCTATGAACGAGGAGAGCGTTTGATTGGTCTGGTCAGGCAACCCTGCGGGTGACCGGACGATGCTTGCGTCGTCGGTTACGCAAATTTGACGTCAGAAGATTGGAATAAAAACATCTTGGAATAGCAGAAGATTGATGTGGGCAAGTTGGTTTTGCATACTTGAAGAAAAGAGCGCTACGAAGACGCGGACTAAAAGAGGAACATGTACGATGGACAAGGCGCTACTTCCAACTAAATGTTTTTTGAAAAAACAGGCTTTTAAATAGATACAACCTCTAATGGCCCATCGTGACATCCCGACCTCCCTATCTTATTAGAAATGTTATCTCTTTTTCGGTAAGCGTAAGCGGTAAACATTTAGTTTACCGCTAACGGAAAACGGAAAGGAAAGGGAAGTTTACCGCTTACGGAAAGCAATTCGCAAGACAGCTAGCTGGTAAGGGATATAGGCCTACAGCTACTGGGGGAGGTTGGTGGTTTCCCGGGTTTCAAAAATAGAACACTATTAGCTTTCTTCAATGCTTCTGGTAACTTCCCCGATATCCAAACTTTGTTTAAAAAATTTAAGAGGGCTTTTACGGCATGTTCAGAGATGTGGCCTAGCATTTGGTAATGTACTCTATCGGGGCCAGGTGCAGTTTGTTTACCAGCGGACAGTACTCTTTGGATTTCTCGAACTTTAATTAAAGTATTGCATGGTACATGTCTGCTGCCATGTATCGGTAGTCTATGTTTCTGAGCTGTGTTTTTGAATTTTAGAAATAAATCTGTATAGTGTGATGAACTGGAAGCTGCCGAGATATATTCACCCAATATGTCTGTCTGTTCTTCTATGCTTGTCTGTATACCAGGGGCTGTGAGAAACGAAACTGTGAAAGGGGAACAACGGTTATTTAGCTTTCGTACTTTTTCTCAAATTTGTTTGATGTGGTTGAGCTGTTTATATAGGACACGCAGCTTTGCCATGAATACTTTTCAGCACTGAGCGGGATATATCAAGCTTTCGCTTTCGTTTTTCCTTTAAAACATAAATTTTTCTTTCGTTGGGTATCTGCGAAATATTCCCCAAACTTGGTGTTGGTCTTTTTTTTGCTTCTCTACATTCTTGCGTATGCCAAATTTTGTGATATTGTTTTACTATTCCAGAGGACTGAGGTATAGCTAGGTGTGCAGCGTCAATAACACAGTTTGTGAAAGCTTCATTTAGTTCGTCTATGGTGAGATTATTTGGCACTACCTTTTCTAGGCTGGCTTTATCTTCAAACAGGGCCCACTCGGCTAAATGGAGCTTCCACTGTCGTGATTTTGTTGGGATTACTTCCAGTGAGGATTTTAAGCTGATGAGTACAGGTAGGTGATCGCTTCCTTATGGGTTGTCTAGTACGTCGCATTTAAATTCAATGAAAATAAATGGTGAACTAAAGGACAAATCAATGCAGCTCATGTTTCCTGAGCTAGGTGGACAATAGGTTGGTTTTGCAGTGTTTATTAAACAGAGGTCATTACTCAGTATAAGGTCCTCAATAATCTGGCCTCTTGTATCGGTTTGGTCACTACCCCAAAAGCTGCAGGGTGCGTTAAAATCTCCGACTATCAAATACGGCTCTGGTAGCTGTTACATAAGGTGTTCCAGTTCATGAATGGTTACTCCAAGATGTGTCTCCAGGTATACACAGCATAACGTAATTGTTTTAAATGTGTGCAGGATGGCTGCCACAGCTTCTAATTTAGTATTAACGTGATGCTCTTTATCTGCAACTGGCTCTTTAACTGTAATAGTAACGCCACCTGATAACCTGCTTATGTGCTCTCTGTCGCGGCGGAAGACTTTATACTTTTTGAGTATATCTTCATGTTTAGCGCCTAACTTTGTTTTTTGGAGACAGAGGGTCACAGGTGAGAGTGTGGCGAGTATGTCTTTTATGTCATTTATGTTATGTAAAAGTCCTTTGCAATTCCAGTGTATGAAAGCCATTTTGTATTATATGTATGGAGGGAGAGATGATCTAGGTTGTGTTTTCAGGCCCCTTGTTGGAAGCTTCTCTTTTTTGTGGCGATCCAAGGAGCCCCGCCGTTCTCCCGACGTAGACGGTACAGGGCTACCTTGACTTGTGTCCGTTGTATCCTAAGATACACTGGACATCCGTGCTGGAAGCGCGGGTACGTTCAAGTTGGGCCTCGCAGTGTGGTGAGGGGCCCTGGAGCCTCTGCCCTGGGGTCCGCACGGCTTGCTCTCGAGGCAGTGGCGCAAAGCTAGCTGCGTCCACTTTGGGCGCTGGAGGCTCTGCCCGAGCCTCACTATGTGTGACCTGGGCAGGCTCTCAAGGCCGCTATGTTGCCGCGCCCTGTTGCAGCACAACGGAATAGCTTTAATTTTGAGCCAATAAAAGTCGCTTCCGCGCTTCCCTGAAAGGGATATTTTCGTTTACTTCAAGGGTGAGAATCTCTTTTTCTTGCTTCCATGTTGGGCAGGCACGCGAGTAAGCAGGATGACTGCCCTCGCAGTTTATACAGTGGTGCAATTCAATTTCGCAGTTGTCTGAAAGGTGGTCATGTGAAGCACACTTAGCGCATCTGGTTTGGCCCCGGCAGCTCTGGGAGCCGTGGGCGCACCTTTGACATTTGAAACAGCATCGCGGGTTGGGTATGTAGAGTCGAGGTTTCAGTTTGGTGTAGCCGACCTCCACAGAGTCAAAGCGAACGTTAGGACGAACGCTCAAAGCGAACGCTCAAAGCGAACGTTAGGACGAAGTGATCTCTTTGGGTTTTCTTGTTTTCCCGTCTGATATTTATTCTGTACATATCTGTGACATTTTGTTCTTTTAGTCCGTTTAGGAGTTCTTATTCGGTCACACACTTTAGGTCATCGTCAGAAATGACGCCACAAGCGGTATTCAGTGATCGGTGAGGGCTGATAGCTATGGTGATGTCACAAAAGGCTGTTACTCCTGAAAGTTTCTCGTAGTGATGTTGGTAGAACAATTCCAAAGGAAGGTCCCCCTTTGCTAGCTTCTTTATATTATATCTTCGGCCAATGGCGTTGGTTAGGCTCCTTGTAACATTGAAAGGAGAGACATGTCGTGCAATAATTTATGAATACTCACTATGTACCACGTCGAATTTCGTAAAGTTGCTTTTGTTCTTCATGAAGTACGTAGCAATGACATCGGTGCGGCCCCTCTTGTTAGGAGGGCGATCGCTTGAAGCAAAGAACTAGCCATAAGAATTGTCTGTTTCGGTCGCCGTACCCGCCGCCCACTGCGGATCCCAACGAGGGGACTGGACAGGAGCTTGCAAGCAAGCCCTGCCCACGCCAGCTGCATACTGCAGCTATAACCCAATATGGCAAACACAGGGTAGTTAGCGACACAAAAGTTAACCCTAGCCGCCAGGAAAGGAAGAAACAAGAAGTGAGTAGAAGACAGGAAAGATGGGAATTGAGAGAGAAAGAAAAAGATCGAAGAGGGGGACAGCAAAAGGCGAATGCCGATTTCCTCCAGGTGGGTAAGCCTGGAGGGGCCGTCTATGTGAAGCAGAGGGCGAAGAGGTATGCTGCCTCCACCGGGAGGCCTTGAAGGTCTAAACACCCAGCATCGGCTCAACCCCCCGGATCCCATTTCCCCAGACACGGCTAAGCCACGCACGGCTACACGTGGGAGGGGCCAACCCTCGTGAGCTCGGGTACGCGGTGTCGCAACACACCACACGCCTGGGGACGCAGACGCCCCTGCGGTGATATCATTCTTGTAAATGGTCACTCCAGTGCGCCTGAGAGATTGTCCTTTCTAGTAGCACTCTTGTTGGAAACTGGCAATCGGTTGTGGGTTGGCCCTCCATGTCTCTGACAAGGCAATTATGTCTGCATTCGGCATTACGCTTCAATGCCCGAGGCGTGTAGACTTGGAAGATTGAAGGGCATGATTGAAATGTCTCTGTTTCTTGCGGTTTTTGGTAGCCTGTCGATCGTGTCACCAAGACTAGTGCTTAATTTAGGCTTATTTGGCGAAACCATCTCCTGAGGTAGAATTCTATCAGTGGTGCCATTGCGATGCTTAAATGCGAAGTCGTCTTTTCAGTTGGTAAGGTACAAGCCATTAACAGCCGTCACACGCGATAGTACCATATCGTACTTGTAAATGGTCACTCCAGCGCACCTCAGAGACTGTCCCTTCTTGTAGCACTCTCGTTGGGAACCGGCAAGTGGTTGTGGGTTGGTACTCCACGTCTCTGACAAAGCGATTATGTCTGCATTCCGCATTGCAGAATCCGCTTCCATCTCACACACGATATTGCGAAGTACGCAAGCCTTAAATGGTGTCTGTTATCACAGTCATACAAAACCTGCAAATACATGCCAACCTTTGTTTTACATATTGTCATTTCATTGGCTTGTACCAGCGAAGCTTAACCCTCTTGCAAGTGACGCTTACCTTTTTGTGCAATGTCAAGGTGAAATTGCGCTTGTCTAAGCAGACCCACCGGGGTTGTATTGCAGGTTGCTGCAACCTGCCGTGTATTTCCTTGGTCGTTGCAAGAATATCCACTAACATATTAGGAATTTCGAGCCACCAGTGTTGTTCATCATCGTTCTCATTACTTTCTGTGTGCCTTAGTAAGCCGACATTATCTCTGACTAAGCAGTCAGAGACGTCTATGTTGGGTGCAATTATGCTCGATTTATGAATGCTCAATTTGCTCCCTCTGGGTGAAGAGCACAGAGAGACGTGTGATGCATTCCCACATTTTCTTACCGAAGAGAGCCCAAATGAGCAACGCTTTCTTCGCACACATTCTTTTTGATAGAAAGCTCGAGATTTGGGCGAGTTGGTACTGGTTGAACATCTTGAAGGGGCAACGCAATATGATGAAGGCAGAAGGTAGGAACACACCGGACAGCGCTGAACTCACAACTAACTTTATTCGAAGGCATACACAAACTTATGTACACAACCCATAGCCACGTGCTCGCCCATCGATGGCGTCATTATCAGTGCGCAGGCAAAAAGCGCAAAACACTGTAATCTAATTTTACCCTATGAGGCGGCTTAAAAATTCAAATTCACTGTAATGCCGGGTCATGTAAGGTGAACTGCCACGAGCGCGGATTTAGGCGTCCAGAGAATAATGAAGTATCCCTCAGGGCGCGTCAGAGGGCCTTGTGTCCCCGCTGTGCCGAAAAATTGTTGACGTCGCGGATCTCGTCTCGCCAATTCTTGCCGGGAGCTCTCAACCACCCCCGACGCGGCCTACATATCACCATCATCAGCAGAAGCAGCAGAGGAAATGTCGAACGAATAGGCGAGGGCAGCTTTTAGAAAAAAAAAAGAAAGATGCCTCAAAAATCTTAGAAGTGCATTGATTTCAGGATCTCCGAAGCACAGCTCTCCAAAATTTAAATATCTCTCGCGAGTGATGTCCGACACTGCCGTGAGCGACCTGTCAAGTAGCGCATCTGCGAATGCACTGAGGGTAGGCGGGTGCGTGCGGCATGTCGTCCTGTTCGCAAATAGCCTTCAGTGATATTCCGCTCACCACAGCATAGTCCCTGCTGCTTATCATCTTTCTCTTACAATCACATGTGAGATTTCCTAGGAATCTCTATTTAAGCTTGTGGTGCTCCTTGAGTCGGCGTTTTAATGCGATTTGCGTTCTTTAAGTAGTTCACGTGCTACACAAATAAAGACAGTAAAGAAAAAGACAACAAACTTGTATACTGCCTAAAGGCATAAAACAAATAGAAAATACTGAACGGAACTTAGCTAGCCCAGGTATTCGCTTAGCTATTGGTGCTTCTTCACACAAACCATCAACACAAGCCCCTTGGAGCAGCATTGCTTGAAAAGATCCCCACCTTCATATGGCTTCATCTATGTAGACTCAAGTCACAGTGGTGTTAGCTTATGTTCGACAACTATTCGCCAGACTGAAATACTGAGTCATCTATTCTAATATCAATGGACTAGCGAAAATTAATCCTGTTCATATTTGAACTTTCGAATAACCACATACATTTATCGATTGCTTTCAAATCTGCTAACCATACAAACCGGACTCTCGTCTGGTTGACCTCCGTGCTTTTGCTCTCCTTGTTTTCTCTCTGCTAAGCATAGGTTGTCTTTCCGGAAAAGAAGATTTTGAATTTTACCAGTTACGCGACTGTAGAGTTCTATAAACAAGGAACAGTATTCTGTATTTGGAGATATAGAAGAATGTGTTGGCTTGATTCGTAATGTTCATGTGCTTGTAGTTAAATGTAACGCGCGTCCATGTTATTTCGAGTGCGGATTTGTTAATAAAATATAAATTCTGGGCTTTTGCACGCCAACACCAGCATATGATTATGTGTCACGCCGCAGTGGGGGACTCCCGAATAATTTTCACTCTGTGGGGTTCTTTACCGTGAACCCGATGCATGGTAGACGTGCGTTCCTGCATTTCGCCCCATAGAAATATGGCTGCCGCGGCGCGGATTTGATTCCGCACCGTCGCGCTTAGCGGCGTAGCGCGAAAGCAACAACTTCACCACGACGGGTAACAGATTGGTTGATATCAGAGAAGTATCGTTATGCAGGTAAGATTGTTGACACACGCAAGTAAGCATATATGAACTTACCCATGTGGCAAGTGAAGGCGCATTTTGAGCGCATATCATAGACGCCATCATACATACAAGTATTCCAATGGAAATGCTCGCACTTTCGCGATGTTCTATTGAAGAAATATCTGTGTACCCTTAGTTCACCACAGTGGTGTTCAGTCTCCATAATTGGTTCTTCACAATGTCTGCTTATGAACCACTGCTTGTTTTGTACTCCTGAGCCTGTGAATACGAACGATAACGTAGGACTGCGTCAAAAAATTTCCTTGTCATGCCAGATAATAACACAGTGTCCACATATATTGCAAGATTACAGATATTTCTTTCAAACTTCCAGGACGAACATCTTGCAGTAGTAAACGAATATCGGCATGTACGACATAATAAACGCGCTGACGTGCACGAAAATGTCAACCAAATATTTAAAAACAGAAATATTACCCGCAATCGTCGTCAGCTAGCGATGATAGCAGGATTAATTCACTGCTTGCAAGTTTCTAGCCACGTGTCATCAGGGGCGCAGTTGTGTCGTAATGCGCTTCTACCTATGCGCCGCGCGTTATTCGTGATTATTTGGAAGCATAGTTTGCGATTGCGACGACACTTTATCGCTTCATCCAAGGCGGTATTATGTTTCCGGTAGTCCAAGTGCTATGCTGCAGTAGCTGTGTTTATCAAGCGACGTGTCTAGATTCTAAATACGACGCGACCGCACAGACGAAACACTTCTACCGTAGCGCCAAGTGCTAGTATTTTAACTAGCATACGAATCAAGCATAAAATTTAATACCAGGAGCTACACTTTGTCGGGACTGTACACGAAATGAGATTCTATGTTTTGAATACAAACATTATGTTCAATAATACACATGTAAAAGTGGCTTTAGCGCCGCACAATTTTCAACCCGTGGAAGTAACTTGGGTCGGTAATCGCGCATTTTGTGCATATGAATCAGAAACAAAATTGTCGAGATGAGGTAGACCATGTACGGTAATACATCACAGAAGACGAATATGAAGTTATGCGTTTGCTGCTTGCGCATCCGTTGGCAATGATTGGAGATATATGCTTCAACCTTCTGCATCGTTCGGGCCTGTAGTATAAACAGCTTTCCTACTTGCGCATGGCAACGTCCTGATGAAGGTGAGGGGTAGTCAACGAGCCTTCCAGGAGTTGTGTTTCTTTATGAGGACAAATGGCAAGGACACACTCCCAAACCGAGCAATTAAATTTATGCTTATTGCACTTTTTCGCAAAAGTGAAACGCCGCTGTAAGAGAGCTCAATAATTGTCGGAGAACGACTGGAATAAAAAACTGAAAGAGTTTTGGTCGTTGTTATCGGTAACATGTTATCGGTAAAAATGTACCTTCATTTGAATACACAGTTATATGTAATGAATCATATGTAAAAAAATAGTTGTCGTCAATAAATAATTTTAGCAACTCTGTTTTTTAACGAAGATTTTATTTTTTGGACGACATTTACTGTAATTGAATTTTTCATTTAACAATCACATGTAACCATTTATCTTTTTAACGAAGCTGGCTATAACAGGCATCGCAGCCTTTACCTTTTTAATGTATAGGAAATAGCTTTTCTAAAGGGATGAGAACTTGTTCATAGGTTACCTGTTGGCCCCAGTCGGAGCACTGCAGCTACGCCTGAATCCCCTGGACTTGATAGGCATTCAGAGTTACGCACCTCTGTTGGAAGTCTGACTTGTGAGCTCTTCTGTTAGAATAGGCTTTTCTATCTCTTGAAAGCGCTTTTAAATTGTATTCCTAGACGCTACGACAAGGTGGTTCATTCTTTTTTGCTTAAGGCTGTCTATGGCTTCGTCATTATAGAAATTAGTGCGCCGCTCCAAGGCGCCTGTTTTTGCGGCGTGCATTGGCGTTGTCCAACGGCGTCGGCGTAACCGAGCGAACGAGCACCGCGAAGAGTGAAAGCTAACACAAAGCGCAGTGCAAGATGAAAGAAGGGTGATATTGCCGGAGGAGGCTGCCACGGAACATTGAGGCGTAAATTGGAGGAGAAACAGAGGGGAGATACTTAAGGAAGGGAACTGCGCTAAAAAAGACACGGACGAGTAATGACATGGACGGGCGCGAGGGGAGATGGAGTGCACATCCGCAGCCGTATGAACGATCTCATCTGCGCTTCCGGAGGGGCAGCCCGGGTACCGTTAGGTGGGTAGGGCTACGCTGGTCGGCGGCGTCAGCTGCTGTGATCAGTCCGCGGTACCAGCGTTTGTGTCAGGGATCACTGCTTTTCCAAGGGCCTATGGCGAGCAGCAACGAGTAAGGCTCGATGTGACGCTCCCTAAGGCGTTGTTGCCGCTGACACTGGGGGTACGACTTCCCGCGAGGAAGGGCAGCTTTCGCTATTGGTGGAACAAAAGCGTGCGAAAAAAAGCATAGTGCCACGGAAGACGGGCTGTGCGGAGGGGATGTCTACGATATGGCGCCAGAGCATCGCACGTCGCATGTATGAAAACGAACCGCTGCATGAGCGGAGGTCTATCTCCGGCGGCTGCTGTGAATCGCACCAATGGGTCACCCACATGCTGCCTCTCGCCATCTCCCTATTTGCCAGGCAGACGCGCCACACGTCCCTCCGTTTGGTACGTGCCACACGAGACAGAATGTCCGCGCCAGGAAATATATCGCGGAATAAGAACACGTAAAGAGCTGTGCTCAAATTTTGCATTAGGAGGTGCCATAAAGGTCAGTGAATTTCTTGCGATTGTAGGAAACGCACAGTATTATTAACACTGAATAATATGCAGCTTTATATCAAAGTACAGTACAGATTCGGCCACCTTCTGAAAGAACGTGAAAGGTTTCAGGCATCTCTTACAATAGTCTAAGTGGCTTACTATACTCTATCTCAGTAGTTGTTTGCAACACTGGAGAAGCCGCATGGCTCCTTAGCCAAAAGGAAGGCTGAATGCCCCTGAAAATATATTGAGCTCGCCAGGTTGTCTGTTCAATGTCTTCTTGACATCGTTCCGCTACATCCTCCACTATTCGTGGACCACCGCAACTAATGTGGTTGTGTTGTAACTATCCGCTGCGTTTCCTTGAATGCCATCGCGGGGCTTCGCTTCGTCGATACTCTTTCTGAGCAGTTCAATGCAGCCTCTTCAGCCAGTTTAGTAAGAGCGAACGCCCTGATAAATCCTATAAATGTTCACGTGCGCTGCACCGTCTGTTCGGCGTTTATTTGGCGCTTGCTCGATACCATCAGCACGTAGCCTACTAGAGCGGAGTAGTAAATTAATGATGTCAAGAAAAATTAGGCCTTCGCAGGGTTTCGCATTGACAGCGAATCACCGGCGCTAATGCTATTGCGCCTTTCGCTAAATTAAAATCAAATCAATTTTTCTGTTCGGTGTGCCTCTGTAGTCCTAGCAGCATAAAAACAAACAGTTCATCTCACTAATAACGTCAAAACATACCTACTGATTCGCCCTCAGATGAAGATAAGAGTAAGCAATGATAGACCTGACCATCTATTTCTTGCTGTCAGGACGGAGAGTCAGTAAGAAGTGTGCATTGGGACTGTAGTGGGCTGTCTGGGCTTCATGGGGCGCTGCCACTTGACCGCGTATTCAGGGTTAGGGCGGCTATTAATTTTACCGGTGGTAACCACGCAGTGATTCACGGGTATACCGCGTACATGCGCATGGGGCCTAACATATTACGTAGGGCTGTATCATGTGTCAAGCAAAAATCAAACTTTAATTGGAGCCAGTAATCAGACAGTTAACCACGAAACTATATGCTGCTGCGCAAATGTATTTCCTCTGTACACTTCGTACCTGCGGCAGCGTTGCATGCCACTTGTGAAATAGATTGAAGGGCGTTGAGTGAAGTGTCATCAGATATTACAGACAAAATGAAGCTGCGCTTCTATAGCGTGACAGCGATGGCGAGTTCTGACATTGATGCCAGAGAACCTTAAGATTTTTACTAGCGCTATCCGGAGTACCTTTCCTAATTCCAGCAACGTTGAAAGGCCGCGTTCCATAAAGCGCCTAGACATTAGCCACCTCGGCACCAATTAGCCATGACTAATCTCGTGAGCAAGGCGTTTGCGCGCTATTATTACTTGCGTTAGCTTGCGTTGCGGCCATGACACTTGCTTGCAGCCACCGTAGTGTGCTACATACGCCAATGCATCCGGCGTGAATGTGTCGCTAACGAACGCTTGACAACAGGAGATAAGTAGGATATGAATGGTCATTGCAGCTTTATGTGCTCTCTGCATACACGATGGGTCGCAAAAGCAGGCGCTACCAGCGTTGTCGCTGCTGTGTACCTTTCCGGTGATCCGGTATTGCGTAAACGGTAACACGTTTAGAGAAAAGGTAAAACTCCACAGCGGTATTTGCGCCATTGCGCTGAGGCTTCTTATTGACGTTCTTGTAGTTAGATGGCCTTCCGTTAACTGGTCGGCAACCAGTGCAGTGACTCCCATCAACCACAACAGCGGTGAGGAAGAACCTCTGACAGCGCAGCGTATAAAGAGCTTCATGTTAAGCAGCTAAAGCAACCACAATTTCTTCCGGCACGAAAATATTATTCCTTAAGAGGAAGCTCTTGCTCGGGCCCAACTCCGACGCGGCGTATTCAAATACATGTAAAAAGCAAAAACGTTTTTTCCGAGATAACCACTCGACCGATTTTAATGAAATTTGTTGCATTTGAGAGAAAATATTAAATTCTAGTAACTGTTGCAAGTGAAATTCTGATTTAGGTCCTGAGTATTCCTATAAAAATTTTCAAAATTTGAAAGTTTGAAAAAAAATAGAAGCACGAAGTTTACAGATGCATAGCTCTGCATTAAAAATAGATATCGTGGTTCTGTAAATGGAGTCCATTAGATCATTGAAATCGGACAAATTTAATAGGTTATTTTATATAATACGTGGATTTGTTACGTTGTTTTCAAGGGTCCTGCAAAAGCTGTATTTCAATAATATTAAATTTTTTGAGATTCATGTGTAAAATATCAATTTTGCACGCTTTTGATGTACTATTAGATGCAATTCAAGGAATTGTCTTATCAATTTTTGTTGTGAGTTACAGAGTTGTAAACTTGATAGTGTCGTTTTTGAAAATTTTCAATGTTTGCCAATCTCATAAAAAAATTGATGACCTAAATCAAAAGTCCTAAACAAACAGTCACTAGATTTTAAGCTTTTCTTTTAAATGCAACAAACCTCGTCAAATTTGATGCAGTGGTTGCCGAGAAAAATGAATTCTCTTTTTACATGTAATTAGGAGCAAGCGAGCTAAAGCTTCCTCTTAAGGAAGAAAGACAAAAATATCTAAATACTGACAGACTCACAGACGTTTAATACAAATGAAGCAAGGATGGTCGGAGTTAGGAAATTTCAAACATAACATTTCTGTGCATGCGCATTTGCTGCTACTTTATGTAGGTCTATAATAAGAAATTTCAAAATGTACTGAAGCATCTTCTGGAATGTATCGTATCGAATACAGTAATGTCGGTAGTGTCTTGTATCTGTATCTCAAATATTTGTGCCCCGAGAATCTTGTGTCCCATCTCGATACAACTACAAACTGTATTTGCCCAGCCATGGTGATTATGCCTTGTCATGCCGTGATCGCCAGACATGCCTTCATTGTCGTACCGTCGTGGTAGTGCCACCGTGCTCGTGCCAGCACCGCCATTTCAGCTCAGCCATACTACTTTTGTAATTCCACCGTCGATATACAGGTTTATAGATTACCATCAGACGCTCGTCGTCATCCCATTGCCTCCCTGTGGTTCACCCATTCTCTGCTCCCTCTCCGATGCCATATAGCTTGCCTCTGCACTTGCACGTTAGTAGAAAGGTAAGCGCTGGATTTTCTACAATGCTTCATCGGGGAGTGACGGATAATTATAGCTGTCGAGAGGCCAATGTGCCGACGCCAAGGGAACTCCAGGGGACATTGTGCCCAGGCGACGCGATGAAAAAGTCCAAGGGAGTCCAAACGAGCTGGTCATAAAGCTGAGATTCCATGAGGAATCCTCTAAGGAATTCCTGCTGCTTTTCAAACAGCTTGAGGCTGAATCAAATTTAGTCCACCAGGTCTACGCTGTGCTTGCTGCGCGCCTGTGTGTTGGTTTTGCTTAGTGGTCTGGCGAGATGCTAAATATCTTAGGTGAAAAAGTTGATTGCATGCTTAATATTCTCGAGAACGAAAAGCAATCTGGCGCAGTTTGTATTTTAGAAAATGCTGCTACATAATGATTGATAAGTAAATCCGTACTGTAGAAATCAGAATTGTCAGTGAAAGGCCGTGTAAGAGCGATTAGTTATGATACTGAGTGCATTTATAAACCTAAATGTGAAGACCCATCAGCACCAGACATTCGAGGCTTATTTGCCGTTGTTTACCTCTTCAGGCTGGTTGATATTATCTCCCGACTTGCCGCAGACTTTTCTTTGGTATCAGGCATAAGATGTGAAATATATTGTTCAGTCGAATCTGCTTTGGTGCCTGCATGGCCATGACTGGCCTATCATGACGTACACGGTATCTCCTAGCCTTCGCAGAGCCTAGTAAGGACATCTAAAGGGCGTTCTCTGTGTTCCCTCACGTCAACTAGAAGCAGCGGGTCACAGTTGAGGATGCATACATTGGAAAGCATGCGTCTGTATATTACATTAGGTTCGAACCGATGACAATAATTATTGTACCATTTGTTAAATGGTTCCATAATATTAACATTGTTCTTTTTGTAGACAACAGTGGACAAAGTTACTTTAGAAATAAATAAAGCTCGAAAAACTAACATGTTGGAGAATGCGACCCAATGATAAATTAAAATGCCACTGAAAAACTGCCAAGTAAGGAAAATTCACTTCAATACCTACCTCAAGTTTGCTCAAATATAAACTCCAGAAGAACAGAACCCTACACATGGAGTATTTATTGCCTTGATATAGAGAAATTCGCTGCTGTTGCAATTAGTGCAAACATCTTAATTTAAAAAAAGGAGTAAGGTCATTGCCTATGCAGGATGACAGTCACTGTTGGCGCAATTATTTTTGGGAAGGAATGAGAGCACAATTATAAAACTCAGATGTTGCAATGCCCACAGTGCAAGACGGCAATTGTTGAACATGGGTGTTAATATTGGCAATTCTAGACATGCTGATCTACCAGCACTTCACGCTCAGCATCGTCAGGCAACTTCATTACTTTGAGAGAGCCTACGATAAAGGCACAGGTGATGCTGCCATCGAAAAACTTCGGAAATGGTTTAATACACGAAGTGGAGGGTCACTGTAGACCCCGTGCTAGGTAGGAATGCAGAACCATCAGCCTCCCGAACCCGTACCACTCAGATGAACTAACACATGGGAGAAACTCGCAGGGCCCCAAATAGAGAATTTCGTATAATGAAAGAGAGATAGATAGCTTGCGAGAGGGATCATAAGAGAAAAGGAGGGAGCTTAACAAGGCTTATCATAGTTGGCTGCTATACTGTGGGAAGGGAACAGGAAGAAGAGAAGGAGGAGAGAAGTATACACACTGCACCAACACAGACAGAATAAACCGTTCATCGCATCGTTTATCATAAGCAGTCATACAGGCGGCTGCACGTCAAGAAGCGCCTCAGCGCTGTTAAAAGATTACAATTTCGAAAATGTGACTATCTATACAAATACATTATACAGGTATGCAGAACATTGCGTTGGGAAACAGCGTATGCGCTATATAAAATGTATTGCCTAATGATTTAAAACCATCTTCTCGCTCTTAGTCTTCCCCAATGGCTCCAACGCTATTGCTGTACCATGCATGCTATTGTTATTTTAACAGAGGTACAGCTGTAAAGCAAACTTAAGTGGTCCACTACATTTAAAAATTATACAGTTATTCACAACGTTAGAATCGAATGCAGAACGCGACGTCAATTGTGTGCGAAAAGTTAGCCAAACATTGATGTATTTACAGTTAAAGCCCTATAGCTATCACCGAAGTTAGCCAAAGTAGCAATTAATTCTATGGCGAGCTCCCCAGCCCTGTCCCGCGAAAAGTGCAATGCCTTGTATGTCCACAAAAATGCATAATTTGCAAATTTAGGACATTAATTTGTTGTGATATTGTCAATGCAGATAATTGGCAGCTTGGAAGCGATAAGCAAAAGTTAAATAAAAATAAAATAAGGACAGAATACCCGTAGAGATACATACGGATCATTGGAAAGTGAATGGGAAAGCTTAAAGTAGGGGTGGGTGAACTCGAATTTGGGAGTGGGTCAACGTGAAGTTGGAAGTTGGGTCAACGTGAAATTTGGAGGTAGGCTAACTAAAATATGGGAGTGGGCCAACTCGAAGTTATGGGCGGACCAACTTGTAAATTGGGGGTGGGCCACCTAAGAACTTGGCCGCGGGCCCAATTAAATATGGGTGTGATCCAACTTGAAATTGAACGTGGGCCAAATTGAAATCTGAATGTGGACCAAGTTAAAGAAAGGGTTGGGACAACTTGAGCCTTTATGGTGGCACAACATTAGTTTGGCAGTGCGTCAACTTCAACAATAAACTTGGACCAACTGAAATTTGAGGTTGTACCTACTTGAATTTTCAGGATGTGTCAACTTAAATTTGGAGGTGGGCCAACTTGAAATTTGTGAGTCGGCCAAATTAAATTCGTGTGTGTGTCAACTTATATTTAGGGCTCGGCCAAGTTGAAATTCTGGATGGGCCAACTTAAATTTAGGGTTGGGCCACCTTACCTTTGGGGCGGGCCCACTTAAATGTTGATGGTGGGTCAACTCAAATTCGAGAGTTGGCTAATTTGAAATTTGTATGTGGGTCAACATTAAGTTTGGAGCTGAGGGTGGCTCAATAGAAATTTGGTGTTGGCCAAGTTTAATTTCGGTGTTTTGAAAGTATTTGAAAGTTGGGGTTGGTAGAACAGAAATGTGGTGTTGGATGAACTGGAAATTTGTGCGAACTGAGTAGTTTGGAGGTGCGAATGTGCAAATGAACGCTGCTGAGTGTCCTTAGGGATATGGACACCTCGCCGGCAAGAGAGTGTTTTGAGATGCTTGGAGCGTTCTTATTGGACCTTACCGATGTGCAGTAAAAACGCAGACGAGAGTGACAGCGACTGTGGCATGGCGTCACGGTGATGCATTCTCGCTTCCCCTAACGCCTCACGCACTACTGCACCAACTTGTGCTCCCTTTCTAGCGCTGTACTCTGTAGGGCGTGCCAGGCGTTCCAGCGCTATTCGTACCATTGGATTAAAGGAGCTGGATGCAGCGGCAAAAATGTGGAAATTTTCTAATAAAACCTAAGGATTATTTGCTACCCCAAAGGCAATGCGTAGACGCACGTGCGATTGGAAAAGGAAGTAAGCAAAACTGAGCAAAAACGAAGTCATAACTGAGCCAAAGAATGATCAGGCATTGATAGACAATTCTGTGAATTTTGGTAGCTTTATCACTGGTGTTATCTCGCCTAGGGCAAAACATTTACAGTTGGTTCCAATATATCAAGGGGAATGAACGAAATGGCTTGCGTGTATTGTTTTGCTGAACTGTTCGGTAGTGGCATGAGTGTATAATTACCACAATACACAAGTATCTCCCTTACCAGGTGTACCGGTGGTCAGTAGAGCAGTCAGGAAAAGGATAGTTCGACGGTGCATTTGCCCTGGATTCTCAAGGAGCTGGCTATTCACGCTTGTGTGATCAGGACTATGAACGATGTCTCATGAACAGCGCCTTTTAGAAGCCCTCCTTGCTGTATAATGATGAACGGGTCTCCACGCTTATATATAATATAGGTTGCACAGAACGCCGTCGGAAAGTAATGCGAATAAAAAAAATTAATTTCATGAACTGTGACGCACAAGGTCAGACTCGTACTTGGATAATAATAAAAAAAAACGCGAGTTGAAGGACACCAGCAATAATTAATAATACTACTAATTGTATTCCGCACGTTTAACGCGTGTGTTAGAAACTTAAATAGGCTGAGAATATGTGATAACAAAAATATGTAATTAACGCGTTTAGGCAAATGACCTACGTAGAACTAAGCGACAGCTCAAGCCAACGAACTTTCTCGTGCAACCTGTGCGTTCCGTTAAGTCAGCTAAACTGCCTCATTGCATTTTATGGAGCATTAGAACTAGAGAGCACAATTTACGCCATGAAATGTCAAACATCAGTGAGAGTTCTTTGTGCTTGAAAATTACAAAAAAGAAAATTGACTTGAAAGTCTTTACTGACATTCTATTTCGGTCAATGTACAGAGAAGTCATCAACAGGGGAAAGGACAACTGTGCGCAGGACATTCGGGCTCTCACAGTTTTAAGTGGCAGGTTATGAAGCCCAAGCAACACGCAGATACTACAGTGTGCGAGTACTGACAGTAATTGAAGCCGCGGTTCCACAATGAGTTGTGCATAAGACTGTAGTTGACTGGCTGTTTACGTGCTCTGTAATTTTTTGTCGGTAATTTAAATTCCACGTTTAAACAAAACCGGACGGCACCTGTAAGTTTTGGTCGTGAGGGATTTCCGTACACGAATAAAGTTTGTTTGCGCTTTGTTTCCACGCCTATTTTATGTAGTGCAACAGAAAATAGATTCAGGTTTACAATTCGGGCTCAGAAATTATTCTCACTACATCATGTCGGCGTGTAAATTGCAAATATACGAAATTACCTAATTCCACAACTTTTACATATCCGGACATTGCATGTTCTGGGTAGACGAATTTGCTTCTAAGAAATTCTGGTGCCTTAATTTGAGAACATTTTTTGTGTTGTCCACGAGAGGCGTTAACGCCTTAAGTGAGTACCATCCACCTCGGCGATGTGCAAGCCCTCGCCGTCCGTCAGTGAAGACAAATCATCTTCGGGGTTAATACAGTCGTATTACGCATGTATAAAAATGCGAATCTCAACAAATTATTGAGTACCTTAACAGAAATGTGCAAGAGCGCGGTTCCAGAATAATATGCTATAGACAAAGATAATGCTGAAGAGTGTGTCAAGGGAACCACAGTTCAATATTGCCAGACAGTCTCCAGAGTCTGTGGAGTATGTTTATCGAGGTCAATTACTGATGATGAGAAAGAAATTTACAGATGAATAAAAATGGGCTTGAGTGCATGCGGCAAGTATTGCCAGATACTGACAGGAAGCTTGGCAGTATCACTGAAACAAAAGGTGTACAATCAAGGCATCTTACCCGTGCTAACATATGGGGCGGAAAATTGGAGGTTGACAAAGAAGCGCGACAAGCACCGCGCAAAGAGCGATGGAACGAATAATGTTAGGCATAATGTTTAGAGACAGGAAGAGAACGGTGTGGATCAGAAATCAAACCCTGATAGCTCATATTCTAATGGATATGAAGAGAAAAAAATAGATCTGCGAAGGCCATGTAATGCGGATCATGGATTACCGGGGGACCATTATAATCACAGAACGGATTCCAAGAGAAGGGAAGCGCAGCTCAGGTCAGCAGGAAAGCAGGTGGGGTGAAGAAATTCGGAAATTTGCAGGCACAAATTTGAACCACATGGAGCAGGACAGTGGCAAGTGGACACCGCAAGGGGAGGCCTTCGCCCTGCACTGGACATGAAATAAGCTGCTGCTGCTGCTGATGATGATAAAACGCGAAAACTTGAAAGAATCTCGGTCCTACTATTGGCGTAATGGTTCCTCAAAATTGATATCCGCTACAAATATTATAACCAAGACACTGGTGCGGCAGCTCGTCTCTGCAGCTGCCAATCAGGCTTTCAAGTAACACATCATAATATTGATGGCTGGAAGTCAGATGCACCGAAGCAAACAAGTCACTCGAGCCAGACTTAGAGGGAAGAACTCTGACTCAAATGTATAACTGGCTTATTGCCGCACACGCTACTGTCTCGCAGCCACACACTTCTCGAGAGACTGTTGCACATAAAAGCGAGTCACACCGCACACATATCACAGGATCGCGCTTCCCGATTGAAGCATGTATATGGGAAATGGGCGCACTCGAAAAGCATAACATAAACATTTCGCTCCAGGCTTTTGGTAAGAAGCCCGGACTGCTGGCAAAACTGTGACGTCCTAGCATATAGTTGACTGAGCAGCGTAGTTTACTTATTCTTTCTTTTCCAATGCCTCTTTTTTATTAGCCCCCCAATATACACCAAAGAGCCACAGTTTCCATGGGCACGTCATTCTTTGATTTGTATTTGTCTTGCCACTTATGTGAGAGTCCCGAGAGTAGTCATATCATTGGAGAAATCATAGGACTAAAAAAAAAAAGAAAACGCCGCAGATACTATCTCAGAGTTATCTCAACGTTAATGCGATAACACTGAAGCAACGTAGCGACACGCCATATTTAGAGGCCAAACGCGTTATGTATGAGACTTGTAGCCAGGCTCTCCTCTCATTCCTATCGATGATGATAATAATTTTGTTGTTGCTGATAATGATTTATTATCTACTTTTTCGAGACGGCGCTTTGTAAACTGTCGCCAAGCCTGCTTGAGCGAGATATATTTATTATCAGAGAAAAGCTGAGAGGTCGAGCGGAATCAATGTTGTGACCTGCTACTCGGTGTTGGCTGAAGGGGAATGGGTGTAGAAAGAAAGAATAGAGAATACGTTGATTATGAGGATGGAGACGGCAATGAAAATCTTGTTTGATCCAAGACTCTTGAGTGTCTCTTGTCCAGTCCACTCGCATACAAAAATTTCTTCAGATCATTCAGGCTATCAGGCTAATGACGAGGATCAGGCGAAGATCCCAATAGAAAGTTTTCAATTAATGGTTCCCCAACACATCTTGACAAGATGCCTGTCGCGATTTCTCTGTTCATCAAATCACTGGCAGGTGTGCAACATGTGTTCTTTCGTCTCAGGGATACCGCATTCCTCACAATTCCGACAGTCCGCCAAGATCTCTGCAGCAAGCCTCCATTGCACCTTTTCGTTGTGGGCGATATCCCTACATTCTCCTCTGTATCGAGTACGTGAACGTGGCAAAGACGATGACGTGGCGAGGCCCAATATACAGCAGTTTTATCGCACAGAAGTCTGCACACTAGGCCATTAGTGTCTGCTCGTGAAAATGGGAAGGACACTGGTGTGGCATTAATGTGGGCCATCTCTGCGTCCGCGTCGGCGAGCTCATTTCCATGTAAGCCACAGTGTCCCGGAATCGACTTAAACCTTATGCAATGACCATCACTTAGCGCAACATTGTGGGATTCGATCACCTCTTGACCGACGACATACTAAGGTCCTCGTCTAAGTGCAGAATCTATCACTTGAAATCCCGGCTTGGAATCGCAAAATTTATTCCAAGTGTGATGTGGCTCCATCTATATACGCGTATAGCGAATTGCCTTCATAATGGCAACAATCTCTCCGGCCGTTGATGTAGTTTGGTGGTCGAGATGAAAGCGCTTACTGATCTTCATATTCGTTATTTCGAATGCCGTGGTTGAAGTGGTTGTTGACGCCGACCCATCAGTAAACATATGTATGAAAACGGCATATTCTTCAGTTATATGCGTTGAAGTAAGTTCTTTAAATGTACATCAGGGTTTGCGAGATTTTTTCCTGACTCCAGGAATAAATAGGCTCGCCTCAAGTATTGACCAAGTCCACACTGGTACGGCCGCTGCTTTTGCCGCAGTAAAGCCTGAGGGAATGATGGTCTTATGACGCGAGAAAGATTCCCAGAAAATGCTGCCTGTACGTATAATGAGAATCGTCGATAGAGGGTGACGTTCATGGCGGGTGAATAGTCGAAGATATACCCTTAATGGTTCGCATGAGAGGTAAGCGTCTATAGGAAGTACACGTACTTCCGCAATCACGCCCTTTGTGAGAGTGTGACAGACCAAGAGGTGTTCTCAGTGGTTGAGCTTGTAAGGTCTCCTGTGTACGTAGGCAGGAGGGGGCGAATGTTTGTAATAATTAGCAAACTTTATATCAGGTAGACTACGAAAATAGACGCATATAGCTGAAGTAATGATGTCTCAGTCGGGACCCACTTCGTGCCTGCTACACACTTAAGCGTGTGTATGAAGATGCTTAGTTTAGACTTGAGCATCTAGACTTGCCTAGAGCAGGACAAGTTTCGGTCAATCATGACTCCTTGGAATTTGTCGTGCGTTACGTACGGTATGGCTGTGCCGCTAATCATAATCTGGTAGCGGTGCACGGCCTTGCGTGTAAATGCAAGCACCCCGCACTTTGCAGATGCCAATTGCATACATCGCTGTTGCGAATACTTCGACGTGATCGACATTGCACGTTGCAGTTTTCCACGAAGTTGTGGCCGCGAAACGCCAGAACTTCATGTGCAGGTATCGTCAGCGTACAGTCTCATTGTATCAGTCTCTGGCACTACATCGGCGAGTCTGATAAGCGTTATATTGAACAACGTAGTGCTGAGTAGACCTCATTGAGGAACACATGGCTGATTTGATGACTACAGGTCTCCCCATTTGTCGTCGTCCTAAATATGGTCCAGCCAGTAAGATAGTTAATTAACCAATGAAACATCATACTTGCAATTTCCAGCTCTTCAAGTGCGCCAAGAATGGCGTCATGCAGCACATTGTCATATGCAGCTTCGACGTGCAAGAATAGTCCTCTTGACAAGCGTCGACGCTTCTTATACTGTTCGACGGTTGACACCAAGTCAATCAGGCTGTCAATAGAGCATCTTCTTTTGCGAATGTGATTTTCACGAATGCGAATTTTATGCACGAATTTTTCACGAATTTTATGCACGAATGTGATTTTCGAGAAACCACTCTAGCCTCGTTAGCACCATTCTCCCCTTGATCTTGCCCAAACAGTTTGCCAGGCCAATGGGTCTGTAGGGAGACGTGGCAGGGGGGTGTCCTGCTAGGCTTCAGAATCACTACGATGCGACTGGTTTTCATTTTCTCTGGCACAGTGCCTGAGCTCCACGATGCATTGAAGAGATAGAGAACATTGTGTGCATCTTCCCGTAGAGAACGCAGCGCAGCGTATTTGCGGCCATCTGGTCCAGCCACTCATGATCTTCAAGATAAAGCCAGTGCAGCGTCTAATTCTTGCATCCTGAACATGGTGTCGAGATGGTCGTATGTGGATGGTGGGGCTTGTCGGTCGATTGTTGAATGTGTGCCAGAAGCTAAAGTCACAATGATTGATCACAACCAATCCGGCCCTATTAATATGTCCTTGCGTTTTTCCCCAAATACCGTAGACTCCTCTTGCTCATCTCCGCTGCATACCGGTTAATGCTTTCTCCTCTTTCAGTCCCAGCACTTCTGGAAAAGAGTCGTTTCCGATGGATTTCGCTGGATGAAGGCGTTCGCAGTCCATTAGAGCGTGCTGAGTTTTCTCCAGATTTTAGCGGCATCAGACACATGGCTGAACCCTGCACGAGCAATAGTTATGGCGTATTTCAGTCCGTAAACATGCTCATCCCTGACATATGAATGCCGTGCTCTTTTTGTCACCGTACAGATATTATTGCCTAATTTACTTCTTATGATCCTCTAAATAACCACAATACTAATTATTTTTACGCTACCCTCTAAGTATCAACCCTTCTTTATTTTGTTTGAGGACCCCTGGTTGTCCATCTAGACTTTCATATACTCTGTACTTGGTGGAAACTTTCATGACCTCTTTCTCTACTATGTATGTCCGCTTTTGAGGTACGCATGTTTCTGCACTTTAAACGCCATTTCTTTGAGCCTTTCTCCAAAGCTAATTTTGCTATGCACTTCTCTGACTCCCAAAGACGCTCAATGCCTGCAGTGCATCATTTGTATTTTACTACAAGCCCCCAAGGCCAATAAGCCCACCCCCCTTTGGTCAAATTGTAACCCCGTCACAACGTCTGACATTAAGCAAAACGTGGCATTTGCGATGGTCAGCGATGACACCATTGCTCATTACCAGATTCCTCGCACTAGGTCATAGACAATTTGCACGAAGCTAAAACTTCTTTAGGAGTGGAACACGATAGGGTTCAAAGATCACTGACTCCTTCTCACTCTTACTGGCAAATGGAGCGTATGTAACCGTAATGCTTACGGGGCAACGCTCGAGGCGAACGCTTTGCACGAAGGCCGGCTTGCTGGTAGATACGCGGCCTCTTGCATAGGCCACTATGCGGCGGAGGCGAGCGTCACCTGGAAGTGTTTCAAGGAAGCGGGTGCGCCACTCCATGGACTCTGAGATATTTACGCGCTGGCGTGCGCCATTCGCGCACGCCGTCTCCCGTCTATGTTTTGTAGAAACGCTAAAAACGGTATTTGTTTGAGTTTTTACGTAGTAGAATCATGTTTCCTGGGACATACAAATTAGTCCAAGAGATATCATGTCTCTAAGTTGTGTGTAAGTAGTAGTTTAAAAATTTGCTACGTATTTTCACTTAGAAACTCAATTACTTCAATCAATTCCTCGCGTAGCATGAAAGGCCTGGGTACGTGTGGTTCGGAAATCTTTTTGCCGAAATGACGTCCGACGCCGGATATGCTGCGACACAGGCTCCTGAACGCTATCGCGTCGATATATAGTCCTAAAGTTGTCTCACGCTTGCTGCATACCGTTTGTGCTTCATCGTAGTCTTATGTTGCTCAGGTTAAGATAAATCTCTCCTTTGTTTATGTATAGATCCAGGTTTGGCGATGGGTATGATTAGTTTCTGAATTCATACCATGTCATTATTAGTTTATTAAAGATTGCGATTCCCGTTTATGTTTCACATAGGGCCTACGTGATGTGAGTTTGTAATGGCTGTCAAGAACACAGGAAAGCTGTAAATGGAGAAACTAACTTTTAATGGGCGAACTTGTACCCACAATGGAAGTGATAGTGAAACCACTACGAAAGCTCGAAAACAGTCGGTGGTCGTCGGAAATCTGATTTGCCAGTCAAGCTCGTCGGCTTTACGCATGAGTCATTGAAGGTTCCAGAGAAATCGCTAGTGTCTGTGTGTCTTCCAGAAAGTACTACACAATTCGCGTCGTGCGTACAGAAAAAATAGATCGCACAAGGTTCGGTGATAACAGGCAGCGGATATACCCATCGATAACATTCCATAAATTTCCGACACATGCAGGCACGTCCTGCGCTGAGCGATAACAATTGTCAGACGGTGAAACGCGGTCACCTGGTGAAAGATAAACAAGTAAACGGGCCAACAACACCCTTTTAAAGAGAATCGCCCCAATGCTGCAAACAAAAACAAAAGCGAACAAAATCGCCCGTAGTAAAGATACAACTAAATAATAAAGCTCGTTAGCGGGCGTAAAAGAGCTTAAACGTACCACGTAGGCCACTTCAGATCGTGCGCAACGCGGTTGTTATTGGGAAATGCCGTATGACACCATGTCATAGTGCAGTGCGCCAGTTCGTCGGATGATCTTGTAGGCTACGAAATAGGGTCGCAATAGTTTCTCGTCGAGTTCTCGTCGGCGTACCGGGTCCAAATTCAAACACGGTCGCCGGACTGGTACTCAACGTAACGTCGTCAACGACTGTACTGTCGGCTATCCGTCCTCTGCTGGCTCTTCGAATTAGGCGAGCTGTCGGGCTACTAGGTGCGCTGGAGATAGGCGGCGACGTCGGTTCTCTATTCGTCGGTGAAGTGCGGCAACATGGTGTCGAAAGTGGTCGTCGAGTTCCTGCCTAAACCAGCTTGAAAGGCGTGATCTGCGTTCTTTCTTCTACCGCCATGTTTTAAGCGAAGGTTACATCGAGCAAGACAGCATCCCACGCTTTGTTTTCGACATCGACGTACAATGCAAGCATGTCGGCCATGGTCTTGTTCAGCCGCTCCGTAAGACCATTGGCTTGCGGCTGGTAGGCGGTTGTATTCCTGTGTCTTGTCTGTCTGTATTGCAATATGGTTTGCTTGATCTCTTAGGTGAAGGCCGTTCCACTGTCAGCGATGAGGTCTTCAGGGGCACGATGTCGCAGCAGGATGTTCTCGACGAAGAATGCAGCGACTTTGGCCCCCACTACCTTTAGGAGGAGCTTTTGTTTCGGCGTCGCGGGTAAGGCAGTCCGTAGCCACGATGATCCGCTTTTTTCCAGATGTTGCCGTCAGAAAACACCCCAACCAATTCATCCCGATCTGTTGAAACGTTAGGCAAGTAGGCTTGATTGGCTGCAGTAATCTCCCTGGCTTTGTCGGTGGTCAAGTGCGGCCAATAGTACTTCTCTTGTATTCTTGCGAATGTGCCCGCTGCCTTATCATCGTGCAGGAATTCTGAACGGAGTGCTGCGGGCACGACGAGAAGGTACTTGGCGCCAGCTGGCGAAAAGTTCTTCTTCACCAGGACGTCGTTTCATAAAAAAAATGAAGACAATCCACGCCTAAATACTCGCGGGAAAAAGTTGGTTTTACCTTGCAACTACTCAAGAAGGCTTCTGAGCTCCGCGTCGGCTCTTTGCTGCTCGGTAGAATCGTCTGCACTTAGTGTACCTAAAGAAGCGCCCTGGTCTTGTACCTCTGTCACACGGGCACCCGCGAACTCCATTGAACTCCTTCGTCTTTGCGCCAATGGAGTTGCGCTCCGTGTCTCATGGTCTCCCTTGCTCCAAGGAAGTTAAATGGAGATTTTGGGCGAAGGGAGTTCCGCAAGGACCATTACGGTTGGATGGAGTGCTCTCGTTCCCAGGTAGCTTCAGTTCCGCAGAAAACCACACTAGTAAAATCGTGGTAACTGATTCATTTACAAATTTTAGCATTATTATTTTTTTGCCTTGGGATATATGCCACCTAATGGAAGTTTTAATTTGTTTTTAAAGATATCAGCGCCTGTACTCTCTACACCAATACTTCGCCACGCAGCATCGGGAAACGCCGTTTCGCCATTTATTTTACTTTTATACGCACGCGAGCCGCACGTGTCGTTCAAGCCGTACGGGTAAACTCTCCGGGTGACACGCACCATGAGCAATCCCGGCGCACCGCGAACACATAGACACGCACGATTACACAGTGGAATCACAACTCGAAGCGCACTGGCCCAACAACGTGACCCGCGCTGCCCGCGTACAGTGCTTAGAATATACTGGGCAATATAGCCCACGCACGAAAGCAAGAGCGCAATGTGGCCAGCATCGCTTGCAACTTCGCTATGCTTAGAAAACAAAACGTAGTGCAAAGTTTCTCGCTGTGATTTGATATTATTACATACTGCCTTAAAAAATACACAAATTACTTTAACGGCGACCATATATGTGAACAGTTGCACGCGGAAGTAAGCGCAGCAGCGCCGTTTCTATCTCCGTGCGGTGCCCGTCGAAAGGTCGCACTGTGCCGTGTAGCACGGCCGCAACTCCATTGCCGTCAATCTCCGTTAGGGAGTTTCATGCTCAACGGAGTCCGCGGGTGCCCGTGTGACAGGGGTATTGGTCATCTTGGGACGGCGGGTCTACGGTAGCGCAATACAGGCAGTCGTCATCAGTGCTTTTGTCCTGAATTGTAGGTTACAGTGATATCACACTTTTGCAGTGTCAGGCTCCTCTGCGCCAAGTGTCCTGAAGGGTCTTTTAAATTCGCTAGCTAACACAACGGGGAATGGTGGCTGACGACTTTCAGTGGCCTGCCATATAGATAAGGGCGGAATTTTGCTGTAGCCCAAATAATGGTGGGGCATACCTGTTCGGTTGTAGAATAACTGCATTCTGCTTTTAACACTTACAGGCTACCGTAAGCTATAACGTGATAAAGTCCGCCTTGGACTAGTACGAAAGCAAGGCCTTGGCTACTGACGTCAGTGTGGATTTCTGTATCGGCGTTCTTGTTGAAGGGCTCAATGAGTGGTGGACGCTGCAAGCATCGTTGGAGTTCTTAAAATGCGTGGTCCTGCGGCGTTTCGCACTTCAACTCGACATCGCATTGAGTTATATAAAAAGTCATTGACAAAGCGCCTGTAGTAAGAGAGCGAGCGAGAGAGAGATACTCTTTATTAGACATGTGTGCCTATAGTATGCACACATGTTGAGGAATCCTTGCTCTGCCTTCTTGTCGATGGGCTGCTAGAATTTCGCGATCGCACTAGTCTTCTGCGGCTCAGCGCGAACTCCAGATCCAGGAACAAAAGCTCAACATAAGCGACGCGGCACTTTTCCAACTTCAGAGTGAACCCTAATGGCTTGATGACTCTAGTACTGTTGCAAGCCGCCTAAAGTGTATCGAAATTTCCACCGAACACCATGATGTCATCCAAGTAAACAATACAGGTCGTCCACTGCAATCCTGCTAACACCGTGCCCACGACGCGCTGGAATGTTGCAGGTGCCGAGCGCAGTCCAAAGAGCAATGACTTGGACTCATCGAAGTGGTCTGGCGAGATGAAAGCGGTCTTTTCGCGGTCACTTTCGTCGACTTCTGTTGGCCAATAACCATTCTCGAGATCCATTGAAGACAAGTACTTAGCGCTGCAGAGCCGAACCCATGCATCGTCTATCCGTGGGAGGGGATAAACGCCCTTCTTGGTGATCTTGTTCAGTCGACCATAATCGATGCAGAAACACAGTATTTCATTTTTGTCTTCACCAAGACTACATCAGATGCCCACGTGCTTTTCGACGACTGTATGATGCCATCGTGCAGCATTCCATCGGGTTGTTGCCTTATAACTTGACGTTCTCACGTCGAAACTTGGTAGGGGTTCTGGCGGAGTAGACGAGCGTACTCTTCGATTATTATGTGATGCTTTGGAACTGGTGTTTGTCCAATCCTCGATGACGTCGAAAAGCAGTCTATGTATCATCGGATAAGTCTTTTGAGCCGTTGCTGCTAACTCGTGGGGAGACTTAAATCTATGTCGGTGTCTGGTTCGGTAACTATGGTCATCGGTGTAGACGCGGCAATATCCGAGAGGACAAATGCATTGTTGGTTTGCACAATTTTTTCAATGTATGCGATCGTCGTGCCCTCATTGATATTTTGGACCCCTGGCTGAAGTTTGTCATCATCATTTTCGCTTTCCCTCCGCGCAATCGAGCGATTCCTCTTGCGGCGCCAATGGCACGGTGGAGCAGTAGACTTTGCTCCTCCTCGATGAGGTCTTTTACGTCTGCGGCTGTTTCAGTGCCGACGGAAATGACCAGCCGGAGTGAGGCGAGATGCTCACTTTATCTTCGAGCACACTTAAGGTTTGGTGATTACGATAGCTTTCCGGAGGTATCGCGTGATCTCTGAGCATTTACTTTCGTGAGCACTGTTGAGGGTTAATGAAGGTTGCCGGGTAGGTTCGGCCATGAACAATAATTCATGCGTTGGGGATTTCGGTTGGACTTAGGAGTCTCCCAGCGGACCGGATTTGAGGCCATTTCCATCCAGTCAACTTTGTTCAACTGGGTGGCAATGCGTGCATTCATCTCCGAATGTTCCGCTCCTGTGTCCACTAAGGCGGTGACTGCGTGGCCATCGAGAAGCACGTTGAGGTCGATGGTTCTTTCTCTCGCGTTGCAGTTGAGCCTTGGTATCGGATCACGGCTGCGTCGTGTTGACATGCAGCTGGAACGTCACGTCTTCAGGTCTTCTTTTCTCACCATATTCTTTCCTTCTATAGTTTGTCAGGATGGGCGGCGTCTCATTGATGTGTCGTCAAAATAGTATTTTCTTCGTCTTCGTCGGTGGCGCAGGATCTTCGTCAGTTGAACGAACGGCAACCACACCCACATCGATTGCTGCTTTTAGTTTTCCGGATGTGGGCGGACGGCCCGGCCTCAGGCTGCGTCATTGTATGGTCGGTGCTGCAGCGAAAGGTAGCGGCGAGGTGACGGTGAACGGGACGGACGTCGAGGGCTCCATTGAGTGGCAACTACTTAGTCGGCAATATCGCGAGGGCCTTCACCTTGCTGCGGGTCCGGAGCGTTCACTGAAAAGCCCGTAGTCCTATTTCGCAGTATGGGCGACAGCAGTAGACGTGGCCGCTTCTCCGCAATAATAGCAGAGCGGAGAATGGTGGGAGAGCAAAACGACGGTCTTCCTTGGAATGCTTCACTAGGCGATGGTCGGGAGTAGTGGCAGTGGCGGCGGTGGGCGACGGAATCGCGGTGCTAGGGGGTCCTGGCGCAGGCACTCAGGCGAACCATGGCGGCGTGCAACGGCGGCGTATGTAATCACTTGAGGCTGGGGTTGCGGCTATTGAGGCTGCACCTGAGGAACATCAAGTGACCTCAGTGACCGCGGCCACCTTAGGTTGCGACGAAGGCAGAATCTTGTGTAGTTCTTCGCGCACAATGGCCCTGATGGTCCCTTAGAGTTCGTGCTTAAGTGGCGCACTGGGGCATCAGCACTTGGAAGTTGTGTGGCCTGGTGCACATTTCCGGCGTTTTTTTCAATCGTCGATGGCTCTGTGGAAAACTCAGCTGCGGTCTTCGGAAGGTTGCGGATCTGTTCGGCGAAATGCATGAAGAAGCAAACTGTCATTTCTTCATATATGTCTGGGCCGGCGTAGCAAAACAGGCGGGGCATTTCATATGCGTAGCTCGCAATGCTCTTGTTTGGCTCGTCTTTGGTTACACTGCTGGCTGCAGTTCACCACTGTTATCGGCGCTTTTCCTGCGTGCAATTGAAAGATACTCCTAGGGACGTTAATTTACCAGTCGAACCGTAGGTGAGGGAGGTTCTGGACGATGGCGTCCATGTCTGCAGCATTTTCTCCATCAAAGAAAATCATCTGTCTGACACGATGAGGGATCCTGACTTTATCTTTAAGTACACTCAATGCTCGGCAGATGTAAGTCCTATTCACCAGTATTGCTTGCTCAGTACACCGCGTTATTGACTTGCGATTACGGCCGATGACTGCGCTGTGCTGACTCAGGAAGTTCATGCGTAGAATTACGTAGGAACATGGTTACAATATGACAAAGGGGGCAGGGTAAGTCCTGTCATGAATTGCAACTCTTGCTGTGCAGATTACATAGAATCTGCACAGCGCAGAATCTGGTGGCGCGGCACACCTCATCGCCACCACCCCAAGCCCGTCATCCGTGGGGCGTGTACTGCAGCTGGGCTCTTGTCCCTTTATTTTCTGTTGACATCCTGCACTAGTGACTGGAATTATTCGACACGGGAGCAGCGCAAAAAGTGGAAGGACAGAAAAGAACCTGAGCGCACACTAGCGCTGACTAGCGACCGAAGTCTTTCTTGAGAAAGGAACACACATACATATATAGCTAAAGAAAACAAAGGTGCCTCACTCGGCATGAGCACCAGCAATGAAACACCGATTAGGCTTCCCCAGAATCGTTGCGGTTGTAAGACATACTACTTCTGCCGAAGTCAAAGCCAACGACGTAGTGCTCACGCAAGATGAAGCATTCGCTATGGCAGAAATAATACATCTTAACCACTACAGTAATTCTCGCCAGATCCAACTGGTGTCGCCTTCTTCGTGGCCATGCTCAGTGATGCACCTTCGTTTTCTTCAGGTATATATGCGTGTTAATTTCTTTGTCAAGAATTCAGTCGTCAATCGGTCCTGGTGTCTGTTCACATTATATATTGTCCTTCGCCTTTTCGCGCTGCTCTCTTGTCCTGTATGTACCGACAATTGCAATTAGCCAGCGAATTGGGACTAGAAGTATGTTAATCCGGGGAAAGCAATATTTTCAAAAATTCCGGGAAACTTAAACCTGATCACCTCGTACAACATGTCTGATATAACACAACATAGCATTTCATGTCATAACAAAGCTTAACATATAACACTTAACACTGAGTAATATTTCAGGAACTCTGTAAACGAATAATTTTGGCAACCATCGCAAGGAAGAATACGTATATATAGATCGTAAAAAACAGGAATAAAAAGTACACATGCCGTAAAACAACTGTGCTCCACATTCCCTGCACAAAGAACATTATCACGTAGGAAAATGTGCAATAAAATGGATTCGAGTGCTGCAAAGAAAACAGACGATTGTCGGCAAAAGATGTAAATTTTCGGTGAGTGTTCGTCCCAGGCCCGCGGAATTGAGGATAAATTATTTTTCGAGACACCAGAAGTAGATAATTGAAATGTTGCAGAAAAGCAATTTATAATTGGTGGCGTTCATATGCAAATGTTAACTATTATTTCTGTGCAGTGAATGAGACGATTTACAAGCTTCAATAAGAAGCTAAGTCAGGTTTGGTGCGTCGCAACCCCGGATGCCGTGACCGAGCGTCGACACAGCGTGAGGCTTTTCACGGACGGCCGTCTGGACGGCGGATTTCTATGTACAGAGGCCGATTTTCTCTGAAACATGTCTTCTCGGTCTGTGATACTCCGGCATGTACTGTTCTAAAGGAGAGTGGCATATCCCTGATGAACTCGGCAGCAGATGCGAAGAGCTCAAGAAGTACTTGTACATCTTGGAATTCCTTCGAGATACTACTTGCTCAGCGACCTTTAGTTATACACTCTATGTGATACGTTCCATGCTAATTAATACATTCTATATGCCGCACTTAGAAACACATTACCTAGTGGCCACGAAGTGAATAATATCATTCTTGAATCAGCAATGATTCTAAGGTCAGTAACTTCGCACTGCTGTGAAAGCGTGGCTTTGCCCCGGACGCACGAGATATTAGAACTCATCTGTCTTTTGTCTATAAGACAATGCATTCTTCTTTCGTCTTTGGTACTTTATCTACACTCAACAATCGGCAAAGGTGACTGTGCCTTGGTGAAGCACAGTACACCCAATAAAGGCGAAATTTTTTTTAGTATATTGGTGTTCTTCGCTAAAGCAAGATACACTAGTGGTTCATGACTTCGACTACGTTATTCACAAAGATACCAGAGAAGCGGTTTAAGGACAGTGCAGTGCGGCAACCCACTGGCAGCAGCGCACCTGCTTGGCAACTTTTCGTTAGCAGTGACATAGCACTTTAGGTCCCACAGACAGTACTGCAGCAAAGTCTATAATGTGGCGGACACACTGTAGTTTCATAGAGCTTTGAGAGAAACAATGATTCACTGGCAGCATCAAACGGCTTGCTTTGGTCACACTAAAGAGTCTCTCGTTGACTTCCGTCCTTCAGCTGCTTCAGACTCGTGGGCCACAAACGCCAATGGCTTTTAGCACTTTCTGCAGCTTTGTACGTTTGGTTTCGAGCCACATTTGTCGATGGCTATGATAGGATACATATATTGTGGTACAGAAAATGCCCCATCTTGTGGCCAGCGTTGTACATGCTAGTTTGGCTTTGTCTCATCAAAACACTCTAGCTTTAATTAGGCCTTAGGCATGCCGCAAGGGCCGATGAGACGGCTGCAGTTTTACGCTGTGAATGCTTCTGGCGATAACTTCTTCACTAGTCGACGCAGTGGTTGGCGGAGCAGCCCTGCTGATAACAATGGTAACAAACAATCAATTATGAGTCAATCAATGACGAATTTATTTTATGTGCATTTTAAGAACACCGAGATCAGGGTGTTGTTCTACTGAACAATAGAAATAAGGTAAAAAATGAAAAGAAATATGCGACTTACAGTTCTGGGATAAAAATACGGAATGAGAAATGGGAAACAAAGTAAAACTGCGTAAAGAGGTACGTAATGAACAAGAATATAGCAATAACCTACGTATTAGTGAAAGCAAACGCGCACGGAAAGAGAGAAACAGAGAAGCCAGGAGAGGAGCGCAGTTTGAATGAAGGCTCAAAAGAAAACATGAAGCTCGGATCAGTACGAGAACAAGACGCTTTGAACAATATCAAGATGGAGAAAATTATGTTTGTAAACAATCTGCATTTTTTTGAGAGGCGAGTGTGTCCTGAAAGAGGCAGGGACGTACAAGGGCGAATGTTTCCTGGTAGCATTCTGCTAAACGCGCAGTGAAACAGAAATCGGTAGATCCGGACATGTTATATTTCTATAAATGATTTTGTTTCACAAAAGAACGTTCGTACGACTATGTCTGCAGCTAAAGGAGGGAGGTGCAGGATGAATATTCAGACTTCAAAAGTTGTTAGAGCGTGATGGCAGAAGATGTTGTTTATATATGCTCATGAATGTTTCCGCGCACGTCAATTCCAGGGATATTTCAATAACCTGTACCATTGCATGTCACTGAGGCATGTTCTAGTTTTCCGATGCAGATGGGTGCGAACTATTTAAGGAAGGTAATTTGTATAAGGAAATTTCATGTAAGGCTGCAGCCCGAACCAAGCACGCGCTGGTCTTCTTACGCTACGCGCCTACAATGAGTGCAAAAACTTGGTGCACTATCAAAAAGTACACCCACGTCGCTTATTGCAAGAATTCTCCGAAATACTGCATAATCAACATTGTAAGTGAAGGCGATAATATGAATTGTACACAAATATGACAGAATACTGGTTTTCGATTATTTAAAGTGAGCATGTTCTACTGCCACAATTCAAATTGTCATAAAAACATTATTTATTATTATTATTATTATTATTATTAATAATATTTATTATTATTGTTATTATTATGGTTATTATTATTATTATTATTATTAGTGGAAGTAGGATTACTAGCAATATTATTCGATATTACTGCTATAGAGCAGACTCTAGTTGACTCTAGCGTAGTAGAAGTCTAGGCAGTCGGGGCATCTCTTGCTGCCAATTCCTTATCCTTATATAAAGCTTCAGCTTCCAATGTTCGTGTCGGTTTGCAGCACAGGAGGGTTCCTGTGTCTAGTGATTGCTTCATTTATGAAAAGCTCGACAGCGAACGTATCAAGCGATTGAGGCATTGGCCATCATGCTGCCCTCATGGCATCGCCGTCACCATTATTAAAATCTTACTATGCTATATTTGAACCAGTGCTTGCATGTTTCTTCAACAAGTGTTGCGATATTTCCACTTTACCTCGCATGGAAAAGAACGTGCATTTTTATTGAACCTTGGTATGGTAATATCCATGCATATCACACGTTGCGTAAGTCAACTTTTTAAAACTTCGACGCGTTCTGCATTTCGTATGTGCATTGAAGGTACAGTATGATATCCGTTATTATTATGCGGGGCGCAGTCTTGGAGCAGCTCACATTTGTACTCAGAGTCAAATGATTCAGGTCGTGTTGGTTGACCCCATTGATGGTTGAATTGATGTGCATAACAACCATGTCGGTGCACGTCTCTGCATAGACAAGTTTCTCGTTTAAATACATAAAAAATTTAGAGTTTCTCCCATAATGTGAAGCAGTTTCGCAATAACTGGTGCAACATGATGCGCAGTACGTACGGCAAAGCCTCATGCGGTATTGGTACAAGTATGCATTCGCGCAATTGTGGGAGCAACCCCCTTTCTAGTAATGAACGCAAAGTTTTAATCAGCGATGCCTTTAGGATTTATCGTAGCCATAGGTGGCGTTACCAGCCACAAAAGCGCAGACTAAGAGAACAGACCAGTGGGCTGGACGGAACTGCATAATTTAAGGCAAAGCGAAAAAAAGAACCACGACCACAGAAGGGAACAAAACTTGAGGCAAGGAGCTCGTCAGAATATTACAGCGAAAGCTGTATATGACCAACCTTCCGCAGTTTTATCGGCGTCCGGCAACCCACACGGACTTCGCGATTTCTAACAAACCCATACGAGTGCATTGCAGCAGCGCAGATGTGAAAATTCAGAACAGATTACAACGGTCGCCGTGAACTATAGCGTTACTTATGGCTGGACATAAGCAGGAGAGGTACCGGCGCAAGAAATACCTGCGTTATTGATGGGGTGGGCACCTATAGTTTGTACACCCAAAGAATAACATACGTACGAGGAGCAAAGGAGGGAACAGCAACGAGAATGCAAAGAGCGCCGGCGCGAATCAACCCCCGACGAAGAACGTTCCCACGATGCTAAACGAAACCGACAAATGCGAGCCCGGGAACCTCCAAACAAAACAACGACGCAAGACTCGCACCGGAAATAATGGCACCCATTCCACTCTGTGAAGATCGGAATGGCAGCGAAATAACTCTGCTTTTTGTTTGAGAGCTTTGACTGTCGTCAGTTCTCGCTGCCATTCCATCTTGACAGAGTAAGATGATTGTCTTTTGTTCAAAGTCCCTTTTCCGAGGCGCAATGCACATTTACAGTCTTTCCCTCCATTATTCAAACTGTTCTGGAACTGACAAACTGAGGATGAAGCTCAATTTCTCAAGCATATTCTGCTTTATAACCTCAACATTTCGAAAATCTTTTATAAGCATTTCTTTCAAACTTCGATAAACAAAATGTAAACGGAATCTTTGGTAGGGTGACTGTCAACGCTATTGCGTTTAGCATAGAAGCAATGCAGCGGTGCACATAACTGCCACCGCCCGAAGCGCGTCACCCATGGGGCGGGTACTGCAGCCGGGCACCTGTCACTTTATTTTCTCTTGAAGTCCAGCGCTACTGACTAGAATTATTCTACAGGGGAACAGCGCAAAAAGTGGAAGGACAGAAAGAAGCCTGAGCGCTCAATAGCCATGACTAATGACCGAAGTCTTTGTTCTGAAAGGAACACACATATATTTAGCTAAAGAAAACAAAGGTGCATCACTAAGCATGCGCACCAGAAATGAGACACCGATTAGGCTTCCCCAGAATCACTGCGGTTGTTAAGATATGCTATTTCTGCGTATGTCAAGGCCAACCACGCAGTGCTCGCGCAAGACGCACCATTCGCTAAGGCAGAAATAATACATCTTAACCACTACAGTAATTCTTGCCAGATCTAACCGGTGTCGCCTTCTTGGTGGTCATGCGTAGTGATGCACCTTCGTTTTCTTCAGGTATACATGTGTGTTCCTTTCTTTGTGAAGAATTCAGTCGTCAGTCAGTCCTGGTGTCTGTTCACATTGTATATTGTCCTTTGCCTTTTCGCGCTGTTCTGTTGTGCTGTATGCACCAACAAGCGCGATTAGCCACGGAATTGGGACTAGAAGTATGTTAATCTGAGCAAAGAAATATTTAGAAAATACCACGAAACTTAAAGCTGATCACCTCGTACAACATGTCTGATATAAGACAACACAGCATATCATAGCATAACAAAGCTAACATATAACACTTAACACTGAGTAATATCTCAGGAACACTGTACAGGAAGTATGTTGGCAAACATCGCAGGGAACAATGCTGATAAATAGATCGTAAAAAACCGGATTAAAGAGTACACGTGCCGTAAAACAACTGTGCTTCACATTCCCTACACAAAGAACATTAGCACGTAGGAAAATCTGCAATGAAATGGATTGAAATTCTGCAAGGAAAGCAGTGGATTGTCTGTAAAAGATGTAAATTTTCGATGAGTATTTGTCCCAGGTCCGCAGAATCGGGGATAAATTATTTTTCGAGACACCAGAAGTAGATAATTGAAATGTTACAGAAAAGCCATTTATATTTGGTGGCGTTCATATGCAAATGGTAACTAATATTTCTGTGCAGTGAATGAGACGATATACAAGTTTCAATAAGAAAGTAAGTCAGGTTTGGTGAGTCGCAATCCGGGTTGCCGTGACCGAGCGACAACACAGAGGGCTTTTCACGGACGACTACCTGGAAGGCCGATTTCTATGTACTGAGGCCGATTTTCTCTGAGACATGTGTTCTCGGTCTTTGCTACTCCGGCATGTACTGTTCTAAACGAGAGAGGCATATCCCTGCAGAACTTCGCAGGATATGTGAAGAGCTCAAGAAGCACACAGACATTTCGGAATGCTTTCCAGATACAACTTGCTTAGCCACGTTTAGTAATACGTTACATGCTAATTAATACATTCTATATGCCGCACTTTGAAATACATTACACAGGGTCCAGAAAGTGAATAATATCAATCTTGAATCAGTGATGATTTTAAGGTCAGTAACTTCGCACTGCTGTGAAAGCGTGGCTTTGCCCCGCACGCACGAGAAATTGGAACTCATCTGTCTTTTGTCTAAAAGACTATGCTTTCTTCTTTTGACTTTGCTATTTTATCTGCACTCAACAATGGGCAAAGTCGAATTTGCCTTGAAGAAACACAGTACACTCAATAAAGGCGAATTTTTTTTCAGTATATTGGTGTTCTTCGCAAAAGCAAGATACCCTAGTGGTTCATGACTTTGACTACGTTATTCACAAAGATACCAGAGAAGCGGTTTAAGGACAGAGCAGTGCAGCAACCCGGGGCATCTGTGCACGTGCTTGGCAACTTTCCGTTAGCAGTGACATAGCACTCTAGGTCCCACAGACAGTACTGCAGCAAATTCTATAATGTGGCGGACACACTGTAGCTTTGAGAGAAACAATGATTTACTGGCAGCATCAATTGGTCACGCTAAAGAGTGTCTCGTGGACTTCCGTGCTTCAGCTGCTTGAAATGCGTGGGCCACAAACGCTAACAGCTTTTAGCGCTTTCTGCAGTTTTGTACGTATGTCTTCGAGCCACATTTGTGAATGGTTATTATAGGAGACATTTCTGATGGTACAGAAAATGCCCCATGTTGTGACCAGCGTTGTACAGGCTAGTTTGGCTTTGGCTCGTCAAAACACTCTAACTTTAATTAGGCCTTAGGCATGCCGTAAGGGCGACGCGACGGCTACACATTTGCGCTGTGAATGCTTCTGGCGATAACTTCTTCACTAATCGACGCAGTGCTTGGCAAATCCGCCCTGCTCATAAGAATGATAACAACCAATAATTATGAATAAATCAATGAAGAATTCATTTCATGTGCCATTTAAGCACACTGAGGTCAGGGTGTTGTGCAACTGAAGAATATAAAGAAGGTAAAAATGAAAAAAAAAAACTGCGACTTACAGTAATGAGATAAAAATATAGAATGAGAAATTGGAAACAAAATAGAACTTCGTAAACGTCTACGTAATGAACAATAATATAGCAATAACCCACATGTTAGTGAAAGCGAACGCGCACGTAAAGAGAGAAACAGAGAAGCCAGGAGATGAGTGCAGTTCGAAAGAAGGCTCAAGAGAAAATATGAAGCTCGTTCAGTACGAGAACAAGACGCTTTGAACATTGTCAAGATGAAGAAAATGGCATTTGTAGACAATTTTCACTCTTCTGAGAGGCGAGTGTATCCTGAAAGATGCAGGGATGTACAAGGGCGAATGTTTCCTGGTATCACATATCCAGCTTTTCTGGACACGTACCAACTAGCGCTCGAAACGGCCCCGGCATGAAGCTAGTGCGTTTTCTATAGAACGAGCGAGGTTTTCTCGAATAACAAAAGCTGCATGTCGATTCTTGAAAAAAGCAGGTGGCAGACATGTCCTTGTAGACAATTTACACCAGCCAAATGCAGTGATCACGCTGTGACAAGCAAGAATTCTGTTTCCAGAGTGGCAAAAGATTCAGCAGTAGAAGCCTCTGGAAACGACGAAAATTTGTACTTGATTTTAGAGACGAAAACCGTAGCTCTGATAAAACTGCGGCAGCCATTATATTTGCCGCTGCAGCTGCAGCGTATGTAGTCGGGAGACTGCTTTCGATTGATCCCTGTCTCGACTCTCTACTCAAGGTGTAACACTGTTCGCAAAAACGATTTGTGAAACAGTCGTCCAAGCTCACGTGGTATGGATAAAAATCCGAGCGTACCAAATTCAGAAACGTTGGAAGCCGTGACCGTGTCGGTTAATCGCTCGCACCTATGGTTTCGCGTCCTGCTAGCAGCAGTTCGATGTCTCGCTGCGTGATACCTTTTTTAACGCTACGTAGGAGTGAGTTCCACAGTCTCCCACCAGATGGCCGAAACACAAAATTCAAGATTTGGTTTCAGTCTTGGTTGTTTCAGGAGGGCTCCTAAAATATTATATTTCCATTTTTACTTCCTAAAACGTACCGATGGGCTGGTTATTTGTTAAGTTATCGCATTTATTATCAGATTTTATTCCTTGGAGAACATAACAAGAAGCATGCGCATGTCTGTGTTACATTAAAAAAACTATCGCACCTTTTAGCATGGACATACTCAGGAATTCTGGACATTGCACTTTCACCATCCTGTGGAACTTCACGGCAATGCACATGCGTAATTGAATGCGCCAAATATTTAACAAATTTATTTTTGTATAATAACCCAATATCAGCAAGTTTCAACTGTCTGCGCCAAGAGGCTAGTCCTTTGTAACAACATATGCATTTATGGCTCTTAGTCGGAACATCGGTGGAGCGTTAACGCAGTATGTCGGTCCTGGATAGGTGGTTTTGTCACACGACAGGAGCAAATGGTCTTCCACCCTCTCAGCAGAGGGCACATTGACTTGAAGAATCGCAAAATTTAAACCGTAAAGTGATTTATTACAGCTGGAGTTTTGAACGGCAATTGCAGAGCGAGTGTAAGAGCGCGTCTGCTTGCACGCGTATGTACGTGTGAGGCAACAGGGACGGAAAGGGAGTGTTTATGGGTGTGCACACCTTGAGCGTGTGTGCGTGTATACTTATGCTTGCGCCTGTGCACGTGCTTGCGTGCGGTATATGAATATGCGTGCGCACGTGTTCGTGTGTGTGTGTGTGTGTGCGAGAATATGCGTGTTTGTGCGTGCCTGTATGTCCAAGTGCGTGCGTGCGCACACTTCTCTGCGTGTGTGCATGCGTGGGCGCGTGTAAATGTGAATGTGGGCGAGCATGTGTCGCAAATCTGTGTGTGTGTGTGCCTTTGCGTGAGTGTGGGCGAACGTGCGTGTACTAGCGCGCGCGCGTGCGCCTGTGTGTGCGTGCGCGCGTGCGTTCGTGTGTGCGTGCGTGCGTGCGTGTGTTAGCGAGCATTTCGCCGCTTACGCGTACTATAGGGGATGAGTGGGATATAAAGTTTATTTAAACCCATATTTAAATCTACGAGACAAGGACGAAATACATTGCATATAGAGCATTATCTATTTCTAAAAGCGAAACCAATGCAATAGAAAGAAAACGCAGTTCCTTTCCACACTGCGAAGAAGTATGACCAGCGAAGCTGTGTATGTGGGCCCCTTAACGGCGAACTGCACCTCCCCCGTGGGTCGGCCTGGTATTGCATTATCTTCGGCATCGGCCTATGTACAGGGCCTGCGTCACCTCCGCAACGGGTCCGCCAGGCATTGCACTATCTTCGGGTTTTTGTTCTACACGCCGACACGATAGTGGGGAAAGTAAACCTTCACGGTTTCGCTCTAAAACAAAACAAAAAAACAAATGAAGGAAAGGAAAAAAACGCCTCAGCCGTCAATAGACAGTTTTAGAAGTGCCTCATGACTACACGTACGCAGCACGCAATTGCTTTGCGGAACGTAGCGGCACGTCTCACGTGAGGGCTTTTAGTACTGGGAAATGCCTACTTACCTAAGCGGGCGAGCGTCGTTAGACGCTGGGCGCATCGAAGCGCGTCGGCCGCGTCCACCAGTGCGTCGAACAATCGGTCGAACTATAGACGCCATTGTTCTCGCCATAGTGACGTAACGTGTGCGCGCAAACAGCGCACGCTGAACACTTTCTGAAAAAAAAAGTTCATATTTTTGGCTACGCATTCCCGCCGTGCTGCACCCTGGAACGGGTACTGCGCGTTCACTTCTCGCAAAGACAATCGAAGGTCATGGAAAGACAAATCGTAGGTCATGGAAAAGTACAGCCTTCCACTGGTCGCCTTTGACGCCGCCATCTTGCGAAACTTCTTTGTCGCACGGTCTCCCGAACAAACGAGAACTACAAGAGCAGCACGCGAGTCGCCCCACGTGCGCATGCAAGAATCGGCTGCATGCACACACAGCGGCCGCGTACTCATCACGTACCGTTCGTGTTGCGTTCTGCACATCCGCACTTTGCAGAACGTAGGGATCTTACGCACGCAAAGCTGTTGCGTGCGCAACGTACGCATAACTAAAACTGTCCAATATCGCCGCCCCAGATTTCGTCACGATAGCACCGCCACCATCGGCACGGCTCTGCGAGCAGCTACCAAGCTGTTCACTTTGCCTTGATGCCAGTGACGCGATAAATCTGCACCATCCTTGCGTCATGCATCGCTTCTGCGACTAAGCTAGCTTTCGGCGGCACACGTTCACTGATATATTGACTATAGAACTTCATAAACTGTTTTCCTTCGAAAAACAACGTGAATAAAAATCGAAAGCGAACTGGCCACAAAGAACTTGCTCACGGGGCCATACTATAGATGAAAGCATCGCAAAAGGCTAGGAGCGGTCATGTTGACAGGTTTGCAGGGATTGACTGACGGGCTAGTTGGTTCATTATCACGGAAATAACAGTGCTTTAAGTTGCGAGTCAACGCAGTGTGTGTGTGGTTCCTCCTTTGTGTCCACTCTTGAAGCACTGTTCTTTCTGTGACTTTACAGGTGTTCTTTTTCTGCGTTAGTTGCGCTTTCGAAGAGCGTTTAATTAGAAAATTATTTGCTTAGCTCTTACACAAGCATGTTAAATTAAAATTTATTCCCTCGGCTAGATAATCTCTAGAACGGGCTCCGAACTGCTCATTTTCTTTAGTCACCCAAGATCGAATAATTACAGCTTAATTAACGTAGCTTTGTTAATTACGCACACAACTTCTCAACTTGCTCTGCATCCACAGCTTACCAATCTGAACACTGTAATAGTAAAGTGATGTCACCAATATTTGTATTGGTTTATTAGCTTTGTTTGGTGCAGTTAAAAGCAGCCGGCATATTGGTGGTACTGCAAGCTTCTTACAAAGCAAATGGGAAAGCTCGGACATGTTTTCTTGGCGCAAAAAAAGTTCATGAGCTTGAGCCCATGTGCCCAACCGTGAACTTCTGCTTTTACAATGAACTATTATACATTATATAAGAAGCCCCTCAGTGCTACGGTACATCACACAAGGTGTGCGAGAACATTGTGTGTGCTCCCGTTTAGTTTTCTGAGCGTGGGTGGCATCAGGCTTGGTTACCTGGCATCATCAGGAATAAGAACAGCTGCCTGGGGGAAAGCAATGGATATATTTGCAGTACATTGTAACATATGGATCAGCACGGACATGTACGTTAGAACGCAAAGTGCTGACATATTAAGATGTTGGTTCTGCTGCATATATTTTAGCTGTCGGATGTTAAGATCTAAATAAAGAAATGTGTGGTTTTGTGAGAATTAATGCTGACATACGTACGGTCACGTGAAACATGAGCTCCGACACAGTACCCGTGGTGTAACTAGCCCCTGCACTACAGGGCTACATTGAACCACGATATGCTAGTTAGATAAATACCAGTAATTGCAAATTCTTTAGCGCTTGAATTTTTTATAAGTCGACGCAGCTATGCACTCCTGGGGGTCCTTTTTCCTACGGTCACTGTGTTTCAGCTAATATTCAAAGCAACTGGGTACTATTTTTCAGGGATCAGCTTTCTTTAGCGTCTAACCACTGTTCGCAAGTTATCGGTTAGCTCAAGACGCGTCTGCATGTGTTTCTAATATCGACTATGTTGTGAAAGATTCAATAGCCTAAGAGCATTATATTATCAGATTGGGCACGTGAAGCGTATACTGGTGTATATTCTTCATCACATTCGAGGACCCGAGATTGCGCTGCAATGTACGAGCATTCCAATCTGATGAATCGAAGCCTTGATCCGCAGATCAGATTCAGGGGAAGCACTTCTTTACGCGCAGCCATCGTTGTGCATTGAGTGTTATTTTCTTTTCCAGCGGATACTCGCCTTATAAGAAGTTATATTCGTGACTCACTGGTTTGGAACTGTTTTGTTCTTCGCATCACTACAACGTGACAGCATAGACGTGCTAGATCTTCACTGAGTATATACTTGAAAATGCACTAGTAGATTTGCTGCGTGTGCGTTTACACATATAAGGCAACAATTTATTTTTCATAACTTACTTTTTAATTTAGGAGGCTGTAAAAGATAGCAGCCTTATATTAGCAGCATGTCTTAACATTACAGAAAGTTTATATGCTTATTAGTCGGCTTTCACCTCATGGTAAGGAATTTCCATAAAGGTATGCTTATGACAATTTAAACCCTATCCGCTTGACAACGCATCATCTGAGTTCCCCCTTTACAAGCGGATAACGACCTGAAGGTCGTTCGTATCGTGGACCCTTGACATATGTCCAACCGTCAAACAAAGTGTTATTCCGAATGTTTCATTCCCGGAAGGCGTGTTAGCCTCCTGCCCTTCACTCCGCTTCGCAAACACGCATAAGACAAAAGTGCTGCGTGAAGAACGTCATTAGCACAAACGTGCGAGCTACCGTAACTCATCTCGTCTATATCACTGTCATTCAGGCTAAGATAAGTCCTGCATATTTTCAATCGACGCATCACGAATCCGAAAAGAGCTGACCGCGACCAGCCAGGCTAGGCTTCTTTGATTTCATGCTACGTCGTAGCGGCTAATAGTAGCTCATGGAGCAGAGGGTTGAGTATGGAAGTGGCATAGAAGGTGGTCTACACTGTCTCGTCACGCACCGTAAAGTGCACGCCGCGCTGCTGGCCATTCCTAGAAAATTGTATATGCGACGCCCAGCCATTTGCAATACAGCAACAATCTTTTGGAATGAGAAAACCGAGGTGAGATACAGGGTGATTATCGAGATGAAGACACGCTATTTTCTGCAGCAATTTAGGAATGAATGAATGCCTTCATTTAGTGAAACATTGCGAAAGGAGCGGGAGACAAGACAAGAAAAAGCTAGAGTCCGAATGGCAGGCGAAGTCGCTGTTTAGGGTCGAGATAATATAAGCGAGATTTGGTGAGGCCGATTGAATACCAGTGTAGATGTATGATGTGGTCAGTAAATTATTGGAGTCACCGCCCAGCATCCGTGCATGGCTGTAGTATAAGCGCCCGCCGTTCTTGGCACTAAACGTTTTCTGAAAACCAATATTGGCAATTACTTATGCAGTGCAATACCTCGCCGCGTATGCCTTAGTGGCAGGGCCTGTGGATTACAACTCCGCCGTCGCGACAAGTTACGACCGTACCGTGACGCTTGCGGTTACGCTTGCTATCGCGGAAATACTATATACATGGGCTTACTGCACAAGTTAGAGAACAGACAGTTTAGAACAGCCTTCCTCGCCTTACATACGCTCAACGCAAGTACCATTGCAGCATGTTGCGGTGCGCGTCCCTTCAAGACAGACGTGAACGCAAACATAAGAACGCCGTACAATATAGGCTGCGTCTTGGGCCTCGTGCCAAACATATCCAAGCCAACAGTATGTTACCAACGAAGCTCTCGTTTCTATGCAAGGAGGTTATATACCGAAACTATTGGAGTGCCAGTCCCAGCCGCCACCTGCGGGAGCGCGTGAAGCCACCGGCAGCCATAATGCTAGAGGGAAAGGAGCGCGGCGAAGGTACGTGACCGCAGTATACGCGCGGCGCTCCCTGCGCTTGCGGTTGTGCAATGAAAAACAAACTCAATCCCCTTTAAATAGTTCTTCTTTTGTCTGCAACCTTAAGAATTATATAACTGCGCCATGGTGTGTCGCTGTTGCCGAAAACAAAATGTGTCATGGTGCCGCGTGTCTTGTGTTCTGTGTATAATAGGTTGCGAGAACTAAAAAAACAGGCGTATTTTCTATTTTCAACATACGTGATGCCTCGATACGTGATGCCAGACCGTATTTGCAGTGATATGACCTCGAAATACAGTATCCTGATAACTTTTTGTGAAAATGAGCTTTCAAGTCGCCGATGATGATGCTGTCTGTGGCTGCTTTCAAATTAGAAATGAGGCGTTGTTGGTTTAAACTTTGAAAACAAGAAAAGAATACAATGGTAGGTCTCAGATTTGTCCAACGTTTAAGTTTTAACCAAAAAGTGTCAGTGAAAACAAATATACAATAAAGCTAAGGCGACGAGCTTCACGCAGCCGCAAGCCATATGCGCTCCAATGGGAGCAACCGGCGGCCCTCTCCTTGTCCTGTTGTTTAGCACTGTTTACCGCTTGAATCATGAACCATCCAGCCCAAATGCATAATCTTTAGCCTGCCATAGTTAAGGTTCTATATCAGCTAGCAGCTCAAGTAATGTTTACCTTTTTTTCGTTTCTGTGTCCGTTCTGCCTGCGTCGGCGACGAAAACGAGAAGTGGAAAGCCACATAAACTGAAAGGAAGGTGGGGTTGTAGCGTAATGACTAGCGCGCCCAGCTTCCAAATGCAGAATTCTGCGAATACACGAGCTCGAATCCTAGTGGTTTGTTTGTGAAGGCAGCTTTCTGTGCTCTCTGGTGACGGCGAAGCTCAGAATGAGGCGGCAGCCTGACAACAACGGTCGCCGTCAGCGTAACGGAGTAAGCGGGCGTTCTAGGTCACACCTGAAGCCGAAAGTATATTCAGAGGAAGTACAATATGCTCCTGTCGACAAAAAAGTGAGGAATAACGAGCGCTGTTGTTGAGCGAGGCTGTAGACCAATAATTTCACCAAAGTCAGGACCACGCTCATATCCCTGTGATGAGCGGAAATCTACATCGACAGCATTTCAACTAGCGCGTAATTGATACTTCATGAAGGTAGTTGCGGGTTTGTGTTGTGTCTAGCACGAGCCAGTAGTCTAAGAGATGACAGTGGTTAGCGAAATCCGCGAAATGTACTTGAGGTTAGCCATATTGAACATCGACGCCGTGTTGAAGAAAGCCTGCGACTTCAGTCGCTCAGGTTGCCAGAAAGGCTTGAGTCGTAGCATGTACCGTTGGGGATATTTGGTTAACCGCAGCGATAGATACACACTTTGCTGGAATAAACACAGGAAACGACCTAGTGAGTTGGACGGCCTTATCAAGCTCTGCCACAGTTTGAAAAATGTATGTGGCGAAGTATGGCGCACAAAACAGCATACGCCACCTTAATGAATCAGCGTGGTCATACTTGCGCGACACGCCATGGTGGCCTGTCACCAAGACATCATGGAGATAGGGCGATGTGAGTTTACATTGGGCGCTTGAAAATAAAAACGAGCACATCCGGGACGTTTCTACGGTACAATATCGCTTCCCTCCCCCCGCACCCCCCCAACACAAAGAACTTGCGAATAGGGGCATCAGGAAATCAAGTAGTACGGCCCTTGTTTATATTGTTCAGGATGACGTCAGCGTTTCATTCAGCGTTCATTTCTGAGAAAACGAGTTCAAGTTACGTTCATTTGCATCACAATGGCGGGCGTAATCAGGCAAAAAATTGAAAGGATTTCATTGAGGGTGCCTGAGTACTCTCGGTCAAACGTACACAGAGAACGTACGGCAATGATAGCAAGAATACAAAATTATTAGAGAATATATTTAGAAAACAAGTTCACTTAATATTGCATTGTAGTAAAAAGGAAAAAGCTCCACAGTATAGCTGTGGATGACGGAAATAATGAACAGGCTGAAAGAAAAAGTCTTGCAGGTCTGTAGTAAATTGGACAGACAATTCGCTTTTTGGCAACGGGATAAGGTAGCTCCTGAAGTCAGAAAGACAACTTTTTTAAAGTAAAGTTTTCTTTGCTTCTGCCTTCGGCTTTTTCACTGGTGCTGTAGCCGTCTAGCACGCCGTATCGGAGGGGTGTTCAGAGCATGCATATACATGGAAGGAGCGTGGAAAAGAGGAAAGTACCTTTCCTCTTTTCTTTTTGTACTTTTACATCGCGTCACATGTGCATAGTGCCCTTTGGAGCTTGGCCGTCGTCACATTAGCCTCTTGACAGCTGTAATTATCCGTAACCCCACGCAAAAAAGCATTGCGGAAACTGTAGCGCTTACCCTTATCCTAACATGCAAGTACTGAAAAGGTAGATAGAGTGGTAGAGAGGGGCCAGGTAGAAGAGGCGGATAAAAGGTAGAACCGGCGTATCCGCGAGACGAGTGAATAACAGCCTTGACATTCTTCGCTCGCAGTTCTCATACAGGGGGGAAGGACACAACAGGGAAAACACGACGTGCAACTCCGTGCAAATTTGTCAAGTAGACAACTGTTACAGGGCGTGCTGACGCAACGACGCAAATAATTACCGTATGCTATAGGTGACACTACTGAAGTGGTCGCACGTCAAATCAACACTTCGGTGCCCGTCGCGGTAGCTTCACGGCTATGGCATTTCTCGAGGTCGCGGGATGGATCCCCGCTGTGGGATACGGATTTCGATGGGAGCGAGATAGAAAAACGGTCGTGCACTTTGATTTTGCAGCACGTTAAAGAACACAAGGGGATCAAAGTAAGCCCATAGTACGCCAATACGGTGTGCCTCATAATCGGATAGTGTTTTTGCACGTGGATCACCATAATTCTGCCAACACGTCTGCCGCTATGTGATGGGCCATGTGAAGCAATGACAATGCTCAACCTATCACAGATTACAAACAATCTCGTACAACAGCTTCTCAAGCAAACACGGTTCGCAGTATGTTGTGTACTACGCAGACAAAGAGCAGTAGAGCACGCAAAGCAACATTTGCCATGAAGTGACTGGCAACTATCCTATTGCACTATACGCTGAAGAAATCATACATTCACAGTCAGCATTACTGCTGCTTAACGTAAATCAAAGCAAACAACGCCCAAAGCTTCGGTTACATCGATTTGCACAGTGCCTGGGATCCGCATAATTTTTAGACTGAATGCATTGTGATTCTGTGTTGATTACCGGAAACTGAACAGTGTGACCAAGCATGATGCCCTTGCCACGCATTGATGACACGTTGGATCAGCTACTACGTGCAAACTATTTCTCTTCATTAGATCTCAAGAGTGGGTATTGACAAATTGAAGAACACGAAACAGACCTGTAAAAAACTGATTTCGTAATCGCAGGTGGTCTGTATGAGTTCAAAGCGCTTCCAATCGGGCTCTGTTGGGCGCCAGCGACATTCCAGCGCATGATGGACAGTGTCCTCTCGGGTCAGAAATGGCAATCATGTTTAGTTTACCTAGGTGTCGTAGTGCATTTTCTGCAGCATTCCACCAGCATGTACAGAGGCTGTGTTTAGTGCTCCAAGCTATCCGCTCGCCAGGCATGGCCATTAAACCGGAAAAGTGGCAGTTTGGTCTCCAAGAACTTGATTCCCTGGGTCACGTGATTAGCGCACGAAGTATTGGTCCGGATTCTGACAAGACTGCTGCCATTGCGTGATGCCCAAACCCGGCAAAAAAGCAGGCAAAACGGCAATTTTTGCGAACATGCGCTTATTACAGGCAATTTGTAGAAACCTTCTAAAAATTTCTCAACGTTAACGAGACTTACTAAACAAAACACCACCCTTTATGTATGCCACCCTTCATGTGACATACTTAACAAGAGGTTGCATTCAATGAAGTAAAGGAACAGTTGCAAGCCCCAACGATCCTCGCCCACTTCGACGAGACAGCGGACACAGAAGTCCATACAGATGCACGCAACCTTGGCCTACGGCGCGGTTCTAGTTCAGTGCCAAAATGTGCAAGAGAAAGCCATTGCGCATGGCAGCCTCACTCTCTCGAAAGCTGAAACAAATTACACTGCGACAGAAAAGGAGTGTTTGGCTGTCATATGGGCCATCAGCAAGTTCCGACTATACCTCTAGGGCAGGCCGCTCTGTGCAGTCAGCGATAACCATTCTCTTTTCTGGCAGCAAGCCTAAAGGAACCATCTGCACGACTTGCGAGGTGGAGCTCATGCTCCAAGAATACAGCATTACTGTAAGAATACAGCATTCATCCGGTTATCGACTTTCAGTGCAGTGGCTCGGCCCCATCGAATCCCTCTCCACTTGAGCGTTCTCCTCGCCTCTTGTCAGCCAATTAGATACGACAAGCCGCTCAGTGTAGGCAATGTTATTCGTTTTTCAAGCAAACAAAAGTGACCTCCTATGAACGAGGAGAGGATTTGATTGGTCTGTTCAGCCAACGCTGCGGGTGACCGCCCGGTGCTTGCGTTGGTGGTTGCGCAAATTTGACGTCAGAAGATTGGAATAGAAACATATTGGAATAGTTTTACGTTATAGGGCCCTTGGTGACTTCACTTTTTCGTTTTGATGACGTCTTCTACTGTTTAAACAACATAATACCAGGCTGTTTGCCTGCTTTTCCCATTGTTTAATCAGTTTTACCTGATGTTACGGGACGGTGCGTTGTGGCTGTGGCCCTATAGCAAGCCAATAATGTTACGTAACTGTATAGTTAATTACCAATCAAAGAAAGGTGCAGTAAGGTTCAATACAGGTGCAGCATGAATAGAAAGTCCGCAACATGCTCAAGGCCCACTTGTTGCTGTGGAGGACCAAAAAAAAAAATTCTCTATACGAGAAGAGATATGACTTCGAGAAGAGGTATGACGCGCATGAAATATTTGAAAATAAACTGACACCGCCCTTTTTCAAGCCACAGAAAGAAATGTGCTATCGTTGAAAACATTAATGTAGCCTGCACGTTTGTCATGTCAATTTTTGTAGTCAGGTGGGGAAAAATATATTTTCAAGTTTGCATGCGGTAATTTACGCGTGACAGGAAAAGCACGCAACTAATTGGTCGTGCGCTCACCGCAACGTTCAAGCTTCGGCTTCTTTGCTGTATTGTCATATGCCCTTGCGGAGGTTTATATTACTTCAACTGCTCAGCACACATTATTTTTTATGCTACCCAAGAATTAGGAAAAGGCCATTTTGCCACGTAGTGATCGAACATCTGGTAGTATTGGTAACTCGTAAATGTGTGTAGTATTTGCTGCATCTGAAATTCATTTGCTACGCAGCGTGTCGACGAAAGCTTAGGAATGGGAGAACTGAATCTTCGGTACAAGTTCTTTATTCTCCCTTCACCTACGAGCCAGATTCGGCAATCCATGTGTACGCGTAGTGCACTTGCTGCGAGACGCCATTTCGCAACGCAACCCGTGATTTAGCTCGCAGCACCACATCGACGAAATATCACCGCGCAAGCACCACTTACAGAGAGCTAACGAGCGAAGCTGAAACGTCTGGCCCAGTGTTTATCAGTGAATTACTCCCTACGGTTGAACGACGGCTTGGTAGGCTGACGCATCTTCGGTACGCAGTTGCTGCTTGCGCTCGGCTGCAAGAGCCTATTCTCGTGCCCGGGCTGCAGCATCGGCATGGCGTAGACGGCTCGTTCCAGGTTCTGCTCACCGCATTGCTGATCGAAAGCTGCCTCCTCCTATGGAGTACGTATGAAGCGAGGCCTACGCATTCCGGAGCCAGAGAGAAGCTGTTGCACGAGCGCTCGGCTGCGACGGCAGGCAACGACGTCACTACTGACGCATCAATTCTAACGTCACCTACATAGCACAAGGCCTTCTCACTCCGATCCATGAGGCTGTTTTACCTGGCCCTACTGGCTGATAAGCTAATGGGGTGCAGCCGAGTGGGCAACAGTGATTTTGACGTCCCCGATTTTATCGCGTCAGCCTTGTCAATTGAAATCCTAAGCCAGGTAGTGTGACGTCAATGTCGGTAAATGGGCGTGTTGTTATCTAGGTGGCGTTGGCTAATAGCGCACCTCACTTTTTCATTTTTTTTATTTGCGTGCGCATGTGGTTGCGCCGGAGGAGTTTTCAGCATACAGGCGACACAGACGGACGGACGGACAAGTGAATCGGCTAGCCATATAGAGTTTCACTGTAAAGTGAAGATACGGGCGCGATTAGCTGACGCCACCTCGACAGCACAAGGCTTGTTTACTCCGATCAATGGCGTCACGCTATCTGGCCCGAAATTCCCATTGACAAGGCGTGCGTGATGAATGCGGTGACGTCAAAATTCACTGTAGCCTACCCGGGAGAATCCCCAATAGATTCCATGGCAGTCAGGCCATTTAACATGACTTCATGGATCGTAGTTTTTAAAAGGCTTTCTGCTGTCTAAGAAGGTGTTGGATTATCTGCGTAAGTAGTGACGTCGTTACTCCCCGTCGCAGCCGACAAGTGGCGTCATCGTGGTCACGCAGAAACCGATTGCTCCGATGGCAGAGCAGCGGCGGGAAATGGCGGTTTGGCGAGTTGACAATTGCGCTGGCGCCGGAGCGTGAGTCATTAACGAGGATTGCAGCTGCGTGAGAGAGCGCTCACGCCCCGCGCGCAACCACTCAGAACCGTTTCTCTTTAGCCGGGGAGGGAAAGGGCTGGAAAGGGTATCACGCGTGCTGCGCCCGCTTCGTTTCCGTTCAGTTCAGTTTCGGGAAACGGATGGGATGGCCATGTGTTGCGCGTTCCCCCGAAGACGGGCAGCGTTCCACGAGCGGTGGCGAGAATGCGCCCGGGAAAGGGTTCGCCGTAGGCGTGCCAATTCAGCCGTTAAAGCCGCCCAAGCCCAGGGAATCCGACAGCAATGAGAAGATACCAATCTGAGGGAGCGGGAGGCCGATGAAATCGGATACATAATATCGCGTCAAGTGCACCGTGGACAATTTTTGCTTATCCCCATTTCCGGTAGGGGAAGGGATGGTCATTTTTTTAAAGTGAAGCTTTCTTTGAATCTTTCTTCGACTTTCCGCTGCTGCTGCTGCTGCGGTCTTGCATGCCGCCAACTCGAGCCGCGTCGGTAAGTGATGGAGACGTGGCCATCTCACAAAAACATAAAAGATAAAAGGCATGCGATGTCGGTGTTTTGTTTCATGACATTTGTTTAATAACTGTCCTTCTAAAAGTTCCCTGTAATGACTTTGAAAAAACTGTAAGACAAGGTATACGCCACGTGGAAGGCTTGCCCCGTTGTGCTTCAGAATAATTATTCGTTAAGTGACGCCGGTGACATCGACACCGGATTTTGTGCTACGCAGGGCCCCTAACGCTATCGCGTTATTTCGTAAAAGGGATAGGGCAAAAAGGAAAGATAATCCGAGAAGCTCGCGTCAGCATTTACGCTGCGTCGCACGTGCACAATGCCATCACGATGCCGTAAGTCGGCGTGACCTCCCTCCCCCTTCCACAAACGCGCGGCAGGAGGTGCCGCGCTTGTCTCCGAGCTCACCCGTTTATTAGCTTCTGGAGGAGCTTGACCACTTCCTTCAGCCTGAGGCGCAGGTATGCGGCCGCTTAGACCATACGACTAGTTACGAGCGATTGGTTGAGGCACAGTGCGCTCTCTTTCATGACGCCATGTTTCCGCGATGTAAGTCTGCCAACGATGCTCGTCACTTACAAGATGGTCTAGCATAAGTCTTGGATGGTTGTCGCGATTATAGGTTGAACCGGGCGATGGGGAGCTGGTGACCTTCAGGCAATAAGTGGCCATCTAGAAAGAAGTAGATGTGCAACTTTGCGTATGCGTTTATGTTTGATGATCAGGAGTTGCCATTTTTGGAAGGAGCATTGGAAGCTACTAGACTTAATGCACTGCTGCACATCGTAGGTGGCCTGCTAAAGGGCGCCCTGTTGTTCCACATTGAACCTCGGATAGCTAGCTTGGTTCAGAGAATGTTCCACGGCTCATACGGAGTTCAGTGCTGAGCCCCCAATGATTGCAATGCGGAATAACCTTGCTGAAAGCACCACGCCAAGTGGAGTGCCCCAGCGGGGTGTGCAAAAGGTGTGGTGTATTCTAGTGTCGATGGTAGCCTTTCAGTTGGTGAGGGAGGCTTTGATGTAATTACAGGTGTTCATACCGTAGTTGCTGTAGCTAAAGTTCGCGAGGATGATCAAAAGAGTGACGTTGTAGATGGCGCCTATTAGATTGAGGGCGAGAACCGCGCATGTTTCTCGGGGAATGAGGTTCAATATGTCCGCTTTTACTTGAAGAAAGCTTTCACGGCTGAAAAGATACTTCTGATGGGCAACATGGCGTCAGGGCGAGGGTGATTAGATACGAAATGGGTCTGGTGTTTGCTCTGGACCAGGTGCTCAAACAGTACATCAAGGTGATGGGTCTGAACTTGACCAGGGAGGGGGCTTCCCGTGTTTGGTACAGGAATTATACCTGCAATAAATTTCTTGGGTAATGTAGCCTGTTTCCAGTGGTAGTTGAAAAACGTCTCGGAGCAACAAGGTTTCAAGAAATTTTTTTAGGTATCTTGCTTTCAGAAAAGTTCGACTGCGTTTACTATCATAGCCGTGACCATTGTCGCATGCTGGTGGCCTTTCAAGGTTTCACTGCGTTGCAGTTTTGTCCCTATCCCCACTAATCAAGATTGAATGATTTGCTGCGTTTCACATCTGTTGCTACGTGTTCGCGTCGACTAGTGCATCATATGAATTGCACGCAAACATCAAATGTGCGGTTGGAGCGCGTAAGAAGAAAAGGCCTCACGCCATTTACAACGTCCTACACATACCAGCATTTCTCCACGAACGGAAAACAATCTCAAACCTTTTCAGAAAGTTCAGATTTTACTAAACCTTTCGTTATTAAACAATTAGGCTGAGCCTCGGGATGTACTGTCTCACGTTCAAAGGCGTGCGCACTAGTCGCGCGCGCAGGACTAGAGCGTTTTCAGACCAGCCAACGGCTTGAAAAAGGACAAGACACAGTGGACACACCGTCAGCGCTCCTCCATATTTGGTCAGTGTGGGTGTGATAATATATGGTTCGATAGAGTGGGAAGCATAAACATATGAAGGCAGTGCGCCGTGCGGTGGCGAAGAGGACACCGACTCGTTGCAAGTACCCGCAAGATAGCCATTATCATCTTCGACACCGATTTGGGAACGGCGACAGTGGCGCCTCGAAAAGCGTGGCGCGAGAGAGTGTGGCCCTTGGCGTGAGCAGTGCACGAGGTTCGGCGTTCGAGGGCAAAGAGCTTCCTCGTTGGGCGTCCGGCCCATAGGAACTATCGCGGCCCGCGTCACTACGCCACACCCCATTCAACGCTGTCACCCGCTGAGAGGCTACCTCACCCGCTAACTGGTCCACGAGGGCTGGTGGTACTTAACCAGGGTGAACGAGCGTTCGGATGAGCGGCCAAAGGGCTACCCAGCCAGCGGTGGACGCGACCCGGTGACTGCTGCTGTGGGCTCCCGAGCGGAAACCCCGCCGGAGGGAAACCGGGCACGTGGAGGCTCCGGTATAACGACTGTGGCGCAGGGCCACCTGAGCCCCGCGAGGTGGTCCTACCCTGCTGTCCGACCCTGCTGTCGAACCCAGCTCTCCGACACTGCTGGCCGACACTGCTGTCCGACCATGCTAGCCGACGTCGTTTCCATGACGTTCCCGACACGTGCTTCCGCCTGAACTCTAGGCCGATCACATTCGACCAATACATATATATATAGCTGCATGTCGTCTAGAATGTATTTTGGGAAACTGTCGCATGTGTGTGCCGTTTTCTATGTGTTATGTGCGTCAACACAAGTCTGATGTGTGTTTGTGCTTCTGCGTGCTGCTTCTGCCTCTTTCTGGAGTGATCCTGGACCCAATAACATCACAGTGGGATCCAGGATAGCGTAGTGAATGCCGCTGCTGGCATAACCGTTCCGCGTAAGCATAGTATAAGCACACTAGAAATTCCAAAGAACTGAAGGGAACGGCCAGCAAACGCGAACTAATGTTATCTAAATTTTTATTGTGAACCAGCTAACGCTGACAGTTTCCCGTATGCCTCATCACGTGCATGATCGATAAGTGACTCTTGCAACGCCACTGGTGGCGCTCCTCAGCAGCCGGAGTTGTGATACGCCTGGGAGCTTCCAGAGTTTTGTTGCTTCTGTTCAACCACAGTTCTCTTGCGTGCAGCATAGTCTCAACATGTCGCATTCGCGTATACTTAGTACACTATCAGAGGAAATAAAGCATGACAAGAAACTTCAAAGCTTTGGCCGAAACTGTAAAATTTTTGCCTTGATATCTGCGGTCTCTATTCTGACAATTGCTAAAAGTTCGTAGCTACCTTCGCAATTGTCTTGTATGTGAAAAGTTCAAAGCAAACTACCAACCAAGAGGGGGGGAGGGAACAATATCGTCAGCAAATGTACAGTTTACGCTGGGTTCTTCAACTCCACAAACGTCAGAATGATCGAGAATGATAAGTAATTAGGCAGTGATATGCCAAGCAGCCTAATTTCGAAAACCAGACTTCATTTCATTGTACCTAACTTATTGCTTCCGCATGTGCATTTAGCGTTTCTGCGTCAAGAAAGTTAGTGATCGAATTTTAATGACAGAAGCTGTGCTTCTTGCGGCTCTGACAATACCTGTTTCTTTAATTTTCTTAACAATTATTCGGATACTGTACTCGCACTCGCGATGCTTTCTTGCTGTGATGTATAGATTTACGGAACGCAAGTAAATTAACAGTTGTTAGTACCTAATAAATGAGAGAAGAAGTCGACGACCGTATACTAAATGGTCCTGCAAAAGATGTGAAACCTGTGTTATGGCGTTCGTTAACGCTTGCGTTGACACCACACATTTAATTGTTCCTGACTGCGATGTCTCAAAATGAAACTGCCGATTGCATCTGGCATTTTCTTCTGCGAGACAAACGCGTTTATTTCGTCAGAATTGTTATTCCGGAGCCGCAACCTCTCTACTTTGAGCTGTAATCGCTCTAATTGCTGCTACAAAATGTGCAGCGCTAAGGAACTGAGAGGCAGGAATGTTGACGCCCCTAAAATATAAAGCTGTTCGTGTCATCATGTTTCAACGTCTGAAACCAAAATACATTAGAAGTAAATTGCGACATTACGCGGCGTTCAACTATGCGTAACATGCTTTTGAAGCGGGTGATCATGAAAACCGAACATGGCCATTGCGTCTGCGTTGACCAAAGTTGCGCGCTAAGCCTTAAGAGCAAAAACGGTGCTTCCATAAGCTTGCTCATCGCGTTCAGAAAGAGTTTTTCGAGCTATCGTAAATTGTCAACATTTGACAGTCTAGATGATCATCGTCGCTCAAGGTAAATTTGTGCCTAATTCAGCAAGGCCGGTTAAGGAAGGTGCCACACTATAAATAGCTACATTCTCAAAGTCATTGATTGTAGACGCAAAAGAAACTACGTTTCAATATCTTGATTTTGCCATGTAAAACATAACTTAGTAACACTTAAACACCGAAAACATCATTCTGGCTAAATAATTTTTGGACAATTTCTACTTTCTTCCTTGTAACCACATTTTTATGGTACTTTTCTAGTCCCTAAGTGGTCATTCCTACTCACCTCCTTACAGTCAATTGCTAACGTAATCACCTTGGTTGGAATGTGTTCTTAGCATCTATTATTGTGCACACCAGTCAGGAACACCTGCAATGTGTTTCCACTTTCCACAGTGGAATGCACTGGTAATGGTTAGCATATCCATGCAAGAAAGCACGCATTTGGGGCGGCATACTGAAGTTATGTCGCCTTTAGGGTACTTGCACGACGTACTTCGACGTTATTTCGTACAGCAGGGGGTGTGATCATTGCTATGCTTTTTGCACGTCGATTTACACTGATTCTACCCCTTTGGAAGACTTCGGTCTTATAACCCAACGATTGTTTAACGAAGCAATACTCAATATTGTATTTATTTTCTTACTCGCTATTTGTAGGCCACAACTTAAAATAAGCATATTGGTATGATACAGCACCAGTGCACTAAAAATTTCAAAATTTCTGTCAATATTTCACATTTCTATATCGCCGCAATGGTTTAACAAGTCGCATTTAGAAGCGCCACTATGAAAATGAAAGAATTGTGATGTTTTATTCTAAAACTTGATATGTATGGTGAAATATTACCTACGGAGGGCAGAAGGTATGACATCTTTGTGGTTTACGAAAATTACGATGTCGCGCTTTACATTGTATCGATGCTGACATAAGAGTTCCAGGCTACTAGTAGCGTATGCAAAACTTAGAAAATTATACGAAAGCATTGCTGAGTGCCATGTTGCTCTGTTAAAACAAGTGTCCGCGTTCCTAGATCCACAGCCGCCACAATATCCCTGAGGTTCATTGTCAAGGTTTACATATTTGGAGTAACTGTTCCTGACTGAAATATACGGTGTGTACCAAAGAATGAAGATCAGCGACCAGGAACTGCGTACAGATGGTTAACCAGCGAAGCTGAAACGTACTGCCTCGGTGCTTGGGTTAATCCCGACAATTCATTAAACGGCAGCTTCGTAGGCGGCCGGATCGTCGGTTCGCAGCTCTTGCTTGCGCTCGGCTGCACGAGCCTGTTCTTGTGCCCGTGCTGCAGCATCGGTATGGCGTAGATGACCTCGTTCCTGGCTCTGCTCGCGGCATTGCCGATCGAAAGGTGCCTGCTCCCCAGGAGTACGTATGACGTCTGGCCTACCCAGTTCGCAGCCGGAGAGAAACTTCTGCGCGCGCAACCGGCTCAGTAGGAAAGCAACGACGTTACTACTGGCGCCGCCAATCGCGCGCTTCTCTTCTTTCTTTCGCGCATGCGCAGAAGGTTGCGCCGGAGAAGTTTTCGGCGTACAAGCGACAGACAGACGGACAGATGCACGAGTCGGCTAGCCATATACAGCTTCGCTATAAAATGTTTTCTATGCCACTGATAAAGTGGTGACGCAAAAACAAGATGGAGGCCAGTGTCAAAAGAAAGCACATGTAGTCCAGTAGAGAGATTACTAAACACTTTTGATAAAAAAAGGGCTAAAGATGAAGACGAAGATGAAGGAACACATACGACAGGAGTGCACTACTACCTGCATACAACAGAGACTACTACCCGCAAATTGCACTGTTGAGAAAACGAACGGCTTCGCCTCATAAATGATTCAGTGACCCATAAAGCGAGGAGGAGGTTTTTATCTTCGTTGGTTCCCTAGTTCGTACACTGCACAAGCTGGAAGGAACTCGAAGGACTTGTGGTATCTGGCGTGTCGGCTCAGAAGACAACCACATAGTGCACGTGCTAGTTCCGAAGGCGCTTGGCCACGAGCGCGCCCCACGCTGTGAACACTTATCAGTGCTTGTTCCGACGTCTCAGCTACTGTCTGCTGTTATGTTGTTTATTTCTTGTGTTTAAGAAATCGTTGGCAGCCAACGACGGCTGTGTAGACAGAACAAAAATTGGCCACAAATATTTGGCCCTAAACGGCTGAGAACCAGCACTTCAATGCCTTCAAACAGCGGAAAGACATGGGGACGCTAGACTTTGGTCGGCTATCCGAATTCTCTGGTAGCGGTAGGTCCTATATATATATTGATTTGAGAGCCTCCAATTCTTTTCGAAATCTAATGACATTACCATGTTCCTAAGAAACGAGCGCAGCTGCTAACGCTGACGTCCTATGTACTTTCGTTCAACCCAAGCAGCTAACCAATTAAGCTATGACCTTATTGTCAAGCTTCTCAAGGCTCACTTAGATTCACCACATTCTGCAGTCTTCTGCAGAATAAGCTTTTAACGACGTGAAACGGCAAAATCATCAATCATTGCTTGACACCACAGAAAAAACCAGCAGCTGATTGTAATTTTGTAACTAGTGCAGACACTACTACGAATCCAACAATGCTACTTGGCTACAGTGCTTGATCATTCTTTTTCTGCTGTCTCCAAAGCAAGCAATATCGCCAACGTCTGTTCACAGAAGGGGACTTGGCGCTCAAGAGAGCGTATGACTTTTAAATGCGAGCTGAGAACGCTGTTTAACTCTAGAAAACTGCAAAGACGAATTTTAACGACGTTCACAAAGTCAGTCCAATTATCTCCAAAACAAAAAACCCAGTAAGTTCAGCACCTACTACAAAAGAAAAATATTCACAGGGTCTCTTATGTTATCCCTAAGACGACTTGAAGGCGAAAGCCCAGTTGACGTCGTATTAAAGACGGCGGCATGACGTACACATCCCCTTTAATTCGCTTGGCCTACTTGGCTTAGTCATCTCTCTTAATTCGCTAACTGATCATCTTCACTTCTTTACTCGTCCTCTGAAAGCGCTTAGTCATCCCCCTGCATTCGCTTAGTGTATTTCCCTTAGTCATTCCTCCTAATTCCAAAGTTACAGAGCTCGAATCCCACCCAAGGTCACAGGTTCGAGTGCTTAAATAACTCTAATTTAATTACATGTATCCTAATTAACTTGTATTGAATTACCACTAAAAGTGGTGTCTTAGGACTTGGGTTCGACTCCCAACAATCGTTGTAGTCTGGGTTCTCCAAAAGGCGTGGGTTCGAGTGCCTTAGCTCTATCTTAATTACCTATACCTCAATTACCTTGCCTTCATTAAGGCCATAGTCCATGGGTTCGACTCCCCACAGATGGCCGTGGTCCCCCTCCCACCAAAGGTCGAGGATTCGTAGCCGTAACTGACACCAAAGGTTGTGGTTTTGATGCCCACCAAAGGTCGAGGGTTCATAGCATTTTTGTACCCTTCGTGTCTTCGACGCGTTTTCACACAAGGTCGACTAACGGGTGAAACATATAAGGCTTTCGCCCTAATAATCGTCGGTGTTTGCGATGTCACGTGCAACATAATCCAGAGAAATGTAAGTTTGAATCAGCTCTAGGATGTGGAGCAGTGTTAGCAGATGCTTCCTGCAACTACTCCAAGGAACGCGAACGCACTGAAAAAGCGGGCGCAAAGAAGCGGAAAAATGCAAAAATTGAGAGAATCAAGAACAGCAAATTATCACGACAAGCAATTACAACCGCGGCGCGAGCACCGGTCAAGAATCACCAGGGATCACCAGACATGCTGTTGTAGAAACTGAGCACCCGAATCAACACGTTCAATACATATAAAATTATGATCGAACTACGCGCTCATTAATCACCCTTGGACTTGGAAATCGAGTAACGTGCTTCCCGCGCACTCATCAGTAAAGCTGTGTGCAAGGCAACGTAGACACGCTACCCATCATGGCTCCAGATGAACAGCGTCTTCTTATGCATAGGGTTAGGCCAGGTACTTCGAGTTATCGGTTGTTCAACCGCGGAAGTAATCCACAGAGACAAGACCTCTAGATTACCGTTTCTGGTTATCATGAGAGGAACGTGTAACTTCCTCGGACGAAACGGGCTTCCTCCTACTGGTACACAAATAACACGCATCAATGACGTATGAGACGAAGAATTGTGGCGAAGCTTCTGTACAGTTTAATTGAGGGTTCGAAAGAGACAGCTTAGGACAAACTGGTGCTGCTGTAGAACTTCAACTTGTGTAAGGAACAAAGCCAATCTTTTTAAAGGCACGGCCGGTTCCGTTCACTCTTTGGTCTCCTGTAGAGGCTGAATTGGGTCGACTGCAGCATCAAAGCGTTATCAAAAAGCCCAGCATTCTCATTGATACACGCTTATCGTACTGGTTCCTAAGAAAAAAAAAAGGCTCATTTGGAGTATGCGGCGAATAATGCCGTCTACTAAAGAATGTATGGAGGAATGCTGCTCACCCACTTTCTACTTCAGGGGAGACAAGATATTCAGCCCCTGACATTTAGCACAGGCCTAGCATAAACTTAACGTAACTCCGGAGAGAACAAAAATACTGACCCTTATTATACTGAAATGGCTGTACAAGGACAAATAGTTGCCCTTTAGAATCTCTGCAGCACCAGTCATCTTTCAGGGCGTTGTGGAGACTGTGGTGTTTGCCATCAGAGGCATTGCTGCATATCTAAAGGATGTAATTATCGATGGAAACAACACCACAGAACATCGAATTACATTTGAAGAATGCTCAAGAGACTGCAACAGTTCTACATTCGCCTAGGCAAAGAGAAGTGCTGTTTTGTTTTTCCACCAGTGAAAAAAATTCATCGTATCGCTGAGGCTTTAGAATTAAATTTCAAGCACACACTTCAGTTATTTCTCCAATACTGGCTTTTAACAACTGATCTTGAAGAACAAGGCAAAAATTGCCAGCTATTTCTACCAGTATCTTCAGAAGAAGGCATCCAGGAGATCGGAGACCTAGAATCAAGACTAATTCGACAAACCTATGAAATTTCTTCCCAGGCAAACCTTACTGGCTCACAGCAATGACAGAAAGCATCCTCTTGTCTGATGCTACGCTTCGCCATACAGCAGAGTAACCGTTGGTTCTTAATGGGGTGACCAGACTAGAGAGGCATTGATCGATCGTTCCTCTATATAGGATAATTAGCTCTGTATAACTAAATTAAGCTCAGTAGGGCAGAGAAGTGCTTGGAGTAGTTTTGCGAGTTAATAAATTCCATAAATATAAAGCGGAGAGAAAGGTAACTTTTGTCACTCACCAACAAAGAGTGTTGGTATGCTAGGTCCGGAAAAGCAAAAGACTCAAGTGCTCTCACCATGAATGACAAGAGGGTGCATCAAATTATCTGCTTATAACTACAGCATCGTTTACTGGCACGAAAAGCACTAACAAAACGCAGATGCGTTGAGCCGAATGCGATTGCAAGAATACACCAGTAAACCATAGTCACCAGGTGGTGTAGTATTGCTGGAAGCATTGTTGACGCAAACATTTACAACTACAGACCTAGCATGTCGGACACCGCAGGACTACATTCGATAAAGGCTGTTCGAAGCAGCAAAAAATCTCCGAATGCAGCGTTCAGGAAAACTCATGGGAAATGAGTTCACGCTTAGCCAATGAAGAGTGACGGCAGCGGCATTTCATGGCGACTGCGTCTCGCTTTGATCTCGGCTGATTATACCAAGTTCAGCAAAGTATCATATTCTCGAATTATACAAGCCGGACACCGGTACATGGTACTCACATAAAACTGCGCCAGACGCTATGTAGGGAGGCCCGGGTTTGACAAGGCACTCGAAGAAACTGTGCGGTAGTGCTGAAAATGCCAGTGAACGCTGAAGTGCCCGCTCAAAATTTGCAATTCTACCGGGGACCGTTACAGTCCCGTTACAGTCCCGGGGACCGTTACTTCGCGGAGTCACTACGCCGCTCCGTCAGCCATGGTTCCACCAATCTCGAAAACTCATATATTGTAAAAAAGAAAAAAAAAAAAACATAACACGAATTGTGATTGATGTCAGTCTACGCGGGCGTAAAGATTCTTGTGCACTAAAATTCTCATGCACTTTGAAGTCACTCAATCAATCACCCAATCAATGAAATCAGTTTATTCAAACATCCTGAGATGCTAGTCACTTGTTCTAGATATTGAGATCCTGCCCCTCCTTCCCGACTTCGACATATTTCGCAAAGATAGGGCCGTTGATACTCGTGATGATTTGCATCCTTATCGCCACGAGTTATCGCGTACGTTGCATCCCGGTTACCATATCCTCATCTCTTGAACTACTTTGGCTTTATTGTACCACAACCTTCCTGCGAATCCTACTTGGCATTTGTTATCGCCCTCCTTTTGCTGACTCTTCATTTTTGCCAACTTTCCACGACGCCTTTTGCAAAATAACTGCCTCATATCCTAACACGCCTGTACTACTGTAGTACTTAGTACTACTAAACTACTTGCATATAAAATCTTAATCGGAAATCAACCAGAATATGCTTGTTCTATTTATGAAAACTATAAGGTTAATATGATTAACGCCATTCAATCGGTTAAGAACCGAGCTACGAAATTCATTCTTTCTGACTACTCCTATATTACAAGTGTTTCAGCCTTAAAAACTACGTTTTGTCTCCCCTCGCTCACCTCGCGCCGCAAAAGCACTCGTCCTCTTTCATTCTTTAGTTTGTTTTATTCACGACTCACAGGTAAGCAAATCATGATTCCATTCCATCGTTTCCCCCGCCACACGCATTCTAATGCTGTGCATCTAACACGCGCCCATTCCAATGCGTATCAACGTTCTTTTTTTCTATACACAGCCCATGAATGAAATACCCTTCTTTCTGATATCACCCTCATCACTGACATTTCTCGTTTCAAAGCTGCCATCCAAGACCATTTTTCAAGTCACATTACCTAACCCGACACGCCGTTTTTTCAATATGTGCCCAACCGTCATGTAACGACCTGTTAAGGGATATTTGAGGTAAATAAATAAATAAATAAATAAATAAATAAATAAATAAATAAATAAATAAATAAATAAATAAAATCGGTTTATCCAAACATCCTGAGATGCTAGTGAATTGACGTTTTCACTACGTTTGGCTGCTTCAAACGGTGTTTTTCCGACTTGTTGCGACTTAACATTTGGGTCATGATAATGTAAGCTGATCAGCACATTCGTACAAGCGCACAACAGTAAATTTTTAACCCAACCCCAGCGGCAAAGGCATCGTGATCGCTGCAAAAGCAGAAGCACCAAGCAATTATGAATCTATCGACTTTATCTCACGACCCAGCCATGCCTCTAAAATCGAAATATTTCTTGCACCTGTTTTCTTGCTGCAAGTACTGATTTTACGCCTCTTAAACTTTTAACTGTTGCAACTATGGCAGCCACAAAGCCTACACCTTCGTAGGCTTCGCTACTATGCAGGTTGGTTCAGGTCTGGCTAAGTACAAGCTGACAGATCTGCGGCGTTTCTCTTTATCTCTCTGTTCCCATTGGCACATGCTGCATATGGATTGCGTAGGAGTGAGGAGGTGGAAATAACAACGATATTACTAAATAAGAAATGAAGAAGGTAAGCTCACTTTGGTTTTCTTGCTTACGCCATGGTGAGGTGTCTTCAGTCTAGGACGCTCCTTTGGCTGGCTGGAGGGCCCGGTACACTAGATATTGCTGTTTACGTGGGTCTGACCTAAGCAGCTTGGCCTCCTACTGTTCTTTTGTGGGGTGTGGAATGGCGGGGTCATTGTGCGGGGACATTCCCAGGTGGTACGATAATGTGATACGTATTCTTTCGCAGTGCGCACATTCATAAGAGTACAGTGGTGGGTGTATTACATGGTAAAGACATTACATGGTAGTAAAGACGTTATTAATGGAACATGGTTCATGGAAAGTTGTGAGGCGGTGTGGGTAGTTTGCGCCGTGCAAACGGCGTCATCGCTTGTGAACGTTTTTTTGGGGGTGTGGATACACCTGTTAAAGCAACATTTTCGTAGAATAGCCTGTTATTGTAGCTGTATGGTGGTCGCTCTGGAGTTAGAGTCGTCCTTTTATGCAGTGGCTGGGTTGCATAAGGTGGAATTGCAGCGACGGCATGCTGATTACTCGTGTCTATACGGGTCCATATGATGTTGTCATTAGGCATCATCGAGATGGTTCAATTCAGTAGGCTCTCAGCGGTAAAGGCCCTTGATAATTTGGAAGTAGTGACACCCTCCTCCTCCAGGCGCTTTCCTTCTCGATTCTTTTCGCGTGCCGTCTGCGCGCGCCGTGCACGGCACCCTTGTTCTCCTTGGCTACCACGCAGGGGCCGCAGCATTCGATCAAGGCGCATGATTTTCGTGAATTGGCGCGCCGCAGTCGTGCAGAAAATTTGGAAATAAAATGGTCATAACAGCATAGATAGCGCGGAAGATAACGTTTATGAGGAAGCTGGTTTCTTTTTAAAGGTGTGTGAATGGGGCATACTGATGTAAAGGGAGCTTCGAGGCGAGTTGTATAGCCCAGTAATTTTTTCTGCGACATGATTAGATGCTTTACTTGGTGCATCTGGTCTAGTATTGCTTGTGGCACATCCATCTGTGATTGACTTCTTTCTTTTCCTTGCCCGTGCTCGCATGTGCGCCGCAGGTTTATTATAAACGTACCGGCTTATCATGAAATAATCGAAATTGTTTCATCCGGTCATGTGTCTGTCTTCTTATTATGAAAATACATTTTGCGCTGTGGTCTGTAAACTGAATAGGATAATATCGCAAGAAAGCGTGTGCAATTATATGAACACAGCTTGCACATTGCGCCTACCATGTAAAAACAAAATAATACTCGACACCCACTCGTGAGTGCGTTGCAGCCCAATTCAGCAAATTGAACTGAAGGAAAAAACGCAATGTGGGCTAGCCAGCGCTCATCACCTGTAACACCAAGTGTGTACTTGCTATTATTTTTTTTGTTCAGGGCCTTCATTCATTATATCTAAGTGAGTCATGCACACATCGAAGTAAGCTGCGAGGAATCGTCCTTTACACGCCACAATTACGATTTTCAGCAAAACAGGGAACAGATCCTAGCAATCACGAAAGTTGCGAACTAGAAGCTGCATCGTCGAACATAACTGCTCACATTAGAAAGCAGAACCTATAGCGCTGCATTTATGACTTAATAACAAGAGACAACGTGCGAGGTGACGGCGTCCCAGCAGAATATGCCACGCACTGAGGACAGTCCCATATTTAAGCAAGGTAAAAATTGCGCAGCAAAAGCGCTCATGAACACGCCGGAAGAGTAAAAAAAAGTGTGCCGAAACTCCACTGGAGTTGTCTAATTATGAGCAAGGATATCCCCCAATTTCTGTAGGCTCATCCCAAAATTTAAATTAGCCCACAACCAAACTTTGGTTTGGCCATCCACACAATAGGATCGTCCACCGTCGAATTTCGGTTGGGTGACTCCAAAATTTCAAGTTCGCCCGCCACTAAATACAAGTTCGCCAACACCCCAATTTCAAGTTGGCCCACTTCTTACTTTGGTTTGGCTGACCCCCAAATTTCAGTTTGCCCGCCCCTAAATTTCTAGTTGACCCAGCCCTAAATTTAGGCTGGCCCACACCGAAATATATGGTGGTCCACAGGGAAACTTCATTGGGCTACCCTCAAATTTCAGTTGACCTGCCACTACTACAGGCATCCCCATACATCCTTGTGGAGTGCTTTGTACTCCTATGGAAATTCTCTGACTGACTGAATAAACTCAATTGAAATCAGCAAGAGGTGGTGGCTGGGCCTGGGCGTCTCTCTCATCCATTTAATTTTTCGTTTGGTTTCGACTGTTCCGCATCGCCTATGAAGCTTCTGATAATCTACATTTACACTATTATAACGATTAAATGTCGTAACTTCGCAAATTATGCAGTTTGGTGCAGACGAAAGGCATTAGACTTTTCGCCTGACGGTCTGGGGTACTTGTCGAAGAATGCTTAGGCATTAAAAATGTAGCATTAGGGGACGCTTGATGCTAACAACCTCTCCAACAACAATGTTCTTTGTCGGGAACAAAGTTCCTTCCGCCAATGTCGTGCATCTACTGCTTCTTGCGCAAGCCGTCACACTTTCCTTGCGGTATCATAAAAACTGCACAACCATCTTCTGGCATAGTGCTGCATTTAGATGCGCTACAGCTAGGCATACAGCTAGCACAACATGGCAGGAAGCAGCGTGCAAAGTTCACTGCGCTGCGCCAAGGAAAAAAATGGCGCCAACGAAAAAGACAAATGCAAGCAATACTCAACATCCGCGCGTCTCCAAAGGCAACGGCTAGGAGACCAGTCGTCGTGCAGAAAAACGGGCGCAAAACCGGTTCCCGCGGGGGGACTCGCAAGGGGCGAGGAGAAGGCGCGGAGGTCACGCGGTGGCGGTATAGTTCGAAGAGTGGTGGTACTTTCAAATTATCAAGGGGCTCTGCATGAGGCAAACAAATATTATCTATTGTTGTGGGAGACGAAGTAAATACGATGGCCCCTTCTTGTGCTTCCAGTGTGCTAGCGTTTTAAGGCAGGCCGATACCATTTCTTCATGGTAGGAATTGATTACGAAGGCACCCGCCGTGGTTGCGCAGTGGCTATTGTGTTGGGCTGCTGAGCACGCGGTCGCGGGATCGAATCCCGGCCACGGCGGCCGCATTTCGATGGGGGCGAAATGCGAAAACACCCGTGTGCTTTGATTTAGGTGCACGTTAAAGAACCCCACGTGGTCAAAATTTCCGGAGTCCTCCACTACGGCGTGCCTCATAATCAGAAAGTGGTTTTGGCACGTTAAACCCCATAATACAAAAAAATTACGAAGGCCGAGTAGGAAATTCGGTGTGGGTAGGCGGCCGCGATTTAAAATGACTGCGATTTAATGTGCCTCGTAGCGCTTGTTAGGTGCACGTGCGCGTGCCTTGCCTCTGGCCTGATGGGGCTCCAGCTGATTGTCGCCGGGATGCGAGCCACGCGTATGTATTTTCTTATACGAAAGGCGATGGTGTTGGTGCTTGCGAAGTGTGGAAAATAGTATGTAGTATCGGACGCGTTAATTTGCCAACCGGGTGGTTGAGGGTCACGCTCTCGAGTATGAGGCACCCGATAATGAGGGCTTCAAAGAGGCATGGTGCGCCCTCTTTCTTGAGGCTAATGCAGTTCTGCATTGCTCGAAAACTTGCTTCGGGCCAAAGCCAAATCAAAGTGGCGGTTTTATTTTTCATCGGAGAGTATACGTTTGCAAAAGCAGGTTCGTGGCAAAAAATGGATGCGAAATAAACAGACCGGCAAGCGACTCACATATAGAGAAAAGGCAGAACCAGTGAGTTCAAGAAAGTAAATGTACCACTTCTAACTGAGGCGAATTGGTAATCGGGACGTCTGCACAAAAAGAAAGGAAAGAAAAATATCCACGCAGAATCTTCTCTGAGATTTAGCTGAATGATGCATAAACATTTAATAGTACTGGCGTGGTGTTTCGTGGTTGTATGATGGCGTGTTTCGTATAATTGCGAGAAAGATCGCGAAAGAATAGTGAAACGGAGAAGCGCGGTTCTAACAAAGAAACTATGAAGGGAGACGTGTACGAGACGACGTAGAAGAGTCGAGTAGACGCATTGTTCAGTAGTGTTATAGTCAGCGCAGAGCGGATGTGGACGTGGGATGAAAGGACTAGTGAGATATAGCAAATGAAGGAAATATATGCAGCATTTATTTGTTGAGACAACTGCCTGACTGACCCACGTAGCCCAAGCCGCATTTCAAGGGGATTGTGTAGACAACCCCCTGCACACAATCCATGTAATGGTGGAGCTGCTTGATTTCACACTTGGCTTTTTGTTTCTTGATAGGGGTGCTTCTCTTTGATATCGAACAAAGCTTATGTAGGAAAGAAAAAACTATACGTAAACGAACCCACTCACCGATTTGTTTGAATCGATGGGCGATTTCATGTTTGTATGGAATCACCGCGACCTTACGGTCCTTTTGTGTGAGCTGCTCTTTGGTGACCACGGCTTCCCTGTTACGTTTTCTTTTTTTCCTCATAGTTGCCTCAGCTACTGAGACAAGCAATCCGTCAGTATAGCCTGAGGCTTTCAGGCGTATAACTTGTGCTTGAAAACTGGAATTTTTTTTGTCTGTGGTGGTAGGACCACTCTAATGCATCAGAGAAGCAAGCCTGCACAATAGCCTTTTTTACTGACTTACTGTGTGTTGATGAGAAGGGCAGGAGTGGTTTGTGAGCACGCGAACATATATCCAGCAAATATGATCATTAGAAAAAACGTACTTGAGGTCGACGAAACGGTGGGAATCATCTTGTGGCATTTCACGTGTTAGGAGCAGGGGGGATAGACTTATTCAAATATACCGACCAGTTGTGATAAAGGGGAAAACAACTCTGAAACACCACACTGTAAAACTACCAAAAAGTCATCCACGTATCTCAAAGTTCTCAGAACCTCATTCCTGCTTGTAGTTGATGCAGGGCTCTGATTTTGCCAAATACAGGTCGCTTCGCTTAACAAAAGCGCAATACACGACCCCATGGAAACTCTTTTGATCTGAAGATAGATTTCGTCGTTGCATTCCACGTATTGTAATTGAAGATAAAACTGCACCAGATTGGGGAAATTTCCCCCGCTTAAGCCTGGTTCGTTTTGTAAGTCAACCTAACTGAAATCTTCAGTGCATTCGCTCATGCATTCTAACAAACTATTGTGTGGGAGTGACTAATAGAGGTCATTAATGTTAATCGAAAATGAGACAAGCTTACGACATTCATTAAGCTTAAGGAAATCAATCACTTCTTGGGAGTTAATAATCAAAAACGGGTCTTCAGCGGATAATGAGTTCAGGTTTTGTTGTAGGAACAAACCTAATTTTTTTCTGCCATGCTCCTTTTTCTGAAGCGTTGAGGCAGGAGGGAACATCAGATTTATGAGTTCTTGCCCAAAATAACATTTCCAAATTCACCTTCCTGCTTTTCTCGATTCGTTTTTCTAAGGCATGTAAATCTAACTCTCGGCAAGGTCGCTTCACCCTAGTCCTCACTTTTGCTAAGTTCACGCTAGTACATGAGAGAAATACTTAGCTAATGGCATTCAGGGCTTTTTTTTAATAGATCAAACCTTACCACAGCAAACCGCTTGTCAACAAGAGAGCAAAGCGCTTGTCTTCGTTTTTTCATGTGTTCCCTGTACCACATCGCACAGCACTGCACAGTCTCTAGGAAAACCAGCTAGCCCAAACCATCCCCATCTACATAGATCCCTCTTTCAGGTATTGTAGAGATGCTCTATTTTTTGGGCACATTCGCCAACGGACGCTTAGAAAGGACATTGACGTCATTCCATATTCAATTAGATTTCTACATGTTAAGGTTACGGGCGGTCCTCCCAATGACATGTTCATTGCACTTCCTTTATAGTCTATGGATATGTAAGCTGTGTGATGTGTAGCTTATGTGAGAAGTGGGTATGCTGGGCAGGAACTTTCGCCTGACTGGATGATCTTGATGGACGCGTGTGTGTGTTTGCCCGAGTTCTGGCTCTGTAGCTCTGTCCGTTCTGTAACATATCTTCAGTTTTGCGTTCAATGTAATAAAGAAAAAAAAGTAAAGCCAGTTCCACGTAATGAAAGCTGTCACGACAGCGAAACTGGTGGTCGTTTTCTCAAGTTCGAATTCATGTTTAGCGCGATTTTCTTGCAAGTCTTTTCTCTTGTCGTTGTTTTGCTAGATTTGAGCTTCGGGTCAGGATTCCGCACACTCTTCAGTTGTGGGAGGTTGTGGTCACACCACAATCACACACCTTCCAGTTTTGGCCGCACTCACGGTCGAGGAATTCACTCTGGAACCGTTCAATGGCACCCTCCGTGGGGGGATTCTCTCTGCGTCTACGTCTCGACTCAGCCTCCTACTCACCAAGCTGGGTGTAGCTTGCCTCTGCTGAGGCTTGCACTGGGTTGCTTTCTTTTGAAAGTAGGGGTTGGCTTACCTCCAGCAGTGCTTCACTTGCGCTTCCCGTTCTCGATCCTCGGCGGTATCAGTTTCTCTCCATTGGCCCTTTGCGTGCGCCTCTCGCTGTTTGGAGCTCGTGATTTGCACGACGTCGTCGCTGCCGCTATAGGGCGAAGTTCAGCTGCTGCTAGCTCCGAGCGGAGTCCATAAGGTGAAAGGGCGCGCTCCGGCGAAACACCTGCTTTTACACCCCTCTCGTCCCTCTTCCGGCGCACGCTCGGCCCTCTGCCGCGCTGCGTGACACCTGACAACAGACGGCGAAGGCTCGACTTAGAACAGCTTCGCTATTTAAAAAATCGTTGCCGTGGCTCAGTGGTATAGTAGCTAACTCCCACGGAGAGCGCCTGGCTGGATCCCGGTGGGATTTGGGCAATATTTCTCAATTCCTGGAGACAGCTGCTGCAGACACCCTCGCCAAACAAAATGGCTATTAGAATAATAGCCATTTTAGAATGCTTAAATAAAGATCGCGTATTGGGTACCTAAGTAACTCAACCAGGCTAGGTGACACATTGTCATCGTACTGTTTACAAGCGGGTGCCAGTAAATCATCATCATAGTACCCAGCATAGAATACAACCAGTGATCCAGAAAAGCTGCAAATCAGTTTTTAAAGTGGCTGGCATCGTTGCGGTCATGCCGTCGTTGTCATAACGTCTTTGTCGTACCATCGACGTACATGTTTCCCCCCTCGTCATTCCATTGCTGCCATTGCGTCACGTCATGCAGTAGATTTCGTAACATTACGTTCATGGGCCACCTTGACAAGCGAATGCCACAGCAATGGGGGATGATACCGGAGTATATCGAATATAGCCGAAGCAACGGAAATCTCAGACTGATCACAAGGGATGTTAAATAAACGTGGCCTCATAATTGCGCTGTGTCGCTACCATGCTAGACTAGTAATTGTGATTAACAGCGTTGGCAAGATTAGTTCTGCCTTATACTGGGTATAGTATTAACATTACTATTATAACCATATACACGTACGTTATAGGAAATACTACTGAGCACATACAAACACTAATCACCTCTCAAGAATAGACGTGACAACAATTACTAAGGCGAAAGCCTTAAATCCCTGTTTCTATGTCACCTTACCCGGTGTTGAAAATATTATGTGACCAAAGCAAGGTCAGAAGTGAACCAAAGCCTTAGCAGCCGTGTATAAGAGATGATTAATGATTACAAAACTATATCCATGAATGATCATTGATTAGATCAGGGTGTATTAAGGTCGATAAGGTAGGATTAAGGTAGATTAAAGAGGATTCAGGTGGACTAAAGAGGATTAAGGCGTATTGGGGTGGATTAAAGTGAATTAAGCTCGATAGAGACGGATTATGGTATAAAAAGGATTAATGTGGATTAGGGTAGATTAAGATGCATTACAGTACATTAAAGTTGGTGAAGGGGATAACAGTGGAATAAGCTACACTTGGATCGATTACGGTAGATTAAAGTGCATTAAGGTGAATTAAGGAATGATATGGCGGATAAGGGAGATTAAGGTAGATGAAGGAGGATTAAGGTGAAAGAGGCTGTATGAAGGAGGATTAGAGTGAATTAAGGTGTGCTCTGGTGGATAAAGAAGAAATAAGCTGGGTTGGGGTGGATTAGGGTAATATAAAGAAGCTTTTACAAGGCTTTTGCCTTCGCAGCCCTTAGGCGATTGGTAAGGACACCTGTCAATTTTTATTACACTTCTTTTAATTAAAACTGCTTCTTTAAGCAATGGAATGTACATTGTCCGGACACTAGGAAATATCGCGGTTCCCGCTTCTGAGAAGATCAGAAGTTTTCATTGTCACTTTTGCCATACTGCACAGTATATGTTGCGTTGCCTTTAGATGTTACGGTGAGGCGAAAGTCTAAAATAGAAAACAGATGTTATTTTTCGCTCGCGAACCACTGCCACCATGCTCGCTTCAATCGAGTTGCTGATTTCGTTCTGAGACCAGTGCGACGGCCATCTCTACTTAAAATGAGTTTTGGTGAGGCTGAAAATGTTGCGTGGCGCAGAAATGACGCCTATTTTCTTTTGGTATTAGTATATTCTTGCTATTATTCCACAATAAAACATAGAAGTTAAATAACACAAGTCGGTATTTATTTTTTGAAATAATACAATACCTTCACACACGCTTGCCTTTGTCTAATCTAAACCTCACGTTGATGAAAGCGGGTTAACCAAGGGGCCCGATTTTTAATAAATACATTATAAAAAGCCAACAAAGACCCCAAGGATAACACAGGGGAAATTACTTGACCTTACTAATTGAAATAGAAAATGGAACTGGAAATGGACGTAAAAAGAACTTGCCGCAGGTGGCAAACGATCCCACGTCTTCGCATCACGCGTTCGATGCTCTGCCAATTGAGCTACCCCGCCGCCATCCTCGCATCCACTTTTTGGGGTATTTATGTCTTACTACTAGAACTCACCCTGCGAGTGTTATCCAGCGCCACTACTCACAAACTTTCAATTCCATCTTTTATAATTTTTTTTGTTTCAATAAGTCAGTACAAGTAATTCTCCTGTGTTGTCCTTGGTGTCTTTGTTGGCTTCTTGTGACATGACTAAACCTGACCCTGTATGATTTATCTGTTACTCATGTCTTAAACAGTGGGAACACTTGAGGAGCGCTACGATTTATCAGAACTATATTCTTGCACGTCTGCTGGAACTGATAGTGTTTTTTCTTTTCGCAGTACTTTTTCAGTGCTTCTTCACAGCCTTTGTATTCTCCATCTTTCTCGTATTGAGCCCTTAATCTGTCTTCCCACACATGGACTTCGTGCTCCAACTGACCTGTTGTAAAGAAAAAAATAAATAAATAAAGAGTCACCTAAGTTTCGACGCTGAAAAGGACATCGACGATGTACTTGGTCGTTGAAATGAATCGATGAATGAATGTTGATAATGTGCCTGTGTTTTGTCTCATGTTCATTACTAACTTACACAAAATTTTTATCCTAGCTATTTCTCGCGCAATTACTGCCCACAACTATGCTTCCCTGTTTGGTACACTGGCGCTTCATGGCCTACAAACGCTTCTAGACGACCAGCTGTTCCCGTGGGCCACGATACGATTCACGCATCCGGGCGAGACGGGCCTCGCGAGCATCGGCCGTCTTCTTGTCGTGGCTGCCACGCGCTTTGGCTAAAAAGGCTTCCCTCGCTTTGGCACTCGCACAGGTCAATCGAGCGGGCGGAGCCTAGGCGGGTTTGCGATTCCCGTTGTCATTCACTGCTATCTTGCTACTTGCCGTCATGTTACCGTTACAAAACCCATAGAAGCTATTATGGTCGCGCCACTGGCAGCTCTCCTTGCGCCCTCGACCCAGCTGTCCCGCATGCGGATGATATGGGTAATTTATTGGCATCTTCTTCGAAACGGGGCGGCGACAAATAGTGACCCATAAAATGTGCATGCGACTGCCTGCAATTGCAACATTCCTAGTGATGCCACGGATCGGTGCAACGTGCCAAGCACCAAGCAAGAACAACTCTCGAAGCTTGCCATTAATCAGACAGTTACACCCGAGCTTGCATATGCTTCGCAGCGATAGTGCGTCTGGACATTTAACGCGTTCGGCCGGTCTACAAACGACTAGCCTTATGGAGTATAGGCTGCATCACCTCTACTGCGCGACCAAAATCAGGTGCTTCGCGACGTATGGCGGAAGGTGCTGCGCCTAACTTAGATTAGGCAACTTAAGGGCAGCAGCGACGCAGGCTCTCACATCCCACTCCTCCTATATAGGAAAATATGGGAAATTTTTGTTATAGAGCTCGTTGCTGACCATTGCTTATAGTTTTTGACATAGCCTGCAACCATTTGATGCCATTTTTATGTCCATAAGACATCTGCAAGTCCGATAAAGATGCATTTCTTTCAGGAAGCGCTTCAAGAGTGCCAAATCTGACATAAGTGAACGTCCTATTTGAAGTCAGTTAATTGCTTATCTTGACAAGGAAACCGGGGGGGGGGGGGGGGGGGGGGCTTATGGGGCTTGAGCCCCCCCCGACATTTTTTTGTGCTGTCCATGCACCGCCGACCAAAGCAAGCCCCGGCGCCGGAAATCATTCTGGATTTTGTCTAGAACGTTTTTTTCACGCTCGAAAAGCCATTTCACCGCAAAAATTGCGAACTCGGGCTGGATTTCACGGCAACGCCTATGCACCGGGAGTCGCATAACGCAAGCAGCCCCATCCGAGCACAAAGTTTCAAGGACGTTTTGATGGCGAACGGGCTTGCCAGGGCATCTCGCGGAGGCCGCGGAAGCTACACTCTATCATGGAATCTACGGAGCGCGTGGATGTCAATTCCGAAACTTTATGGGTATAAAGTTCTCATAAACTTTTGATGTGGAAGGTGCATTGACATTTCCAAACGTGTGCTTTAGATTTTCAATTGCGGAACTTTGTAAGTTTATTGTTCCCATAAATATTTGCCGCCAAAGGCTCATTAATTTTCCAAAGTTGTACATCGGGCCATACAACGAGACAAACCAAATCAACACACTATCAGACAAGATGACAAAGCCCGCAGCGAGGCCCGATGAGACGAAGCGTTGTGGTGGTTCATTCGTGCCGTCATGTCACATAAAAAAAAATATTAAATTTTTTTTTCACCTGCGCCAAAGCATCCAGTGAAGACACTAAAGCCAGCCAAGGTAACTACGTTCCTATTTAGTTTTTCTACTTTGACTTTTAATCGCGAGGACACATTGAGCCTCTTCAGTTTTTTTGTTCTCGCTCCCCTACCCGCGGGCTGCCAGAGCCAGCCAGAGCGCATGCGTTTTTCTCGTGTTGCCCCGACCACCGCGCGGCGCACTTCGGTGCGCGTTCGGTTTTCTCTGGCCGAGTGCATTTTCGCCTGGCACAGTTTTGGACGCTTTCTAGCTAGCAGACGAGAAAAAGAAACAATGGTCGCTCGCCACCATCACTGTGGGGACTCGACTAATTGCACCGCGTTCGCTTGAGCGCAACCTCTCCAGAAAGTCTTGGCTCGCCGGTGTATGATACCGAGCAGTATGCCTATATTCTCTGTGGACCAAACGTCTCAAATTTTTTTCGATATTCCTTCGGTAGCCACATTAGGTGCGCAAAGTAGGCATTCAATTGTGGCCAACATATTTTCCTTGGCGTATTTTTTTCATTTCGGTGCCCCCGCACCACAAAAGGAAAAAAATACATTGTTGCGGCGCAGCGAATTGTTGCATGGTGAAAGTTCGACTTTGTTACTTCTTCCTTTGCGGAAAGTAATGGGCCACGGGACACTTCAGTTGACGGATACTCTTATATTATTGCGATAGCACTTATATGGACACTCCAAGCGCATTCCTGCCGTCACCGTCGCCCTCATGTTTCGTATAAAGTCCGAGGGCGATAACATCGTTACAGAGCGCCGCATGCTGCATGTGCGAGTGAAAGCATAGGGAGGGGGATGGGGGGCTGGAATGGGTGAGACGACGATGGTGGCTCAGTCTTATGTGCGCAAGGGAGAAAAGTGAGGAGCAAGCGTGCCGCTTTCCGTCCCGCGCGATACATCGCGGGGAGGGGATGGAATGGGCGAGGGATCTAGGATTGTGTGAATTTGTGATTGCGCAACATGTTTATTTGCCTTGTTTGACCCATTATATACCGTGACTTTTTCTTAGATACGTAGATTTATTGGAGACTTATACGTACGTTTAGATATCTTGTTGCGAGGTTTTGTGCATACGTGCAATGAAGTTTGTTTCCAGAGGCACTTTTTTGCCCTTTATCAAGCTGCGTCTTGGCATTTGTATGTTCCATTGTATCTTCGCGTTTCTAATGTACGAAGGCGAGTGAAATGAAAGTGAGCCCACCCATCCTGCGCGTAGCACGCAGGCATCTCTCATTTACAAAAGTGACACGCAGGTGTGAGGTTAAATGTTCTTTAATGCGCTCATACACTGGGTCGAACACGGTTGCGAGACGTAATGGACGCTCCAGAAGTTGAGCAGCGTGGTGCCGTGAGGTTTTCGCAGCTGAAGGTGTTTCCCAAAAAGAAATTAGTGACCGTATGGCTGCCGTGTACATTGCAAGCAAGCAAGTAAATAAAGTAAGTAAGTAAAGTAAGTAAGTAAGTGCTTTATTTCTCATATACAGTATGCATTTGAAAGGTCTTGAGGAAAAAAGCTGCGTCAGCAGCTTGACTAAGTCCTATTGAACATTGAACATTGTATTTCATTGGCGACTGTCAAGCGTTAGAACAAACGGTTCAAAGAAGGACGTGAAAGTTGCAAAGACGATCCCAGACCGCACCAAAGCCATCGTGCAATCACCCCTAACAAAATTGCAAAGGGTGATTAGCTGATGACACAAGAACGGAGGATAAGCATCGATGAACTGGCAGAGCGTGTGAACGTCAGTCACGGTTCGGTTCACCGTCAACGTTCACGCCACAATTCATGAACGTCTCGGTTATCGGCTCTTGTGTGCGCAATGGATGCCCAAGATTTTGAACCACCGCCAGAGTACGGAGAAGTTCGGCGCTGCCTTTACTCATCTGATCCGGTATCACAATAAGGGTGACGATTTCTTGTCTGCAATTGTGATCGCTGACGAACCATCATGCCACTATACTACGAGCCTGAAACACGACGGCAAAGCTTGCAATGGAAACATTCGAATTCACCACCCCCAAAGAAAGCAAAGGCCGTCATTTCCGCCGGAAAGGTGTTGTTGACTTTTATTTTTCGATCGTCAGGGGCCATTACTGCTAGAATTTTCTAAATCTTGAGAGACTATCAATTGTTTCCGATATTGTGAAACGCCGGATCGGCTGCGTGTTACAATCAAGAACAAACTACGTAAAAAATTGACGAATGGGGTCATCTTGTTCCACGACAATGCCCGTCCACACGTCGCTGATGTGGTTAACACAAAACTGGCAAAGTTCAAGTGGGAAACGTTGCAACATCCGCTATACATCTCAGACCTGTCGTGTTGCGACTTCCACATTTTGGGGCAACCGAAAAAACAGCTCAAGAGAACCAGATTCGTCTCGGACGATGACGTGAAAGTCAGTTGCAGACATTTTGAAGCAACAACCCAAGGAGGTTTATGAGACGGGAATTACGCGACTCATTAGTCAATGGGACAAATGTCTAAATGCTCATGGAGGCTACTTTTAAATAAAGTACCCCGTTTGTCATATATTCGCATTGGCTCACTTTCATTTGACTGGCCCCCGTATATTCTGCAGAACTGCTTTTTGTACGTGCTCTCTGTTGCGACTATAACTTCGGTGCAATTACTCACGATACACGACCAGTGACAGCTGCTCCTGCGTAATACATTGGAACAAATGACAGCGTAATTGAGATTTTTCACTGGCCGTTGCATATGTACAAGAATGTAAACAAGGATCTCGAATGACAAAGTTTCATTAACATATTTGTCATCAACTTGTTCATTTCCTGACCTTTACATTTTTCATATCAGCGGCATGCACTGCTTTGCTGGTTTCGAACTGATGTAGTTCTAAAGTTCGTGTGATATTTTCTTTACTTATTAAATAGACAAAAACATGGAAGCAATGGCATCAGTTATGTTGGGCACAATTCTTGGCACATATGAGTATAATATTCTATGAAAAAATACATAGTTTGCTTGTATTGACAGTCCGTAGCGTTCAAGAATTCGTTTGCAGCCTCTTTGGCAATGACAATACAGTTATTATACATGTATTTTATCCCTAAGCAAATTGTTTAAGAGTAAGCTTTAGCTCGGGCCCAACTCCGACGCGGCCTATTCAGTTACATGTAAAACGCAGAAACGCTTTTCTGAGATAACTCCTGAATCGCTTTTAATGAAATTTGTTGCATTTTAGAGAGTAAGTTAAATTCTAGTTCTGTGGGAAGCGGAATTTCGATTTAGGGCCCGAACTTTATTTAAAATATTTTGAAAAATTCGAAACTCCGAAAGAAAGTAAAAGCACGAAGTTTACAAATTAATAGCTCTTTATCAAGAACAGATATCGTGGTTCTGTAAACGGCATCCATTGCACCATTCAAAGCGGACAAATTCAATATGTCTATTTTAATTGGCTATGTTATGTACAAGGGTTCTGCAAAAGCCTTATTTCCATAACACTTAATCTTTTTAGACTCATGTGTAACATCAATTTTGTCCGCTGTAGATGTACTATTATGTGCAATTTACAGAATTGTGATATCAATTTTCATTGCTGATTTACAGAGTTGTAAACTTCATTGTGTCGTTTTCTGAAAAATTTCGATGTTTCACACATTCTAATAAAATATTTACGACTTAAATGGAAAATTCGAAACAAACAATCACTAGAATTTAAGTTCTTCTTTTAAATGCAACAAACCTCATCAAATTTGGCGAAGTGGTTGCCGAGAAAAACGAATTTTCCTTCTATATGTATTTAGATAGGAGCATCCGACCTAATGTTTCCTTTCAGGAGGTGGCCGAGCTGCGTTGTGAGCCCCCCCCGAACGAAATTTCTGGCTACGCCACTGATAAGAGGGGAAAGCGACGTCGCAGAGCAACGGCCTCTCGAATTTTTTTCTTGTTGGTTGTCTGAAAAAAAAAACGTATCCTCAATGCTGAACACACCAGGAGATCCCTAAATACCCAACGTGCATTACAAGAGATATCAAACTTGATGCAATCATTTATTGGTAATGTGGTCTGCTTTGTAAGTTGTCGGCGATATTGAAGCTATCTTGGGCTATTTCTGTTACGCTGTCAACCTAGCATGGAAGCGTTAAGAGCTTCTCGAGCTTAACGCTCACATTTAGGGGTAATTGAAAAGTTTAAAAAAAGTGCAATAGATGCAAGGTGCCGTATTGCAATCAGTATAGAGCAAAGCTTTTTCTAAATGAATTTGGTATGCTGAATTACGTGTTCGTGTCTTTCAATGTGAGTGCAAAGTGAAACTGAACGCTTCATTCAGTTCCCTTATACAGGAAATGCAATATTTTGTAAACGAAACACGTATGTGTAATATAAAGGCTAATCACAAGTGTTCGTGGTGGTCACTTTGGAGTTTGGGCACTGAACTAGAAGCACACCTTTCAGCGCCATTTGTTTGGCGTATCCGACCTCCCCTTGGTGGAGGAGATACAACCGTCCACGTGGTTGCCAGACGCTCCCGCGCATGCGCAACATCAAGCCAGCTCCTCCAGTGCCTTCTCTCTCGACCCTTTGCGGCTCTCCGCGTCGCGGCACCCTCGACCTCTTCACCAGCAGCCAACTATCCGGAAGAGGCCGGCTTTCCCCCTCTGTATTCTACTGCTTCGGGCGAAGTACTGTGAGCCATCGCTCACAGATGGCGCCGCAGTCTCGCAGCCTTAATAAGAGCAGATTAGTAAAAGAAGATTGGGAGGTTGATGGATGTAGGAAAAAACGAGGACCAACAAGAACGAAGTTCAGAGTAGGGGTGAGAAAATTTGGTTAGGGGAATTCATCGGGGTTTCTTCCCCTTGCCTTTTTTGTTCTTTTTGACCTAGGTAGGACATTAAGCAGTATAATAGCAGGATTTTGGTGGCGCAACGCACCAAGCCGTTCCAAAGGGGATGCTGATAACATCCATCCATCCATCCGAAGGTGAGATATTCGATGAGAATGCACGACGCACGATTACCAAACACCAGCAGGCGGTCAGCAAGAGAGGCACAAGGTGGTTCACAAACAAATCTTCGCTTTAAAAAGCATAGGGCTGTGCGTAGCACACATGCTTTGCAATTATTTAGTCAGCGCGCATGATGAGCTTTCAAGGACATTTTTAAAATACTTGAGGGCGCTTTGTGTAGAATGGTCATGTGTATATAAAGAGCTTGATTTTAGTTATTATATTGTTTATATTCAATGTTTACTTGTCAACGTCTGTGTTCTCAGCTAAGGGCTTCAATGAATGCACAAAGTGATATATAAAGTGCTAAGGCAGTTCCGCCAAAACAAGTACATTCAAAATGAGTATAAGTTTGACGAAAAAAAAGTGAAGAATGAGGGCACACTGGTAACCTTGCATGTGGAAGCAGACTTGTACTATAGCGGAAACTATTGATACGAATGACAGTGTTGCCAAAATATTTCTAGTTTACATTGCTTCGCGCAGCATGCAATTATTTTCAAGATTAGGGAGGAAGCTAGCACCACGATAACAGCTAACCCTATATGGTGGCAAATACATTAGAAAAATCCATTTAGGTTCCGAAAGGGAGTCTCTTAAGACCCATTTGGAATGGAGTGAAAGTCATCGAAGCAATTGGCAAATAAGAATGGTTAGATCACGGACCATAAGGATGAGCTGATGATGACATTGGAAGTTTAGGTGGCCGGTGTCATGAATGCCCTCAGTATATTCACACATGTTCTAAGAACACGAGTGATGGACAGCTTCTTGTCCAATATCAGCAAGGTATCGAATAAGTGGAAAATAACGACTATTGTAACGCAAAAGCGATAATGCCGACCGAGTTACATCCTGCAATAAAAAAACTACAGACAAGAAAGGAGGTATGAAAAGTATGGCGCCACAAATTTCTCTTTCCAGTAGGCACTTTCAACTCGGTGAATGGCCATGCGGTAAAGGCTCAGATGAGCAAAAGGACAAGTATCGAGTGATTTTAGCATCAGAAGATTTGCAAGGCTGAACCAAGCAAACACGTAATATTCAGGAAGGGATCATTTGTACTACGAAACCTTAAATGATCGACCCGGTTTGGCAATGAACACAGCAAGAACGAAATATCAGTTTCACCTGAAGGCGGAACATGAAAGCAATATTAAGATGCAACGTCGCGCTCGAGCGCTTGGCACGGTCTCTTAAGGCGAAGTAGCACACGAGCCGACTGCAGATTAGTGCGCTTAGTAGTTTCGTGATGCAATGATTCACTCAACTACTTGTGTTATTTGCACAGGCACCGCTGCTGTCGTTTTCAGCACGAACTTAGACGCATGAAAGCATTAACACGGTGCCGATGGCCGACATATTAAACGCCAACGGTTCTGCAGACTCTGCTGCAACGTTCGCTTTTGAATACCTGCACTCCTAGACATGGATTTCAACAAGGGAAGCCTAGACGAAATCAACATCAGCAAAGTTGGAGGATTTTACAAATATGGATTATTACTGCAGCGACAGTGGGCTTAGCGGCACCTCATTCAGAGGATTGACGCATCCAGCTTTCTTTTTTTTTACAGGTTGGCGAAAAGTTTAGGTATGTTTGTCCTTAGTGCAATTGACGTGGCTTATGAGCTCTGCCCAAGACTATGAGGCTTTTATGTCATTGTCAAAGTGTGTTTGGATGTCATCAGGCAGTTGTCGTGTAACGGTGATATAAAAGAAAACTTAGGCAATAGCGTAGGAAATGACGATATCGGAAGATGAAACAGTCAAGTGCTAAGCTTGACGCACATGTCGGCTATTGCCATACTCAGAACACGGTAGGAAGAATCGAAAAGAAAACTATCGATGACCGTGTTTTAGTTTGGGCAGCTTACGGAAAAAAATACTTCCTCTGGAATATCCTAGTAGGAGCATCATTTTATTTCTATAAGTTGTCGGTAATACATACGCTGAAACAGTACACATACTCGAAGAGAATGTAGTTGACACTATTTTCCGCGACAAGCTTAATGACACTGCCGCAAGTGTATAAACACTACACAGAGTGGCAAATCCTTCTGGGAACAAATCTATACCTGTCATTCTGTGGTTTCCTAGCTTCGATAAGAAGAAAGCTGTGTTCCCAAACGCGCGTAAGCCTAAAGTGTATGCATGGTGTCAACGTATCTAAATTGCGAGCGGCTGAGGGATGAACCACGCACAAGCTGCACTTGCTAGATGTCAATGCGCTTCGCCATATGAATAAATGCGTAGAACTAGAGCGTATTCTCGTTGCAGACGAGCTGTACGTTGTGTCTGCAACGCAGCCGTGTCCGCACTCCAAAATTAGGAATCATAGTGCTCCTCCGCGAGGTTACAAAGCGACACAGATCGACCAAACCGTCCGTGCCGAGGGCGCAACTATTTTTCTTGATGATAGGTTCAAGCACGCAGTTCAACATCCCCCAATTATTGAAACAGCGTGGTGCCAGATTTTTTTGTGTGCACGAAGTTGTCATAGGCACCCTGTATCGCCCACCTTGGTTTAACAATGGCCCCATGGAAAATTTGAGCACTGGTAAGCACAGCATGCGTGCCCCCTATAAATGTTTGGTATTGTGTGGGGTATGAATTTACCCGTCGTTCAGTGGGATACGATCCTGCCAGGAGAATTAACGCATGACTTTGCGACTGCGCTGGCAGAAAAGAATTTTTCACACGGTTTTCTCCAGGTAGTGCATTCATATGTATGCTTTGCACAGGACAGCAAATGTGTTAATGGCCGTTTATATATGAGAAAGTGCCTATATTGCAATAAGATAGCGAGCTGGGCTAGTTCGTTGACGCTCAAGTTTGAAACTATATTGAAGCGCACATAAGACGGGGACACATACAAGGAAGTAGACAGGATGGCGTTTGACGTCTTGTCTATTTCTCTTTGTCCTTGCCTTAAGTACGCTTCAGTCTAATTTCAAAGAGTCTGTCCTCACAGCCGAATATATTTTGAGTTATCCCTTGCATTTCAAAACATGTGACAGTTGATTACACCTTGATGATACGGCGGATTTGAAAAGAATGTACATTACGTGCATCGTACGGGTACTGTAATATGGCTGGTGATACAGCCTTACTCGATTGATTTGTCGATGGCTTTTGATTTATTTTGTGCCGTTTTAGTATCTTGGGCGCTAGCAGAGTGTAGGTTTGAATACTGTGTGGCGAATTCTGAATGCCCTCGTATATCAGTATACAGGGTGTCCAATCTATCATGCACCAAGATTTTAAAATAGGCATATGCCAGGTAGCTGTACATAACAAAGGTTATGTTGTTTTCCGTCTCTTAGACGTGCTCAGATTATTTCTTTTTAAATTTCGCCCGACTACATATTTAGTCTTGACTAATAACTCGACTTCTCAAATATAGTTAGATGAAAAGTGCCAATGAGAGAACTGTGGAGCAAAGTGAAAAACTCCCGACACAGTTTTCTGTTGCTCAATATATGCTACATAAAAGTATTTTTCAGATTGTCAAAGAAGCCCGCGAATACACCCAAAGTTGCTGCTTGAGTGGTCGCTCGAGGCACTCTGCTTTTGTTTGCGGGTTTCTTTCACGCTCGGAAAAATACTTTTATGTAGCACGTATTGAGAAATAGAAATCTGTATCGGGAGTTTTTCACTTTTTTCTACAGCTTTATCATTGGCACTTTTCATGTAATTGTAATACTGGAGAAGTTGATGATATCTTAAGACTAATTATGTAATTAGGCGAAATGCTAAAGATAGTCTGAGTATCTCGAAGCAATGGTAAAGAACACAAGCTTGGTTCTGTCCAGCTATGTAGCAGTTCCATATTTTAAATCTTTTTGCATGATATTTGGGGCACCCTGCACAGCTCAGTTTATGTCCTTGAACATAAAATAAAAACGACTGTAAAACCCTTGGGCATTGCAAGAAATTATTAAAATAAGATGTATGCAGCTCCGTACAGCCACTTAAATCGCGCATGCACTCCGAGCGTGCTTTAAGGTACTACAGATGTTAGCAACGAATTAAAAAAAAAAAAATGTAAGCATAAGTACTGCAATGTTACAATGCCACACTTTCCCAGAGACTCCTCTCAAAAGTTTCTTGAAGAACTCTCGAATGATAAGTGTGCCATCTCCGAGATAAGTACATCTCAATTTGTTATCATTAACAAGAACGTAATTGAAAGAATCACGACGTCGTCATAACGGAAAAGAATGAATACTATAGCGACATGTTAGAAGGGTTAACACGAAGTCTTAGGCCGTAGTGTCTAGATGAGTTGCAGTAAACTGAAACTGACTGAGTAAACACGCATGGTGTGGCGTAGCAAACTATGACATGGCGCTTTAAAGTCTTCGACATTATTCCAACGCGCAAACAATATACACGGGGGTGCCAAAATTCCTGGCGCCATTCAAAGATTTACCACCGCATGTAGAGCCTGTAATACCATTGTCCAAGCGTCACTACACTGCCCGCAAGGAGCCGTGTGTGTAAGGGTGCTTTACTCTCAGGTTACAGCTTTCGTACTGTCACACCCTTGTTATAGTTGATAGTCTGAGAAGATTTATGATAAATGAGATGCGCTGTCAGCGTACTGCTTCATGTCGTTTGTGGGCTGCCATTCCCAAAATTCTGTGATATAATTATGTGGAGAATGTAAGATCTTGTACGCGCAAATTTAGTGATACAATAATATAGCAATATACCCCCCATAAAGAGCATGTCATATAGCATGACGTGTTACACAGCTGTCTTTAATGCCAGCAAAACCCGATGCGTGTAAGAACTAATGTAAAAATGCCAAAGGAAAACAGCCTAGTTTAGATGCCAGCCGAACATGAACTTTTTGAAGTTTGAATGGAAACATATGCAGTAGAATTTCTACAAGCTGAACCCACTCCGGGACACAACTCCGTGTTTCATGCACTTCGCGAAAATAATTGGAGCCTCGCGTAAAAGCTCCCAGACAGGTTTTGCATGAGCCTACATATACCTAAATATATGAGAAGCCTCACGGCAACGCCGATGGCGACGACAACAATAATTCCCTTGTAGCGTCCGTTTAGTTGTTATCACAATAATAAAATTATCGAAATTGTTTGTTTCCCAGCGTGTTGAATTAAGACAACGGCGACCCTGTTGACATTAGGGTATGTAGGGGCTTTCCGCCCATTTGCAAAACTAAGGCATTCTAAGCAGAGGATAGTTAAAAAAAACGTAAGCTGATAGGTGTACAACAGGTGAACTGTGAAACAAGTGCACACACTGAGGGGCAAAATACCATTCCGGTATTTTTGAAAAATCACTCCTCAAGAATTTTCACTGATGAGCAAAAATTGAGCAAAATGTTTCCAATAGCAAATGCGACGATGCTAAATGCGTTTATAAATACGAGCCAATTGCCCTAACGTCAACATCGTGAAAAGTGCTGGAACAGAGTCTCCAAACACATATAAAATCTGTCTCGCAAGAAGTTTTTGTGTGAATTCTGCATATTTTTCATGATAGGTTGTCAACCATGACGCCACTTCTGGAAACTACACTTTTCTAAGTGAATTGCGTGATAGCACAGGACAGAATGATGTCATCTGCCTAGGGTTCAAAACGCGTTTGATATTGTTACTAATTGTAAACTATTCAAGTTAGTTGAAATGGCATTCTAAAATGTTGTTGGGTGAATTAAGACCTAGCTAATTGCCGGCAGTTCACTACATTTCAAGAAAGACAGTTTGTCATTGGTTCTGTTGTTACTGGGGTGGCGGAAAGGTTGGAGCGCAGACGCCTGCAGTTCCTTCTATTTGAGAACAATCTCATAGCTTACTCAAGGAATCAAGCCAGATGGTTGCAAAACAACAGTATAAATTTGACTAAAATCGTTTTGCTCACTGAGGAATTTCAACACAGCAAGAATATGAAAAAAAGTTAATGAGTGATCTAAGAAATCGCAAATGTCTTAATACTTCTAAAATATTGTGCGATAGTAACACATAGACGCAAACTTTTAAAATTTGCCTGCGCGATTTGCGATGTTCGCTTAATTCATCTAACAGAATATAAGTACTTGAGCGTCACTCCGACTTGAAAAGCGAGTGGAGGAAGCATTTAGACAACGTTATTGCAAAGGTGAATGAAACATTGACGTTTATGTGCTGTGACATAGTTCCTAGTGCTAACGAGACTAACGGAAAAAAAGTTGGGACAGGACAGAGCGCTAGCCTTGTTAGCGCTAGTAACTATGTCACAGCAAATGCATCATCACCAACTAGCCCAACTTTCTGCGTTAATTACGCCTGCTCAAACTCGTGTGCGTACCGACGAAAATGACATCGGTCAGTATGCTAGTACGTCTACTATTAGAATATGAGCGCAAATTGTACGGTTACCATAGACAAAAACGGTGTCCAAAAGCTAAAGGGAAAAGCTCGCATCGCGTTTCGTTTTTTTTGTTGAATATGGAAGGGGATTCTCGGTGTCACATTTTAATGACAGAGCGTACTTGCCTTTGTTAAGATTAAGAAGGAAAGAGGAAACGTTCAGTCTTTTTTGCAACCTCATAGGTGAAATTATGCTGGTAAAGAAGCTTCACTATATGAATGAGACGAAGCCGCAAATGACGAAAAATAAATGTACCTGGTATACAAAAGTCATGTTCTCTATGAACGATTATACGGACTTTCTTTTTTCCAAATGGCCCTTGAGTTGAATTGTTTGACGGAACTTGTGGTAACAGCGAGTGGTCGAGAAGAGTTTCTTCCTCTTATTCAAAAATGTCTTTCTTAGTGCGGGAAATGTTTTTGCTTGGTCAGGCTGCAGTGCTTGGAATGCGGGCTTCTCGTTTGTACCGAAGACAGAATCACAATAGTGATTGATTCAAAATGTCTGTTTCTTACATGTCATGTGGGACATGTTATAGGCTCGCAGTGTTGTAAAGTGGAATATTGTTTCTTATTACATATACTATTATTGTAATATTGTTTTCTCGTAACATGTTCTTTCTCAGTATGGGTTTTATGTTCTTATATTTGTGCTGCAAAGGGAAAAGTACCAGTGCCACCACCGACCGTTGCATCTACGAGGTCTTTATGAAGATTGAGACTCCGATTTACATCCCTAGGACCAACTCGACCTCTCCCAGAGTCACAGTAACGGGTTGGTTTAAGTTTGAGTGAGTCAATTTTTACATGATTCTGCTGACATATTGATATAGAACCTGCTGATGTCGCAAAAAGTAAGTTCACAGTGACAAGAAATGCTGGGTTTTGCGAATTCATTTCTTTCGTGCAGTTATTAAACAGATTTTACTGAAGTATTAGGACTTCTGCGGCAAGGTAACACAATATAGAGAAGGAAGACACGCAGATCACTTGCAGAATGGTTAGGAATACGATGGACGACCACATTGGTGGTGTATATGAGGTGCCCGTGAAATATGCTAAGGTCATTTGAATTGCTCTACCTTTTGTGTATGGAATTGCTTGTTTCTTCAAAATTTGAATTTGCACATGCTATTTAAGAGCACTGTATGTTGAATCAGGAAAGTTCAGACTTACCTTTCACTAAGAACCTGAAAACTCCGCATTTCTCCTGGTCATCCCAGTGTTCAAGCACTTTTTCCACCTTGTCCTTACCTGCAGAACAAGTTGTTGTTCAAATAAGTAATGCCAGCCTCTCACTGCGCTTAAATAAGATTACATCCGCACTTAATTTTAGCCTTGTGGTCTCGAAAGGCAGATGTATTATTAGAGCTCCAAAATAAGATTACAAAGAGAAGCGTAGCTCTGTAGCCCAATGTTGTGCCTCTTCAGGCGAACTTCCGAAACAGTGATAGAGGACCGTGACGTAGGACGGTCAGTGACGTTCTAGAACAAGGAAGTTGATAAACCTGCATACAATTCAAGAGTGGGATGTTGGATTATATGATGGAGTGACGCTGACGTCGAACAGCGCAGCAAGAGAACCAATAAAATAGAAATCAACATAGCCCCTGTTTTTTTTTCCTTCTCGGTACGCTGCATACACAGTGCACAAAGGTCCAGTGATATACTGTATAGTTTTGTGCGGTTAAAATGCAAATTACTATTTTCATCCTTATTCAGCAGCAGGCTAAAAAAAGCGCATGCTTTAATTCGCTTTCTATTGCGGTTGTCACATTAGAACGCAAATAACAGTGCGCGTTCATACTTGCCCACAGCTGAGGTCAGGCATGTGTTGTGTACGAATAATCTTTCTGCCTTTTCTTGCAAAGTATCGAAGACTTACTCAACAAATCAATTTGTTTAGAAACGTAAATAATGGTAGAACAATCAGATCAGCTCCATACCTCAAAGTTTTGGAAATGACAACACCGTTTCAACATACGCTAAACTCTCGGCGAACTGACTGTTTAGGCTTACATTCCTTGCGCAAATAGAAGTAAATGCGGGCAGATTCCGACTCTGCTCAGCCAGTGGATAACACACCAAGGGCACCGACATGTTGTCGTTGATCGTTGGAAATATAAATGAAAATTATCGTCATCCAAAGAATAAAGATTGATTTCTGGTGGAGCCCGTTTGACGTACATTACAAAATAATTTCTAGTGGAAATAGTCGATATAGATGAGCTTCCACTGTGTCTTGTTCTTGCTTATTGTTTGTTTTTGTTTGTCAGTGTTTTCTGCGGACAATCATTTTGCCGACAACTTGCGAAGACATCCTTTTCACATGTATGATGGGAAGGCTAATAATGTGTGTGCTCTGCCAAATGTGACGTATCGTGAATTTAACTATTTGGATTGGCAAAACAAGATATTGTGCGTTTTCAACGTCTGTCGAGAACCAATCTCTCTAATCAAGAGTGTTTAGTTTCGCACGGTGTGCGGAAACTAATTGCCAGACCGTCGATTACGTGCGGGTTTGATTCCGTACTGCCGTAAGTTTTATTTTTGTCCATTCTAATTTTCCTGTCCTTTATTATTTCTCTATTACAATTAAACAACAGTTACCAACCCTTGTGCTTTCTGTGGCTGGACTTCGTGTTGCTCCGCATGGCTACGTGTGCCACTTTGTTTTACTTAAACCCAGAATCTGCAGCAATATGCCAGATAGCACGTACTAGTTGCAAAATAGAAGCAGAAGTACTGACGCATAACAGAAAGTATCCAAATGTTTACTTAGAGACTTGGAAAACTGGAGCGCACAAAACAGATCTCTCCAAACTGTTTCGAAGAATCATGACAAAAGTTTGAGCGTGTTGACAATTCCAACGTACACGATGCTTTTCGATGCACTAAATTTTTAAATCTTGACGGCAGCCGATAGCTCGATTGTAACCCGTGATCTAAATTACTCGATGAAGCGGACTTTAGCTTTAGGAGCAATTAAAATGTTTAATGAATAATTAACATATTAACCCTAATTAACGCTTTATTTATTGCTTCATGGCAGATATTTCAACCTACGAAATATAGCTGCTGAATATGCAAGGCACATGGACTGAGAACAAATTATGAGGATGGTACTGGTTTCGAGATATGTGACGTCCAAGTTACGGTGAAAATGCATTGTTGTCCTACTTCTTAAGAAAACCTTGTTTCATGTATTAGAGAAAAAAAATTACTGAGCGGCAATGCATTTCATGGGACAATTTGAAAATTATTATCTACAAGCGGGCGTAATGCGGAGAACTATGATCCGAAGAACTATAATCCATATATTGAAATATGAGCCTTAATGTAATAAATGAAAACGTTAAGTGCCCTAATTATGGTAATTGTTCAATTAAGCATTTTTATTATTGGCAGAAGTAATGCTCGCCTCAACGAGTAATTACACTAATGGTTAGGATTGTGCTATCTGCCACAGGCAATTTAAAAAAAATGGTGCAGCTAACAAACCCTTTATAATTGCTGCTACTGGTTACTTCATCACTGCGAGGGAGCTGCAATTCAGAAAAGAAATATTTTTATAAGATTTGGTAAAAACGAGGCCGGCAACAAAGAGACAGTAACATATATATACCGTTTAAAGCGGCTACCTTACTGATATTTGAAGCGTGGTGGTGCCGGCTCCGACCCTATATGATTCCTTGTGAATGTAGCTCTGTGCCTTCTGAGTTTTTTCAACTGCTTAAATGGTGCGAATGAGAAACGGGCTAGTGCTAACTCTATTGACTGGATAGGGCAATATATTGTTGCAGGACGGGATGCGTTTATTTAGCATAAAACCTAACAATTATAGCATTGGATACCAGAGTTGTTACGGAACACATTTTCGCCGCAGTTGAGAATAATAATTTCTGTAGCAAATTTTATTAAGCGATTTTCATGAAATTATCATGATCGCGAGCACGAATAATGAAGGCAAAGCAGCCCACTGAGTTTTGTGATTTTAGGGAACTGACTAGTCTTCCGTTGTTGCAGACATCGTAAAGATCTTTCCTTTTTAAGAATAAAAATGACAAAGCAAAAGCTGAAAACCTGACACGGCCACGAATCTTACGTTTAAACAAACGCCATAAAATTATTCTCTCGATAAACGGTCATGTTCGGAAAGGTCAATTCAACATCAATAGCTTTAGTGTATTTACAATTGATAGCCAGGCGCTTCAACTTCACATGCCATAACATTGCCTCTGGTGTGACTGAATATTTTTGTGCAAAGCAGCCACTGCGTTGCTGCCAAACTATTAGGTAGCCCCTGTAAACAACCTTTCATACCTAATACCAACAACCTTTTGTTGCCAGGATCTCTTGAAATTACTGAAAAGGTTAGGTACGTATTGTTGTATTGCTCGTCACGATGTGAAGAGGGTCGAAGATGCCTTAATTTGAGATGAAGTAAAGGTATTTTGGTAAAGTAACGTGGGGCGTGCATATTTACGCGATACGCGGGATCCAGGGAAGAACGCTGTTTTCCAGTTGCCGCAATAGGGGGGTGCGATACGTCGTGAATGCCCTCATACAGAAAACAACTGTTTTTTGGGCTTAAAACGGGGCTGCATCAACGTAGGGCACGAGGGTGACTTGTGGCCAGCAAGGAGACGTTTAACTCACCGTGGTCGAGTCAGACTCCTATGGTGTGCGTTCAGGGTCCATTACTGAATCAAACCCTCACTTACAAGTGTGCTGCCCTTGAATAATACTAACCAGTGGCACCTGCTAAACGATGCTTTTTAAATGTGCGTTCGCCTTACGCCTCATAAACCGCAAATATTTTCATTTCCGGCTGCCCAATGGGTGAATGCGTCGGTCAAGCTTATTTGGAACTAGCATTACTGGCGGCAATGACGTCGTTTGATGGTTCGCTTGACAATAGGCTGATCGAAATAACGTGCTGCTCACAGACATATCTTAGAGAGCTCGTTATAAAGTGACGAAGACTAGCCAGAACATTTCTTCACCTGCTACTACCCCTACCCACAACGTTCTTGATACGATGCAGACTAAGCCATTTATTTTTTCTAATGGGGAAGCCACAGCGTATTCTTGTCCATCTCATTCTAAACATTTATGAAGAAGCAGCCTCTGTAGCTAGCCAAAAACCATTTGGCGTGGTTAGGGAGGTGGTTATTTGTGGCACTATGTTGCACAATGTGTTATGGGAGCGGCTCTCCTTAGCAGGTTGCTTTATCCGTACGCGGGAGCCAACCGTCACTTCGAGCTGCACTTCATGTAGAACCAGTTCTGAACGATACGCGTCTCCGGCCAAGAGCTTCTGCGACAGCGTATCAAAGCTCTAGCTGTTACAAGGAAGGAATGCGAGAACATTCCCTTACCACCATGCGAAAGTACGGCACTGCACGGTACTACAGGTGCCACAACATGGTGGTATCATAACTCTGTGCTGTCTTTACTGCTGTGTTAGAGTGAACTATGTTCTGGCTGGGGCCGCAATAATAGTAAGAAGCAATAACTCAGGGGTACTCTCAAAAACGACAAACGATATTAAAAATGTGGCAGTTTCACACAAAGGGTGAATCATTGAAAACAATAGCAAGGTTTACAGTTGCATTTCATAACTTCGGATGGTATTCTAACCATTCGCCGGTGCAACATTTTGGCGCAATGCAGCAAGGAAAGGAAATCCTGCTGCGTAGAAACAACAGCATTTTGGTCGCTACCGGGCATCTCACAGCGCTGGCATGTTGAGGGCCGCCAATGACGGTGGTGGTGTCGCATAACGATGGTGCACGAGATGAGACTGACGAGAAAGCAGCGGCGTTGGTTAGCTCACAGGGTAATAATAGATACGGCTAGAGGGATAGTTGCTGCCCAGAGCAAAGCGTAGGTAGCAGCTCAGCAGCAGTGCTTTGGTGCTTAAAGGCCGCGTGCGCATAGCGCTCATGTGGCAGCAGCGGAAGGCAAAGCATGCCCTCGCTCTTCCAAAATCAGGGTAATTGAGCGTAGCGTTGACAGTGGGCTTCTTTTTGCAGCGAAACACAAAGAACCCGCCCCCCTTCCTCCCATCCTCCCGGAACCTTACACGCGACGGAAGACGGCGTGCTTTCCCCGCTTTTCTCCCTTGCGGGTGCGAGATTGAGCCGCCATCGCAGGCGCACCTTCCGACGCTCTGACTCGCACATACAACATACGGCGTGTGGTAAAGACGTTGTCGCCCTTGCACTTTGTACATAACCTCACGGTGACTGTGGCGGAGTGTTCAGAAAGCACCTGGAGTGTGCACACAATTGATATCGCAATAAAAGCCGTTCTTGGGATTTCCAGCGGCCCTTGAAGAAGTGCCCCAAACCATCACGTGAATTCCTAAGCGAGAAACATGTTTAGTGTTAACTAGGGTGAATTCGGCCATCAATTTCCTTATGACAAAGCGTTAAGCGGAGGTGAAGAAGTGTCATCACGAGTGGTGCTGTTAATTAGGACATAGGTTATTACGATATACTTAATTAAGGCACTCGATTTCGTTACCTTTGGTGGAAGAAAAGAAGTACTAAGAAGGAATAACACATTTGAATGAAAATGTCATGAAATGAATGTCTCGTGAGAGCACAGGCTTTCCCCTTCATCCTCTTTAGCGTATGCTTAAGTGACTGCCAATGTTTGACCAGAGTGATCATAAAGAGGCCGTAAATCTCATGCAGTGAGTAAAATGCGGTAAACGAGCGCAATTTCAGTAATTCTTTCGTGAGCGGTAACATGGTGCAATCGCAAAAGTGGTAACAGTGAAATTACATCAACAGTGGCTTTTAATATCTTTTTTGCACTTTCACAGGAAGAGCTTTTTATGCAGACAGAAAGTAGAATCAGACCTCGACGGCGTTTTGTTTTCTTTGTTAAAATAATTCATAAACAATTATTTCAATTTGTCCCTTGAGCTCTACATAGAGTGCCTGTGCTCGTAGGTGCAATTTAGGATCATCAGGGAGCAAGCCCGGGCCTGCGGCTTGAAGGCTTAGCCCGGCACAGGCGCGAGTGTAGGAGCCCCACGCCTGGTCTAGCCGTGCCAGAAACTGAGAAACTGCTTTTCAGGCCATGTGCGGGCTTTCGGGTATGCCGGCGCCTGCGAAGCGCTTTAGCTTGAAATAATATCTTTGTTCCAAAATATAATACAACATGGCGTTCACAAAATGCAAAATGTTACCATTAGTGGAGACTTCCATGACTTCCTTTTCTCCCGTTTTTGACAATTTTGCGTTACCACGTCTTTGATGTCTGAAAACAGAAAGAATTTATCAGAAATTTTTTCACCCGTGCCTGACATACGTTAATATTACTCATGACTTCCCGTAACTCATTATAAAGCAGACTTCTGGAGTTCTCCCCTAGCCTGGTCTCACGATATGCTTGCTCACCTCATCCTTTGTAACCTCATTCAGTAAGTTAGCCTCTCAATGAGCAAGGGAGCAATGCTGCGCTTAGGTGACACTCACAAGCATTCCATTCTTTGCCGGAAAATATTTAGAAGTTCACTGTAGGTTCAGAAAGTGGGATCGCGTTGGCCGAAAAATATTACGTAAGCAACCAAAAGTTTCATTACAAACTACACAAATTGTCCTTGCATGTCAAGACAGATTTTGTATCATTTTGCCGCCTGCTTACATCATTTTAGCACCGAAGCACTGTACGGAAGGGCAAGGGTGCTTCTCCTTATTCTTATTCCTTCCTAATCCTCCTTAATCCGCCCTAATCGGTCCTAATATTCATTTATTAACGCTAATCCGCCTTAATCTCCCTTCATTCTCCTTAATCCACCCTAATACTTATTAATACATCTCTTTGTCCTTGTTAATGGACCTTAATTCACATTAATAAACCCTAACCAACTTTAATCCTCCCTCATCGACCTTAATGAGTCATTAACTTGGCTACTGATTAATCTCATACAGGGCTGGACATGTTTTGGGTCGCTTCCGGCCTTCCTGGTTCACGTGATATTTTCTGTTTGCAACGCGACCTCGAAGAGATGTGAACGCTTTCGCATTAAACTTTAAAAAAACGCAATGTGGACTAGCTAGCGTTCATCACCTGCAATACCACGGGTATACTTGCCACAATTTTTTTCAGGGGCTGCATTCATTATATGACCCACGCGCAGACCGACGTAAGCTCGAAATAATAGCTCTTCTGCAAGTCGCTATAATAATTTTCAATAAACCAGGCAGCGGATCCTAACACTGGCGAAAAATGCGACCGAGAAGCTGTATCTTCGTACAGAAACGTTCACAGCAGAAAGCGGAATCTATAGTGCTGCATTTCCGACTGAATAACAACAGTTGGAGGCGTGCGAGGTGATGGAGTCCCAGCAGAATATTGAGCATACTGAGGACAACCAATTTTTATGCAAGGTACAAATTGCCGCAGCAAATACACTGGTGAGCAGGCCCGAAGAATTTTAAAAAATGCAGCATTAGGGGATGCTTTCATGCAGTAAGAAAGAGGCCTCACTTTGCAAACAACATTCTTTGTCTGAACAAAGCTCTTTCGGCCAATGGTATGCAGCCACTGCTTCCTGATCGAGCCGTCACGCTTTGCTTGTGGTATCATAAAAACTGCATAACCATCTTCAGGCTTCTTGCTGAAGTTGTATGCGCAACAGCACGGCATAGCGCTTGAAGTGGGAGCAGGAAACACAGCGTACAACGTTCCCTATACACCGAGCTAAAGCGCCGAGCCAGCCGAGCCTAGGAGAAAAATGGCGCGAACGAAAAAGAAAAACAAGCAAAACGCAAGATACGCGCGGTTTCAAGGGCAACGGCAGGTAGACCAATCGTCGTGCAGACAAACGGGCGCCAGACCGCTTCCCGCGGGAGGGGGATAGGTAGGACGCTCAAGGTGCGGGGATGAGGCGAGGAGGATGCGTGGCAGCGGCAGAGTTCAAAGAGTAGCAATACATTCATATTATCAAGGGGCTTTGCATGACGCATGCGCTCGCGCATTCCCTCTAAGGCTACGTCCACCCTTGGGAAGCGGCAAGCAGGCGGAAAGGCGAAAGCGGACGGACAATCTTTTCCGTGCATGTCCAAGATGTTCACATCTGTTTCGCCACTGCAGCGCAAACCACGGCCGCTTTCGCACACAACCATCTAGTCTGCGTACGCTTGCCCGCCCCGTGGCACTGTTCGTCATACTATTTCAAGCGGTATGTTAAATCATTGGCCCATCGTTATGATATCTCTCATTTTGCGCAATGGCGCGTGTCGTGTTTAACTTTCGTGATACCGTGGAAGAGGAAGAAAACATATTTTCGATATTTTTAGCTGGTTGTGCTTCCTAACATGTGGACAAAGATGTTAAATTTTACGACTGGATGCTTGCATGCTAGTGCAGCCTCCAGTGAAGCAGAACGGATTTGTGCTTCGCCGTGGGGAAAAAAATTGGTCCGAGACTTATCGGGCTCGCTACCCCGTTTTCCACCGGTTTCGCCGTTTAAACGGGCGAATTTTAAGTTTTTTGACGCTTCCGCCTGCTCCGAGACCAAGTGTAAACGTAGCCTAAGAGTGGACTCACCTGTACATATCAAAACGATTAAGCAGGGCACGGTGCTTGCAATTTTTCACTTTGACACACCTAATCCTACTATGTCAAAAACATCTCCCATTAGATGGACTGAGCGGAGAATACCGCTCACGCAGAAGCCGGTGATTCGCGCTGCGGCTCTGAGGAGGAACACGCCTTGAAGACGCTCTCCCGATGACGAATCCGCATACCACGACGATACTGTACAATCATTCTAATGGACTGCCGATTTCATGAACACCAACTTCTCAGAGGCGAGACGAATAACATGTGCGCAGCCGGCAATCGGCGCCACGGCGGACGATAACTCGCTAATCAATTGAAGACCATCTCGCAATGCCGAGTCAGCATTGAAGGGCGATTATGCATTAATCGGGATGACTCTCATTTCGTTGAACGGCTTCTGTGCGGAATAAAAGCCTCGTGCATGAGATGGACCGAGCCGAGAACAACGCCTTCTACTTGATTACGTGATTACTAGGTGTGCGAGGAAAGAGCCAATACCGCGCCACAAGTCTTCTCAGCTCACTTGTCCCAGCCCATCTAAGTGCGTAGCTGCACTCAACCGGACCATCCACAGCAGTGGCGGGGATAGAAGAGCACGCACGTGCTTACATGCCCCTTTCCCCCCTTAGCATGCGATTGATCACATTACGCAAGCGCCTTACACCTACCCTCCCCCTCCAACCACTCCCGTTGCGCGCTCAACACAGGGAGATCGGGAAGTCGGCACGCAACGAGCCACTCTCCCTCTCGGCTCGTTCTCGCACATATAGAATATGGCGCTCGGGGCGTGATGCCATCTTATCACACATGTTCTTTATCGGTAACCTCATGTCGATGCCGACAAGAGAAAGCAATAGTTCTTGAATGTCCCTATGATTCTTATCCCAATACAATTGATAAAAGTTTCCCAAGTCGTTCGCAACTCTGAATTGGTTAGCGAACAGCTCCAGCGCAATCGATTTTATCTTGCCCCATGGCGGCACATCGCAGAGGGCTATCGACTTATTCAAGTTGCGCATGCGTAAGTTGAGTCAATACGAGATAGACAGGGGTTCCCTCGAACGCCGAAAACAGCGATTGATGTTTTCACAAGTACCTCTAATAATGAAGCTTAATGTTTACAAGCACACAACAGGAGGCATTTCTAAAGCATGCGGCACGTGTTGTTGCGCTTCCACGGGTCCATTCCTCGGCATCCTCTTAGATAGCTTGCTTTTATTGTCACACATACTGAGTATTGAACAAGAAAATTGACTACAATGACGTGTAATTGCCAAGATATCGGTATTGGAAGAGCCTAAAATACACGATCACAACCACTCCAAGTATGAGGTTTGGTTTCGTAAATAGCTCATTGGAATTTAGGGATGAAAACTGCAGGCGCTTAATTTTGTCGTAATTTTATGAGAAATAAAAGACAGCACTAACTTTAATAGAATATGTCACATGCATAGGTAAAAAGCTTACACTCTTGTAATAAAATGATTTCACCTGATATTAAGGGTGCCATAAGCCATCTTTTCTCAATTCCTCATGATTTTTAGAAATTAACTTTAAGAAACTACAACATACTGAGGACACAGCACGATCATCACACACGCGGCTGAAAGTGCCTCGCAAAAAAATGAAATTGATCAAACCAGATTCACAAAATAAACAAGAAACAGGCAGCTTGTAAGCAGTAGCTGTTCGCTCAATTTGCTGATTTTCGCTGACGCAAGGAGCCATGCACCAAAATTGCCTCATAAGCAAAATAGGGTGCCGCCTGAATTCTACGCAAAAGTCCTGAAATAACATGACACCTAACCTTACCATAATACACAAGTGCATTGCAGCAAGTGCGGCTCACCTTGCCATTCTTTAATTAAGCACTAGATGGAGAGGATTTCGAAGGTGGAAATCCTTCGCCCTTGAACCACGAGTACCAATCACGAGAAAAATGCCACAACCATAGATGAGTAGCGTGGTCAATGCAGAACACTGACAGCGACGTTTGCTGTCAGTCGGGTTAGCGCCAGCACCGTATCCAAAGAAAATGAACAGCTCTGACGCTCATCCCTGGAAGCTTGTTTACAGAAAAATTAAGCCCTAATCTCCATGAACGGGAACGGTCCAAGATATGCCTAGCATATCGCAGTAGACGTTATACGGAATGTATTATGCGTGTTTATGATGTGTGTGTGGGGGGGGGGGGGAGGGGGGGAGGGGTTCTGGTGGTGTAGTACGCGGGATTTATTTATATATACCTAATGTGTACGAGCAGAGAGATGCACATATTTACGATTTCGCACATGCACATATTTACGAGCAGTTAACCAAGCTTCCACGACAGTGTCACATTTTGTACAAACCATTTAGAGTTGCTGTACTGATAACTATCATTATGTTTTTGTGTTTGTACGTTGATGCACTGTAATTAATTTTTTCCCAGTTTTGTTTTTCCATTGTATTTACATTACGCACTATTCACCTCACCTATGTAACATTTACCCTATGTAATACCCTCCCTAGAGGGCCTTTAGGGTTATTGTGAAATAAATAAATAAATAAATAAATTTCACCCATGTACGTACATTCCACATCGCACGGTTCGCTATATAATGCTACGCATATCATCGCCAGTTGTCATTCAGGAAGATACCACTCTATTTTTTATTTTGTTTTTTGCGGGAATCCCGGCGCGGCATAACGAACTCATTATTGCCTTTATAGATGATGCGGGCAAGACGGTTGCGCGTGCATGCGTAATTTTTGTACGAGTGACGCATATTTCCTTTTGGGTCCTATTAATCACTTTCCATGTTCAGTGGTCGACCGTTTACCAGGACGACTCACACTGCTTGCTATTCCCTTTTCATATTTCCTTCGGCATTTGTGACCTCTGTATAATGCCTCCGCTCTACATGTAGTATGGGGACTGGCGAAAGTAGACGCGGTTGTAAAATATATTGCGCCGGCGTACGTATTTTTGTCGAGCACAATAGATCGTGTGTCACTGTATGCTGGACTGCAGCTCAGGTGATTGTTCATGTTACTTTTTTTTTCATGCTGCATAGATGCGAGTGTTGTGTTGCCACCGACAGGGACAGCGAAAGCGGGGTTTCGCGCTCAATCCTTTTTTCTTGGCATATTTATCGAAGGATGGCACGTACTTCAATGAGTAAATGTATCGTGTGACCGCGGTTGCCGCGATTTTGGCGTTCACTTAATCAAAATTGTGACACCGCGCAGTAGCCGCAGCACCTTTAATAAGGACCAAAGATGCATTTTTTATATATAGTGCAGTTTACGAATCGATTGTGCAAATACAGAAAACATTTGATGTGCAGATTTAAGAGAGTGGCAATTAACAAGAATCCGAATGTTTTTGTGGTGTTTGCGTGTAGCTCCAACACCTCGCTGCCTGGGCAGCAGCGCTGCTGGTTAATTTTCTTCTTGCTTCAGATATTTATTACTGGACTGGTGGTGAGCAAACTGAGATATGAGCTGTGGTATCGAAGACAGTGCTAAAACTTTGAGTCTGTCGCAAAGAAAAATGCAGCATTTTGCATTTCCCTCAGTTGCCTGCTTTTTGAGACGCGAGTGAGTACGTTCATGCTTAACCATAGACAGGGTCGACTTGTACAAAAACCCCTAACGATCTTTCATACACGTGGCGCCGAGTGTTGCACGAAGTGTCGACAAGGCGGTCGAAAGCACACATGCTTTGCCGAGGGAATGATTTGTACATCTCGACGAGCTATGTCCTCTCCTTCAAGACGCGATATGTGTGTTGTTTTAGGGCACGTGACGAAAGCAGATTTCGCGTGTCTTTCGACGCCGGGGTTACCGCTTTCTGAGAAGGTGGGGACATTGATTAGCAACTGAAGTAGTTTGTTCCGAAGATGCTGTGCAGATGAGCTTGTTAGGTTTTCTGTTTTGTATCCTCGACAACATCGTCTTTCATGACATCTGTGTATCCTGGAGTGTATGTATTACGGTTCCCATTACTATAGTGCCGAGCTTACCTAACAGCCGAAATCGAAGCTTAAAGAGAAGTTGCAATTTAGTGTAGCGCCTGAAACAACACTTCCACCACGGAGCACACTTGGCATGTCTGCTTTTAGAAGTAACAGCGTCTCTATCGAGATTTTGCCCTAATTTCCAGCACATATCCCTTGTATATCCCCACAACTCGTAAGCCGTAACGATTTGCTAGTGGGCTGGGCCGTCTTAAAAAGCACCGTTATTTCAAGAAATATGGGATCTATTGAACACCCGTTGTCACCCTGTGAGGTTGAACCATTTCCTGCTGAATAGGCGGCTATTCTAGATTATTTTCGTTGAGTTTCAGTTCAGATTCTGGTACACTGCAATAATATTAGTTCTCATTCGGTTTCACTTCCCACCAATTTTGTGCTTTGGGTAAGGTTTTAGCTTCGGGTTGGGTTAGACCCCGTGAGTGCAAAGCGCGCAGCACTATGCACTCACTGCTGTGCACTGAATGCGTAGCGCCCACGCTTGTTCGTAAATATGTGATGACAAGCGCTGTCAAAAACGACGTCATGAGCGAATTAAAAAAAATACTTTTAACTTCAGTAGTTTTTAACTTAACCTTGTGTATTCGTAATACCTCTGTCTTACATAACGACATGACAATGTACTAATATTTGAAACAGGAATTGTTCAAAGACCGGCGCACTTACTTCCCCCAGGATCGTGTCCGTGCAACACGACTATCATAAGGATTGGCTCCAGCGTTGTCGTCGTCTTCCACAGCTGGCTCGTTCGCACCCCTCGGCGCTACCGCGCGAACGCGCCCTTGCCAGTGCGCCCATGTTCGTCGGCGGCCTTAATTAGGTAAATATTCAGTAATAGTTTAAGTAATTATTAAACCCAAACACCCAACAAATTTTACAGCGAGACATTTAAGGGCTAGTTCCCCCAAGATTGTGTCCTTGTGTACACACAAAACTCCCCATACGTGGGCCAATCCCGAAGATAGTACAATACACGGCCGACCCGCGGCGGAGGTGAAGCAAGGCGTTAAGCACTACCCATATGTGAACCGATCCAGAAGATAGTGTAATGCAGGCCTACCCACGGCGGAGGTGATACAGGCGTCATGCACTCCCCATACGTGGGCCGATCCCGGAGATACTGCAATGCGGGGCCGGCCCACGGCGGAGGTGCGGTTCGCAATTAAGGGGCCCACATGCACAACTTCGCTGGTCATCCTGCTTCACAGAGTGGAAGAGCACTCAGATCTTTTCTACATCATTTTTGTTCTTCTGTAATTCTGAAACCCTGTTTAACTAATTTCTTTTCATTGGATGGGGTCAGTGGCATTTTCAGTTTAACGTTTTCCTGAATTGTAGAAAGATACATTTAAATAAGAGATTTGAACTCTAGATGCTAAGAAACTAAGATACTCTTTTTCATGTAACCACTTCCTCAAATACGTTTCAAACTTGCTTCTCGAACATAGTGGCTGTGTCGTTCTGTTGCGGATGACGATGTCAGAGGTACGATTCCATAGAGAAGAACGCAAGAAAAGCCGATATAATAAACTTTCCTTCCGGATGAAAAACCCGCAGGCAATGAAAATTGGTCGAAAGCCATGGACTACAGCTTTTTTCCTTGCCCCAATTGTGTTGGGCTACTGAGCACAAGGTCGCGGGATCAAATCCCGGCCACGGCGGCCACGTTACGATGGGGGCGTAATGAGAAAACACCCGTGTACTTAGATTTAGGTGCACGTTAAAGAACCCCAGGTGGTCGAAATTTGTGGAGTCCCCCACTACGGCGTGCCTCATTATCAGAAAGTGCTTTTCTGAAAGTGGAAAGATTACCTAGCTAGCGAAATATAAGCTTCGTTACGGAAATAATCCTTTCATTTTCTGTAGAAGTACTACATACTCGTCACCACAGCTCAGATATGCACATTTTTCTCATTACTCTATCTAATGATATCATAAGAAGCCAACAAACGCTGACACCAAGGACAACATAGGGGAAATTACTTGTGCTTAATAAATGATACAAAGAAACTATAAATTAATGGAAATCAAAGTGGATGAAAAAACAACTTGCCGCAGGTGGGAACCGAACCCACAACCTTCGCATTTCGCGTGCGATGCTCTACCTATTGAGCTACCGCGGCGCTGTTTCCCCGTCCACTTTATTGGGTATTTATGTGTCCTAGTAGAACCCTCGGAGTGTTAGCCAGCGCCACCACTCACAGACCTTGGCGGCGGACGTGGAACGTCTTTTTTGCCGCAGGCGTCACGAGAAAGTGATCTTTTTGGGTGAAGGCAACTGGTCAATAAACCCACATATGCTACCTGAAGGCATCAATGTAGCCGGATTCGAGACCCTCGTTATTTAATGAACGAGAAGAAAGGGGGGTTAACTGAGGGGCCCTATTTTTATTAGTCATATCATAAGAAGCCAACAAACACTGACACCACGGACAACATAAGGGAAATTACTTGTGCCTAATAAATGAAATAAAGAAACTATAAATTAATGGAAACAAAGTGGATGAAAAATCAACTTGCCGCAGGTGGGAACGGGCCCCTCGGGCCCCTCGGTTAACCCCCTTTCTTCTCGTTCTATCTAATGATGACACCTCAACTGTGGCGCATAGTTCCTACTTTCAAATAAGCAACACTTTAGCCAATTGGTTGAAGTTGGCGAGACCTATTAAGCCCATTATAGGCGGTTTTCTTATGCGCTGACTACAATGTTGATGTAGCCTTCGATCACCCAATATTCTTTTTTGGTGGCTAGATAAAATAGTTAGGGCTGGTTTGATGAAGGAGGCAATTTTTTCCGCCAATATTTTAATAGAACTTTTAAAATGCAGTTGAAGCTTTTCGAATGCTTCAATTAGGTGATGTATTAATGAAACATTTGGATTTCATGACGCCAATATTTTTCTTGCAATAGTAGAGCTTCGCACGTTTTCCAGAATGAAAACTCTGACCTACGGAACTTTCACCGGCATATTTGTTTTTGGTGGTGACAAATATAGGCTGCATAAGTAACAATATGTACTCACGTTGTTCCGCCAGTAACATACTCGTAAAAAAACTCTACACCGAATTTATCATATTTAGTATGTTCTTCGGGCCTCAGATCAAAAGGTTTATAGTATTCACACGTAACAGCTCCTTCGTCCATTGTTTTTTCGTAACTGGATAAATAAATCCAAATCTTCTGTGTAGTATCCAAGAGCTGAAAACAAATATGAATACATTTTTAATACGTATTGAAAAAGTTGTATACTGAATAGATGTGTGAAGCTTGCATAACAGAAGAAAATCATAAATTTATTGTTTCATGCAACTTTTTCTTTGAACACAAAGATGTCTATAATTAAATAGCGCATCAAGTCACTTGACTTACGAAGCTGTTCGCTAACATTGTAACACTCTTCGATAAATATTACCTTTATCTAGTGCACTTATACATGTCTGCAATGATAACACAATAAATAAAGAATATTGCAGTTTTTGAAGCTATTCACCTTTTAATAGCTTACCATCCAACAGAATGAAAACAAACTAAGAATAAACAGAATCATGCGGAGCGAGCGCACATGTTGGAGCCAATAAGGAGCAAATATTTCGAGAAGTGGTTAATAGCCGCATCACATGTGCCCTTCCGTATAAGGCTTTGACGAACCAAAAGTTATTACAGGCAAACACAATTATCAGAGAAGCCTTCTAAGCCGACCTTGGTCTTCCGAAATGTGTTAGAACAGAGAGATTCGAGGGACTAGGTCAGCACAATATTTTCGACGAGTACGCAGTCACGACGCTAAACTCAGAAAGGACACCTTTGTTCTTCAACTCAGGACAGGGATGTATTGGCGAGGTTAGGCTGTACCCTGAGACCTCCGTATTTTGGACAGGAAATGATACAGATAGACCGCAACGTTTGATCGCACATTTCGGTGGCCCCTGTTTCGAAAAGCTTGCATCTCAAGAACGATCCCGGACGACGGAGTGCATGGGCAAAGGCTCTTCATAAACATTTAAGCATGAGACCGGAAGTGTATTACACTGATACTAGTCGAACCAGCATGATATTGCAACGGCATCCTTCGAAACCTCCTCGGCCTGCGTGGAAGAGGCTGCAGCGATCGCATTGGCTATTCAGAACGCCGAGCGGCAAACCAATTCGACTGTCGTATTATCCCACTCAGAAGTGGCTTGCCGCCTGTTTCTAATTGGGATAGCACCCCAATCAACAATAAAAATTTTAAACAATCAACTAGAAGGGCTCCACACTATCATATGAGGCGTTGCACACGAGGTTTTGGCACGGAAAGTGAGGGCAGAGAATATTGCTCGAGTATTAAAAGCCCGAGCAACTGTGTGGCCCAGCGACGATCTCGCGCCGAATTCTCGTGACATCCTCTTGCAGCAAAGACAGGAGTGGATCTGGTTTCGACATCCTCACTCGAATGTAAACAGCCAACAGGAGAGGTGCTGGCGTCGTATTCAGACGAATACACACCTCAACCTGCACCACATACACAGAATACACACCACGAAGTTCACTGACGAGAGCCCGTGGTGCACAGACACACCCACAGTAAAACACCCTGCATGGGAGTGCCCCAAGAGGCCTCCGCACATAGACCACCTCATAATATACAAGCACCCACTAATGAGGAATAGGCAGTCGGAGGCATGGCTTGCGGACGAGGGCCGGGAGAGTCAATTGGCTCTTCATGATCAACCCCAGCGAGCTGTTCAGCGAGCTGCACTGGCGCCCTGGAATAGGGGCTTCAACCATCGCGCCTTAGTTTCTTTATATTCAGTTAAGTTTTTACTCACTCACTCACTGGTTAATGAAATGCTCTGACCATTTCTTTGTCTTCCGTATCCGTACTACGCAATGTGGCACATCATGTAGGCTTCTGTTTCTTCATTTCTTCCTGCTTATATTGAATGTACTGGCCGCTTCTTGGCAAGTCCCCTATTGTGGGAATGTCTCTTACTCTGAAAATCATAATTATCAACAACCGCCAATCATCCCTAGAGCTCGTTGACGTAGGGGCAATACGCACCGCGCGCTTCTTGGCCAACCGCCCCTGGGTTAGTACATGCCATTGTACGGAAATAATTAATATTATTATGAACAGGCGGCTACCCTTCCTGGTCAATGCCTCGGTAACGGTATGTGTTAGAGTAAAGAAATGTAGCGTGCAGCGATTATCGCAAATCGCTTGTTCCTTTCTGATAGACAATTCGTTTGTTTCAACGATTAGGTCACATCGTGCAAATAAAAACAGACCAGAGGTTTACCGAAGAGATCAATTATTTATCCGCTTTTATTTATTATTTTGTTATCTCCTGTCCAACTACATCAGGATGCGCAACCCTATCTTTATGCTGATGACATCGCATTTTCTGCTCATCCGGTGATGTCAATGCATCACCACAAAGTTTGCCGTCTTATTTTTCTGCGCTCCTGTCGTGGCTGGATGGTCAGTTTTTTTTTCTTAGCGGCAAGAAATGCTGGTTACTGGTATTTTTATTTTTAAATCACGTTTTCATTTCTGTTCATTATTGAAATGAGCTGATACCGCAAGTTGCAACTTTTAAGCGCTTGGGTATAACATGTGATGGTAAGCTAAACTGCCAGCAGCAAATATAAACAATTGTTAATAACGGAGAATGTACAATGTAATTGTTGCACCGTTTCAGTATGTGTAGGGTTACGTTTCTGATGATTTATGTAGTTTACATCCACCCCATCCTAAAATTCGGATTTCTTCTTTTTTGAGGATGTGCAGCATAAGAGACAATGACCTTTAATATTAATAAAAAGGCAAGCGCTGTGTTTTTGTCTTGGGCTGAAACGTTTTTCGGCTAAGAGTGTGCTTTACCTGGATACTGGAATTCGTGCGCTTGAGTTCAGATTTAACCAACTTACTGTCCTGAAGCATTACGATGCATCCCTCTCCCGTTTGTGATCGATCTGCATCAATTCTCCCGATTCATTTAGTAGAACACATTTGCGGCGTAATCGACAACCACAATTTATTTTTGTTCAGGCGCTGTTGCGAAAACTTCAAGTTCGGCTACCGTGTCTGATTTCTCCGAAAACTAATTCAGGGAAGGTGAACCTGGTTTTTAATGATAGTTTCCGAAACACGGAAAACTTATTCCAGCGCGCATACTCGAAATCCTCCTTAAAGATCATATTAGTCTATTTCCGTCTCACTTGGTTATTTCTACGAATGCAACATAATTTTTTTAGAAGGTTGGAGTTGGTATCTTGTCACATGAGATTAACTGGTACTTTGCTCTCCGTCTGGCTCATTATACCCCAATATTTCTTGCAGGATTTCTGGAAAATATTCATGCCACCAGATAATAAGGTCCACAGAAATATAAAGTGATAATTGTAACCGACGCGCTTTTTGTTTGTACGAATATAACATTTATAAATCGGTAACACCAGCTGAATATATTTCCGACTGTTGCCCCAGACAGTATGTCTGATGTCCGTTTTGTCTGAGTCCTTGGTCTTAGTGAAACTTGTTTAAGTAATCAGCTGACTCGCTCGCATAGTCGTCACTGAAAGGCCCAGTCAAATATTCCGCCTGATTCTGCCTTAACAACAGGAGCTAGATTCAAATGCTTTTTATTGCCACAGGAACACAAACGCCGCAAGGTTTTGAAATACAATGCGGAGCACTCCAGAGAAAAGACGGGGAATGCGGGAGATGGAAATTCAAGACGATGAGCAAAACGTGAACAAGGTGAATGCAGGAGCCAACGTTTCGACAAGTGGACTTCTCTTCTTCAAGGCCACATATGCTTTCCTCGCCACAGTATATATAGGTGGGGTTCTTCTAAAGGGGAAAGGGTGTGAGGCGGGAGGGCGCGGAAACGAGGGAAACGCGGAAACGAGGGACACGCTAAGAAATTTTTCTTCGTTTCCGCGCCCTCCCGTCTCACACCCTTTCCCCTTTAGAGGAACCCCACCTATATATACTGTGGCGAGGAAAGCATATGTCGCCTTGCAGAAGAGAAGTCCACTTGTCGAAACGTTGGCTCCTGCATTCACCTTGTTCACGTTTTGCTCATGTGGAGCACTGTGATTTATAGACCCAATCCCCATTGTTGTCATTCTATTCTCGTTCTTTATCTTTATACTTGCATTCCGAACTTTGCTCCAGGCATAATACATGTTTTGTGTGCATCATCCTTTTTATGTTTTGTTTCTTTTCCCTTTTACTCTCTCTTTGCCAATGCTAGATATACATTATTAGTGCAACTATTATGCTTTGTGTGATTTGTGCAGCGCTTGTATTTTCTCCTTTATACTTCGATGTGTTCATGCTTGCTGCGTGTAAACTCTGTAATCAAGTATTATTATATGCACCCTGTAAACCTAATCATACTTGTAATCATACTTAAAATAATACTTGTAATCAAGTATTATTATATGCACCCTGTAATCGGCCAAGGATATCAATAAATAAGTAAAAATAAAATAAAATACCTTTTACGACAACGCGAGGGGACTTTATCAAGCTTCCGTTGTAGAGTTCCCCTCCTGAATTTTTGTGTTCATAGATTTGGTTTATCCATAACTAACCTCTGCTTGTTATGCAGGGAACCAGAAACTATGGATGGATGGATGGATACAACTTTCTTGTACGTCCGGTAAGGTTTAACGTGACCCGAGCTCAGGTCTCCCACGGAGGAACGTCAAGGCCCTGCCTCAACGCCGCCTCACGGGCTTGCTGGACTGCCCACATCTGGATTCCGAGGTCTGAGCTGCGCAGAGCTATGGACTATGGGCCAGAAACTATGGACCATTTTTTTCTTTTTGGCCAACGCTTGCCTTCCCACCGCAGAGTGTTCCTCATATTTCGGGCTATTAAGCTGGGTTAAGCGCTTACTATACACAAAACATTTTGTCCTTTCGTTTCTTGTCAATTAAGCACAAGTGATGGGTCAGTAATTACTGTTATACGTATGTTCATTGAAGCGTCGGCAGGTTTAGCTGGGAGGGTACCGAGTATGAGACAATTTATTTCATTTTAAACTAAATTTACGTGTAGGGCTTATAGAAATTTCTATTAACATTTAGTTGCCTAATGCTGTATTTTAAACGTTTGTCTTCACCCGGTTTTCGTATTTTCATAGATGCACTTTTCAATCAACCCATTAGGGCCAATTCTCCCTGTGCTGGAAGCCATGTTTTGAGGTAACACCAACAACATCAACAAGAATTGCTAGCTGGCTTTAGTATGATAAGAAAGCCCCCCGCTGTGGGCATATCCTATTGTACGGAAATTATCTTCATCATGATTACACGGGGACAATCTTGTTGGCTAATACATCATTGTGGGATTGTGCTATAGTATGAAAGTTGTAGTGGTTATCAACGAGTGACAATCATCTCGAAACTGGTTAGAGTGGGCACGATATGTACCTCGCCCTCGTTGACCTATACGCCATTTGTGGGTACGAGCCATAGTATGAAAATTATAATCATCATGTACACGTGGCGATCCTCTCGAAGAGCTACTTGTCGTTGACACCCTATATACCACCCGCTGCTTGGCCAGCTCACATTTTTTGGTGTATGCGACATAGTGTGAAACAACTTATGATAATTAACAGGCGGACACGTTTCTTGGCCGATCTCCCATTGTGGGTATATTTTATAATATGCGAATAATCATCATGGACACGCTGCAATGATGAGAGGAGTTTAGTAAAGGCTTACTCGTTTTAGCAACTGCACTCTCTTTTGTGTTGTCAAAACCGACACTAAAGAAAGAAAAGCCGTTGTGGAATAATGGTCAGAGCATCACGTTGCTGCACGGGGGGCTGTGGTGATTATGATGATGATGATGATGACGAAGCCTTAATCGATGGCACAAACCGACTATGGGGGATAGGCCACGAGTGGGGCAGTAACATGATTGAATAATTAAAAGAATTTGGTAAATTGCACTGCCGGACAGACTTAATTTTTTGTCGATGTGAATGAATGCATAATCTACTTGGCAAGAATGCGACTAGTGACCGAGTGACCGAGCGACGAAGGAGGAAGCATGCAATGGCACGCTTCACTTTGACACTCAGCTATCTTGGTTCGAGTGTTATCTCGTAATGAAAAGTTAGGAATAACATTAACCACCTGTCGAGAAAATGAAGCTTCAGTGCTTCTTTCTAGTTATCATGTTTTGAAACATCTTATTATTCCAGTGTTGGCGGGCTCATGGCGAATAGAAAAACGAGGTGCCACTGGCAGAGATTTAGTTGTCGATAAAGATTTTCTGGTGGCTCCATTTAGAATGCAATTCAGAGAATAGTTACGCTATGTCGTATGCGGGAGCACAATCATCTCACCAAAATGCTCAGTGCGCAGCCTTTAAAAAGCTTGTGTGCAATGTCAGAAATATGCTACCGAAATAAAACGTGGTTTGTGTAGTATATTCCTGTGAACTGCCCGCAGGGGCGTCTGGGTGAGCAGGCGTTTGGTGCTTTGTGACACAACGTACTCGAGCACACGAGAGCTGGAACCTCCCGCGTGTAGCCGTGCGCAGCTTAGCCGTGTCCGGAGAAAAGTGGATACTGGGGGTTCAGCCAATGCCGGGTGTTTGGACATTTACGGCCTTTCGGGGCGGCAACACACCTCTTTGGCCTACGCTTCACGTAGACGGCACCTCCAGATTGATCCGCCTGGAGGAAATCGGCAGTCGCTCTTTCCTGTCCTCCTCTTCGATCTTCGTCTTTGTTTCTCACTTTTAATCTTTCGTGTCCTCTCTTCACTTCTCCTCACTTCATACAATCTGAGCGGCAAGGGCAAGGGGATCTCACTTCCAGGTTTTATGTTTTGCATATTTAAGCATGTACGAAACGTTTTGCATATTTAAGCATGTACGGCCTCGCATATCGCAGCTACAAAAGGCCACAAAAGCGCTGCTGCGATATTTGAAAGATACAGGGTTGAGTCAGCGTCTGTGATCCGGACTGAGTGACTGAACGATATCCCCGGTGGACTTTCTCTTCTTTCTTTAATCTTTCCGTCCCCGTTTCCCTTTCCCCAGTGTAGGGTAGCCAACCGGGCTCAGTCCTGGTTAACCTCCCTACCTTTCTTTTATCATTTGCTCTCTCTCTCTCTAAGCATGTACGACAAAAATATCACCGGACACTAACGAAATCTGTGTGTTAGTGCGTTAGTTGCGGTGCAGGCTAAGTATTTTTGTTGCTTATTTCGATGTGTTGCTTGGAGGTCTTAGCGTCCACCTTTTTACACGACAATTCAGTGCAAAGGGTGTTTTATAGCGCCCTGGGGCGCTATAACGTAAGGCTATTCCAAACTTTTCTATAACAATTCTGCAATCAGCCTTCCGTGATCGGTCAGACTTTTTTGGACTACCGCACATCGCCTGCCTGTCGCGCGATGTCACGAAAACCGCGATAGCCTCCCATCTGATAGGAAGTGTACACACTCATTATGCATGATAGGATAGAACAAAAGAAATATAGTTAATTCAACAACTTTTCGCTATTAGACCTCGGCTATTGGTCGGAAGCTTTAGGGCTGCTCCCGCTTCACCTGCCTGTCACGTGACGTCACAAAACCGCCAAAACTCACCGCGACAAAGTGACGTGTACGCTCTAAAGGTGCACTAATTTGCCGAATAAAACGGAATTTTTTTTTCGCAATAGCAGCAGGCTGCTCCGCACCGAAATGAATAATAGATGGCTGCCACCGCTTGCTCAGGCTCTGGCTACTCGCCCCTGCCGGAGAGCATGGGCTTAGTTGCCTACAACAAAACATTTTCCGTTGCCGTGTAACGTTTTTGAGCACTTTCGGCACGTTTACGACCTTGTTCTGCCAACTCTTCTTTGCTGAGGATCCATTTTAGTGGTACTCTTAACCTTCAGTTGCATGCAGCCGCGATTTTCGACCAGCCACCACAAGCTAATTAAGGGAAAGCGGACCAGTCGCAGACGCCGGCACCACCCTTTTCCTCTTGCTATCAATTTTCAGTGCTCTGACTCGGCACCATCGAATCCCTCTCCACTTGAGCGTGCTTCTCGCCTCTTGTGAGCCAATTAGATAAGACAAGCCTCTCAGTGTAGGCAATGTTACTCATTTTTAAAGCAAGCAAAAGTGATCTCCTGTAAATTAGGAGAGCGTTTTATTGGTCGGTTCAAACAACTCTGCGGTCACCGCCCGATGCTTGCGTCGGCGGTTACACACATCTTACGTCATGAGATGAAAAAAAAAGACATATTGGAATAGTTTTACGTATAGGGCCACTTGTTTAACTTCTACGCTCGTCTCTTATTTTCGAATACTCGCCACCATTGTAAGGATACACTGGCGCAACTACTCGGACAGCAGCACACCGCTGCCGACGCTCATGTAAGCACCAGCTGGTGAACGCAACAGAAGAGCAAATGACTGCGCCGCCACTGACTCCTGAAAAGAAATGCAAGGGGCCAGGGCGCAACCGTAAATATTCCGCGATACGACGGGCGAATTGTGCGGGCTCCACCATCCTTAATGCGTGGAGGCCAACACAATCTAGAGTTGCTGCAGGGAAGCGAGCGTTGCGTCTCGCGACCTAAATCTCCTCTATCAATGATGAAAGTGCACGCGACATCACCTGCGCTAGCATCAATGCAAGCGCCCTTCAGGATGCTGGGAAGGCCGTGCTGCTTACGTCCACCTTGACACCGAGAGCACAAAACTGAAGAACGAGGTAAGATAACCTAGCACTGTCAAACAGGAAAATATCATGAACCTTCTTCTTTGTACACTGAAACGCACATGATGGACATGTTGACAAGCGTGCGGTTAGTGGGCTCGGTTACCTGATTTACTTGCGTATGACACCTACAGCTACGAGTGGCAAAAGCTGCGGGGACGAGCACGAAGAGGCTGCAGAAAAACATACTCGCGTGCCGCATGCGCATGGAACAAGGCGATGTGAGGAAGACGCGTGGCGAGTGGGTGGAATGTTAGTTTTGGAACGTTCCGTTTGCGAAAACTGAATGCCTTAGCGCTCGGCTCCAATAGCCCAGTTTACATGAATGCGACAGTGGCGCATCGCATTTGCAAGCGCATTTGGGAATGGCGATGCGACGCCGTTTACATGTAGCGCATTAACTCTCGTGAGAACGTAGCGCCGCATGGTGTCGTATAAGGGAAATGCAGCCGACTTCCGCTGTAATTGGTTTCCGGTAGTGGGCCGAGTGCCCGTTGGTGGCTGAGTGCCGATAAATAGTTTCGCGTAGAGCACGCTGCGGCGAGCTAAATTGTCGTGGGGGATGCCATTTTGCTTCTGCGTCGGTCGTTGCTGTCTCGCCGCTTCACCAGCGTGGCAGTCCCGCCGCTAATTCCTTCCCATAATACCTAATGCGACGATCCTGCGTTTACATACTCCGCGAGAGTCAACTCGCGCCCGTAAATCTACCCTCGACTGGCGCATTAATGCGATGTGCCGTCCTAGCGCGTTACCGCTGTTTACATGAATGCGATGCGCTAGAAATGTGATGCGATGCGGTTCTGTCGCCTTCATGTAAACGCGGCTGATGAAACCTGCAGACGGGAGTTTTGTTTAATCGTATTTATCGGCACGATGGCCAGGGATCGAAGAAAGCGTCTTTGCGACCTGCTTTGTCGTCTCGGAGAGCTGTCTGCAGCCAGACCGTCATGGAACTCACCAGGAAGATTCTGACCTCTCAGCCGTCGCTGGGCATGAAGGTGCTGAACGAGGTGAACTACCTACTTCAAACTGTACGGTTCCGCCTTTCTGCATTTCATCCCCTCTGTACGATTTCTTGAACACGAGAAAGTACAACGTAGCAGCTGTCGACTGTCAACGTCGAGTTCAAAAAACACACACACACACACACACACACACACACATATATATATATATATATATATATATATATATATATATATGTATATGTATATATATATACATATGTATGTACATATATATGTGTGTGTGTGTGTGTGTGTGTGCTTGTTGAATTCGACGTTTACAGTCAACAGCTGCTATTTTTCTTGTTTAGGAGATCGTGTTTAAGGTATATATAAATGTATGTATTTCAATGAAAAGTTCTGTAGGTCTGGTGCATAGGTAGTTGACGCAACGAAGGTGCACACTTACGCAAATTGCGTCCTTAACGCTCTTAACGCTGCGGCCGTGGCACGGCCTCCGTCAGAATAAAAACGCTTCAGTATATATATATATATATATATATATATATATATATATATATATATATATATATATATATATGCACAGGTTGTTTCTGCTAACTTTAGCCAGCTCCTAAATATATGCCGATGCACTCTAGACGACATGACCAAACGCATGTTGCTCACTCTTGTGTGTATTGTGTCACGCTATTTTTTGTATTTTGCCTAATTAGATAATTACTCAAGATTAATCCACCAAGTTCTGCAGCAACGAAGTTAGGCAGAAAATTCTAATTAGAAAGTTGTAGAGCGCTTTGCATTACGTACGAGTAGCACATTTTCTAGATTTCCATATAATAAGTATTAGTGTTTTTCAGCTAACTGAGGATGCCCGCGAAATACAAAAAAAAAAAAAAAATACCACGTGACATACCACTTGCGCGCCGCGATTGCAGCGTTCCCAGACTGCCCACGTACAAATCAATACAGCATTTATCTGGGCGTGCTGCCGCTTCAAAGGCGACAGGGCAGTGACGAAGGCGTTGGCTTTGTGATTTAGGCAGGCGATGTGCTTCCCTCGCGGCGGTTCATGAGAGGGATAAGCAGAGGCAGCCGCAGCACACGCGGCAATCACGACGCGCAAGCACTCACGTCACATTGTGGTGTTTTGTGCGAAGCATATTACTAGAGCTCAACCCAGCTCCTCAGGCGCGGCGGTGTCGCCTTCAATACCACGTGACACCGTGACGTCACGACAGAGGAGGAACGGGGCTCCAACTCGCGCCGTCGCTCGCGGCGTCGCGGCGGTATATAAGCAGCTGCGCTTGTTTCTAGGTGGCTTTGGCTCAACTGTTGCAAGATGGGCTGGGTGGGAATCGAACCAGGGTCTCCGGAGTGTGAGATGGAGACGCTACCACTGAGCCACGAGCTTTTTTTTTTCTTTATTTAACCACTGAGCCACGAGTACGATGCTTCAAAGCGGTACAAAAGCGCCTCTAGTGAATGCGGTGTTGCCTTAGAAACGAGCTGTTTCTAAGGCTCAGGCGTGCGTCGCTTGCTCAGGCGCACATTTCGTTGCCGCGCCGAACGCTGCGTTGCTCGACGCTCACCGCGTCCAATGCGGGGCGCGTAGTCGCTGCGCCGTAGCCCATTGTCTTACACCCCTTGGCGGGTCGACGGGAACGCTGTCGCGTTCCACTCTTGAAGGCGAAGCAGAGTAACGCATGAGTTGTTTCTTCGTCTAGCCGAACCAAATATAGCCAAGCAACAGCAGTTCACCAGGCTAAACAGTGGTTCAACAACTAAAATAAAGGCTAGTATGCTTCGAATCCTGGGCTTAACCTTAGCTAAGCCACAGCCATTTTTCTTTTCTATTTCGCGGGCTTCCTCACTAAGCTAAAGAACACGAATACTTAACAAATAGAAAGACAGAAACTGTTTATTCGGATGTTTCGTAAACCGCTCTGCATCTTTCTGACTGGATTTTTTCCAACTTTTGTTGCTTGAGAAGTAGGTCAGGTAATCTTGACTAAGTATCTAATTAAGCGAAATACATAAAATATCGTGACATACAACATACAAAAGTGAGCAACATAAATTTGATCGCGTCGTCTGAGAGTGTATCGCATATTTTTAAATTCTGGCTAACGTTAGCTGAAACACTTTGCATACATATATTGACAATCTTAAGACGCATTTATACATATCGAATGTATAAAGCTACGGCGAGTTTCACAATATATTGATGGACTTACATTAAGAAGATTCCGTTGTAGTTCTGCAAAACCAACAAAGAAGATATAAAAGAAATATCAGGTGTGCTCCTACTTTATACGATCTAAACAATCATAGAAGAAGCATGCATACATAATCATTAGTATGGACTGTATGATCACACGTCAAAGCAAAATTAATTAAAATGCGGCTATTCCTTCGCCCTTCACTAGAAAAATTTATGAGCACTATTCTGGCTTATAAATTTATACGCTACAGGATTTCAACTTTCTCTCAATGCCCTGCTTGTAGCTAATAAAATTCGGAAGCAAATTATACATTCATAGCTAATATTTTTTTTAAAATTTAGGTGTTCCACGCAATGCACACGCAATGGGAAGCGCATAAGTAGATTTAACGGAATAGTTTGAGCTGCCTGTGGCTTTTCTTGTGCACAGTCAGGCTGGTACATAATCGATTTTTCAAGCCCGGTCCCATCGAAATGCAACGGGCGTGAACTGAAAATAAATTGGCCATCTCCTTCTCAGCATCAATGCACCATAACTAAAGAGCCGCCATTTTGGGTCCTAATTAGTTAGGTGGAACAAATATTCTAGTTTTCTTTATCTCCATATACAGCCCAAAAATCTTTCCGCAACAATTAAGAGCAAATTTAAAGTAGATAGTAGATATGTACTCCGTATAGATAGAGAAAATTCCTACAAATATATGTTCTTTTTTCCTTAATATAGCTTGTCAAACACAGCGCATCATGTCACAGACATGATGCGCTATATTTACATGTTCTACAATTAAGGTTTCATTTCTCAGATAGATATGCACAGAAATAATCACCCTAGTTCTTTCTATTAGTTGGTGTCTTTAGGCACTTTAAACTGTTTCATATGTTTGTAAAATGGGCGCACCTCATCGCAAGTATATTTGACCAATCTTGCTTATAATTATTTAGAGGCTGAAATTAAATAAATAATTGCTAATTAAATAAATTGGTCTAACAATACGGCAGGCCGGGTTGGCCCAAGCAGGAGAAATTAAATGTGTGTATTAGACTCGTACTTTGTTGTTTCCCAGCTGTTGTGTCTCTCCAAGTAAATCCACTGAAAAAGACGAAACCGTTCGTTCGTACTACGCCACATAATGACAAAAAAAAGCATCGTATACATATATCCTTGTCGCATACATCACGAACGATTTCGTAGGGATGGTGAATCAATAATTGTTGCAAGAGGTGCGCATCAAACCATACAGTTGAACAGTTATCCCACTACGAAGTATTCAATAGGTCCTTGCCGAATTTGCACCTTTCATATTTATTGTGAACGCCTCTATAAAGAAGACCGATACTACGATATTGCCTCTACAACTAAGGATATTACACGTTCCTGATCGGTGATTTTGTGCCATTAGCTATGTATGTATGTATGTATGTATGTATGTATGTATGTATGTATGTATGTATGTATGTATGTATGTATGTATGTATGTATGTATGTATGTATGTATGTATGTATGTATGTATGTATGTATGTATGTAACCACTTTCGCGCCTAGCTGGGCTACAGGGTAGTCCATGGTTTAATGTCCAGATGGAACAGAGCTGGTTCCCAACTGTCGGACCAAGTTGGATAACTGGGCATGTGGCAATGTTTACATATTGTGACATGCTGACGACGAGTATGTTTTAAGTTCGAAGGCGACGACGCTCTTAACATTGCGCTATGTCTGCGATCAGCTTCAGCTGTTACAGTTACTGTAAATAACCTGTAAAAATAGTGCTTATTCCTTTTACCCCTATACGATTTCTTGATCGAAATATTCTGCGTGGACGTCCCGGACAACTTACAAGAAGACACAAGATAGGCACAGCGCTAGTGCTTCTCTCGTTTCTTCATTGTAGGTTGCGCTGGATTTTCTCACCTTAAAAATACTGTGTGCCAAGCATCTCCTATCGAAGTTTTATTTTTGGCGGAGGTTGCTTGATCAAGATCAAGACGTACTTGCGCAGCAGGCGCTCATTCGCTGCGTCTACAATGGCAGCTCAAGGCGAGGATGCTTTGGGTACGCTGGCAGCTACGCCCACCATATTCCGGCATAACCTCATGACCCAGGAGCCTTTTATGGTACCCACAACACATACGTTGAAGACTGGCTTCAACTGTATGAGTGGATGAGCACTATCAACCACGGGGACCAGACCATCATGCTAGTTAACTAGAAATTTTGCCTCGTGGGAATTGCATGCGTCTGGTTTCAGATCCACGAGGAGGAGCTAACTATCTGGGTCATTTGTAAACAGAAGCTCAAGGATCGATTTGTCAAGCCTGTTGGACGTCAGCATGCCGCCCAAAATGAGTCCCAGATGTGCACTGAGTCCTATCCCACCTACATCCAGGACGTGCTCGTTCTTTGCTGCAAAGTGGATCCGAAGATATCCGAACCTTATAAAGTTGCACATGTCATTAGGTGCATAGCAGATGATGCTTTTCAGCTCCTTGTATTTGAGAAACATTCCACTGTGAAATCCATAATTACCAAATGCGGGCGCTTTCAAGAAGCCAAGGGTTGCCGCATTGCCCTCCCATTTTCCCGCCTTCCCGCTACGGCTGCTACGTCCACCTGCGAATACCTCCGCTGTCTGCCCACGCCCCATCGCTCTGATGGTTATGTACACATCATCCGGCATGAAATAGAAGCCGTATCTCCTATGCCCACCCCAACCCTTCGCCACACCTTTCCCAACCCCAGAATTCATTACTTGATCGGGCAACACTGTCCCAATGAAAAAAAGATAGTTAAGATATTGAGGGTTGCGTTGACTCTTTAGGCGTCGGCTCACAGTGTTCAAGTTCATCAATTGTGGCATCGAATCGAGGTGCTCCGTCGAAGGTGAAAAAGCGCTTTCTGCATACCACCTTTCTTGGATCTGCGCGATGCGACGAAACCACGGAAATGGTTGCGCTGTGCGTGAAAACGTCCGGCTTCCTCGGCAAAACGCATCAGTACGTTTTAAGAGAAAAAAAGCCTCTCAAGCCAGATGCATGTTTAAGGCAAGTGTTTTCGCGCAGCGGCCCTCTAAGATAGGTCGTACGGTGCAAGCACTTGTTTGTGGTGCTGCTTCACGCTTCCGAGTAAGATAATTACTCTGTTTTCGACCTTAATCGGCAAGCCCGCGCTGCAATTAAGATATATCAGATAAAATCCCCAAAACAATGTACTAGCAGTGACGTCTGCCGTGCTTTCAAGAAACGAAATTCCTATATTGTAAACACATATCACGAGGATAAGAGCTGTAAAGTTAATTGGTCAGTGTTTGTGGCGATAAAAGCAAATAAGAGTAAAGATTGAAAGTCGGGCTGCACCTTTATCTTTCGTTCGCAAATCTGTGTTATAAGATCGCCTCCATGCGATGACTGCGTTTGTTTCTGTGGGAGGTACGCATGCTCTAAGGGACATTGCTTGCAGAAACGAATGTCATTCTAATACGTTAGGATCATCATCATCATCATCATCAGCCTAGTTACGCCCACTGCAGGACAAAGGCCTCTCCCATACTTCTCCAACTACCCCGGTAAGGAGAGTCCAAATGAAAAAAATAACAGTTGTGTTGAGCCAGTCACGTAGCATATATATATATATATATATATATATATATATATATATATATATATATATATATATATATATATATATTGCAGCGAAGAGGAATGCCTAGCTGCAGCCACGTCGCCAATCGTCCGGAAGGCGCGAGCTCGAGATTGCCTGAGCTGCGCTGGTTGAGACACGCTGCCTGCTGCTCTCTTATACTGTATTCATATTAGATTCTGGTGCAGATGCTGCGGTTTTCCCCCAACCTGGAATTACGCGCCCCAACTCTGCCATACGTCATGCCTGACAACCCCATCCCGATATCCCCACCGGATACTCTAGCCATCGTATGTGCCGGTGCCTAGCGTCAGCGGCATCCTGATATCTTCAGTGGCACCGATTAGAAAGACGTTGAAGATTGGCTGGAATCGTATGAACGTGCCAGCAACACCAACAAATGGGACGATCCCCTCAAGCTCAGCAACGCGGTCTTCTATTTATCGGGCGTCGCCAAGCTGTGGTTCAAAAACCACGAAGCCGATCTCCGCATGTGGGCTAGCTTCAACACCAGCATCGCAGAAGTTTTAGGCCGCCCTGGCGTGCGCAAACTTCGCGCTGAAGAACGCCTACAAAGCCGATCCCAGCAAACTGGTGAAATAATCACCAGCTACATAGAAAACATCGTCGACCTCTGCCGGCGTGTCAACCGGACGATGGATGAGGCGGACAAGGTAAGTCACATCATGAAGGGCATTTCCGACGATACCTTTCATATGCTGCTGTCCAAAAACACAGGCGCTGTCTCTCAGGTCATTGAGCCTTGCCAGACTTTCGACAAGTTCTGCAGACAGCGTCTTCTCACGATTCCCACATCTGCGTCAGACAAAACCCTTGCGAGGAAGACCGCGGCTCCTGAGAGGGACTCCCTGCTTTGCCAGATAAAAGAGTTCGTCCATGCTGAGGTCGCTCGTCAGCTTTTGCTGCTGTCCTGAGATACCCCACCACCTTCGCCTTTGCCGGCCAACCTTCGCTAGGTCATCCACGAAGAAGATTGCGCAGCTCTGCCTTCTGCCCGTGAGACTCCGCCGCTACCGACTCCCGTTGCTTTTACCCAGGTGACTGCACATCTCAGCTATGCCGAGGCTCTCGCGCGGCCACCACCTCCGTCCTTTGCACCATTCCCATCAGTCGTGCTACTGCGTCCAGCTTCTCACTTCGTTCAGCCGCGTTACCCACACAGCAGTGGACAATGGCGCACTCCTGACAACAGGCTCATATGTATTGCGTGCGGTCTACCTGGCCACGTTGCACTATTTTGTCGTCGCCGCTCAACATCCTGCCACCGTAGGTTTGGCACGGAACCATACGTTTCACCATACCCTTCATCCTCCGCGTCTCAGAACCCTGGCAAGATGTTATAAACAAAAAGATAGCGTTAGCTAGTTACCTACAAATGCATTCCGATCCTACGGCTTTTTTTCAACAATATCTAACGAAAACACACACCTACAACACCCGGCACATATGTTACAATAAGGAAAAAATACGTACAAACTACGGCACCCAGAAACTTAGCTACAGAATTTCCAGTTTTTTAAACGATCACCATCCTGCTGTAAACATTATCCAAGAAAGTAAATCATTCAAAGCTTTAAAAAATAACATCACTATGTATCTATTGTCACTGCAGGCATAACCCCTCCTTTTGTTTTGTTTTTTTCTGTTATCTCTTACATCAATTTTCCCAATTGTACATAAATATTCAATATGAAATAACTCTCGTCTCAATGTTACCAACCACTCTGTATTTCCATCTTGTTTAGTGTTGATTTTATGCGCTGAATGTCTTGTGCTCTCGAATGGGAGCAAGGGCACAGACTCCTTGTCAGGCAACCACTTGCCTTTTGGTCTGCGCCCTAGGCAACTGTACCACGTTGTCTGAATAAACTCTTTGACTCTTCCTACTCGGACCACGGCCCTCTTGTTGACCGCCGTTCGCCACCGCTTCGACACCGCTTTCTTTTGCCGACGCGTCGTCGTCCTTCTACGCCGCAACGGGAAAACTAATTGTCGCAGTTCTAGAGGCAAGAACTGCGTCACCCACGAACAGACCAAGGCCTCTCTCTTCTCCAAATAATGTTATTAATGTATATGTGGATGGCGTCGCTACACTCGCCCTCGTTGACACTGGTGCCGCAGTTTCAGTTATTAGTGCTAAACTTTGCTGTTCGCTCAGAAAAGTTACGACACCACTGTCAAACGTGTCACTTCGTACTGCCAGAGCAGACCGCATCACGCCTGCAGCTGCGTGTACCGCTCGCGTTGTGATCAACGGCTTCCGCTCAATCGTCGAATTTTTGGTGCTGTGTTCTTATTCTCACGATCTTATTTTGGGCTGGGACTTCCTTACCGCTAATAAGGCCGTGATCGACTGTTCTCGTGCTGAAGTGGAATTTCAAACGCTGTGTCATGCCCCACTCCTTGACGCTTGTGAACCCGAAGATAAAATATTTATTTGTTGCCCAAGACGTCGCAATTCCCCCGCATACATCTGCTCTTGCCACAGTGTCATGCAACATTGTTGCTGATGCCATCGCACTTTTTACGCCATCTCCAATTTTCGCTCGTCGCAAATGTTCCCCGCTGCCTTTCGCTCATTTGGACGTTCATGCCGGCGTCAGCAGACTACTTGTCGCCAACCGATTGTCCTGTCCTCTCACTTTGATTCGTGGGGAATGCGTTGGCCGTGCCCAGTGTGTCGACCGTGCTGCCATCATTGACATGCCAACTTGTTCCATCGCTACTCATTAGGTCGCCGGAGTGACCTGCAAGCCCGCGCAGGAGCCGACTTCGTCCGATGTTTTACATAGTTCCATCGCCGACACGTTGACTGTTTCTCAACGCACCAAGCTTCTACGCCTTCTCGAGAAGTTCCGTTCCTCTTTGGACTGCCAGCATGTTCCCTTGGGCCACACGTCAACTGTTTGTCATCACATCGACACGGGTACCAGTGCCCCACTGCGACAAAGACCATATGGTGTATCCGCGACAGAGCGCCGTGTTATCGACGACCAAGTAGCTGAAATGCTCAAGTGCGGCATCATTCAGCCTTCGGATAGCCCTGGGCATCTCCCGTTGTTCTTGTTAAGAAGGATGAATCGATTGGATTGTGTGTCGATTACCGTCGTCTTAACAAAATAACTCGTAAATATGTTTACCCTCTTCCGAGAATTGACGACGCCCTTGACTGTCACCAAGGCGCGGAGTTCTTCTCTTCTATCGACGTACGCAGCCGCTATTCGCAAGTCCCCATGGCACCCGAAGAGCAACCTAAAACTGCTTTTGTAACACCAGATGGCCTATTTGAATTTCGCGTCATGCCCTTCAGGCTTTGCAACGCCCCCGCAACATTTGAGCGTATGATGGACTACCTTTTGCTTGGTCTCAAATGGAAACGTGCCTGTGCTACTTAGATGATGTGGTTATTTTTCCCACCGATCTCTGCAGGCTGGAGGAAGTGTTACAGTGCCTAACTGCCACCGGCCTTCAACACAACCTGAAAAAATGCCACTTTGGCGCAAGTCAGCTCACCAGCTGCGTGCAATTGCTGATTTTGCCAAACCTTCCTCCGTAAGAGAACTTTGCAGCTTCCTTCGCCTGTGTTCTTACTTTCGCCGCTTCATTCGGAATTTTGCGTCCATAACGCTTTTATATATATATTTAATAAATTTCAATTATTTTTTTCAGAAGCACTGTTTTCTGCCACTTCTTTTGTCTCAGAGAGACGAGATAGGCCACTGACATCCAGCGAAGCCACTGACATCCACGGCCGTTGACACGCCGGCTGACACAATGGCCGTGTGCATAACAGGCCTTTCTCCTTAGTTCTGCACCCTCGCCGCTAACGCTCCCTCGGTTGTCGGCTCGCCCACCCATCTTACCCCTTCTCCCTTATAGAAGAACCCTACCCATACATAGTGTGCCGAGGAAAGCATATGTCGCATTGAAAAAGGCAAGTCCACTTGTCGAAACGTGGATCCCACTTTTACCTTGTTCTCGTTTTGCTCATCCTCCCAGGAGGATGTCAATCGCAGCACGCCATGTCAGCTGCTCTATGGGAGGACGCCTAGGTTGCCGGAAGAACACTTTCTTTGCTTCAAAACGTCTCTGCATGAACACCCAGCAGAATAAGACTCAAACGAGACCCTGGGCAAGGCTCGTGTCCGAGCTCCGCTAACAATAGACACTTTTAGAATAGCGTTTGCAACGAAACGTATACCCATCCCGTACGTAAAGAAACAGCGCCGTCCTTACTGAGTATACCCTAGGCGTTACCTGGTTTCTGTGGTTCACGTACCGTATGATAACGTACCTTATTTGGCGAGTTAAACGTTCATAATGTTCGCTAACCTCCCTGTCTTTTCATCTATGCCTGATTCCTGCTTACGGATGGTAAAAATAGCGTAGTCGAATATGGCTAACCGAGGTTTTTATGATGTAGTAATGGTCACGCCCTTTTCATCATACACTCGTCGTCGCCCGATTGACATCATGGCTTTTTCATGTTATCACCGTCGCTGCATCACCATCATCATTCAGTAGAAATGCATTCGTTATCATGGGGTCGTCGGGATGTCATCGCGGTCGTTTTATCGAAATCACAAGACGAAGTGGTTCTTGTGTGGAACTCCGTTTTCTACTTCCATCATTTTTACGAATATCCTTGCTTGCCTGTTATCGGGAGACGTTACTCCCGAGACTTTCGGCGACTGAAGTGCAGTCAGCTAAACGTTCTGACGAGACAGACGCGACATCTGCGAGCACTCCGAGGAATTCCAACCAGCTCATGAGGGACACAGGCAGTGGATACACCCTGCTGTACTACTCTGCTCCAAAATATGTGCCCAATGGCCGTGTCGGGGACTACTCTACAGTTGTGAGGCATAAAGGAACGACGGAAGTCGTCACTGCTTCTTTGTGTTCAAGCAGGATGACGGCGACGCAAAGAACACTGACACAGCCTATACCATATTTTTCTTGCCTGTGACGCCAACCCGCTCCCTAAATCCGCTGAAGAGGCAAGCCATGTCTGTCTCACTAAGAGCTCTTGTTCTAGTGAGATTACGGATGTGAGAATTAGCACACCTAGGGATATTTTCGCAGTTGATGCCAAAGAACAGAGCAGCGCCGGATATCTTGAGCAGAATCAAAGTATTGGGCACCGGTAAATGTCCGCAACAAAATTTCACAGGAGAGCGACACTTCAGGTGTGATTTATGATTTTGATTAGTCAATACATGACAACGACCTGCCTATTTTGGTTAAACCCGCCACAGCGAATGTAATTGTTATTGAAGTCTGTCACCTAGGAGGGTTATGTTTTGTGGAGGTTACCTACAAGGGAGACAGGTTGTCGTCTCACGCAATGGTTGGACTTTGTAGTCATCCAGTGCGACATATTGTGCCGAGAACTCTCAAGTCTGTAATAGTTTGAAGATCGGGCACGTCAGTGGTATATCAGGAAATTAGGCAGTGTGCCCACAATGCTCTGAGCAGCACAACAATGATACTTGCCGTGTGCATGACTTCATGTGTGCGAATCGCTCTGTTCCCGGTGAAGCGTCGGTGATAGACTGCGTGAGACGCAAGACAGAGATGAAAGTCCTCAAACACATGATCGGAGACAGCTCAGCACATATAGAGGCCGCCCCCAAAGTGCGACGCCGTCATGCTCACCGCATATCTTTGATGTCTTCGTCTACTAAAGATACTGCACCGTCGTAAGAATGATGCTACTCCATGCAGCTGGTGCTCCCAAGACAGCCACGCACACTGACACCACGGTGTCTAGTGGGCCAGCGAATACATCTACTGGAAACGTCTGGCCTGCACTTCGAGCATAAGGCCCTCCAGCAGAAATTCCCACAGTAGTCTCTGACGCACGAATGCCGTCTTAGATCACGTGCTAGGTCATGATATGTAAGTAATGAAACTAAAGTTTTGAATGAAAGTCGTTCGCGTGTTGCCATCTGTTCGGGGTGCACTGCAAGTACTATACTGTCTTGATACGGTTCTTGCGAGCCTTGAAAAGCAAACACAATGGCTTTACCGCCTCAGCCCTTCTGCAGACAAATCAAGGCAGCGCCCATTATGCAATGGAATGTCCGTGGACTGAAATCCCGTGTTGCTGATGTTCGTCAATACGTTTTTGCCAATCGATTCCATATTTTTGTTGTCTGTGAACCAAACCTACAGAAACCAGTCCGGGTCTCGGGCTATGAACCCACCATGTCATCGACTTGTAATGACATTAGCAAGTTTATCATCTACATACCGTGTGAATTGAAACATGTTGTTCATCCAGTGCGAACTCACGACAGTAATCAGTATCTCTGTTTACCGTGAAAAAACACAAACTTGCCTTTACTGTAGTTGGCGCTTACCTTTACCCATCAAGTCGTTTCGACAGACAGAGACCGAGTGACATTCTACATACGACTCGTCGTCCGATGACTGTTGTTAAGGCCTTTAACGCACATCATTCCCTTTGGGGAAGCATCAAGGTAAATATCAAAGGAAGAAACCTCGTTTCCTTTGTCTGCTACCACGAACTCTGTTGTATGAACGATGGCAGTGCTACGTTTTTGAGCCGCTGGGCATACAGCAGTTGACTTAGCTTTCGTCTCGCGATGTCTTACTGGCAGCGTCTCCTCATCCTGAGATATCAAAATCCACGCAGACAACTACAAATCATTTTGTGAGTCTATTGATCCGCGTAGAACTCTGTCTGTTGTCTGGAAACAGTCGATGGACTTCTAACAACTCCTCAACAGCGCCGTCCATTTAAATCTCTAGCCCCACCTCAACCATGCCGAGTAGCTGGCGTATTAGAAAATTACTGCGCAAGGATCGCGGGCCCGATGCTCCAGCCTTGCACACATCTTCCTAGCATCTTGGCTCCTGAGATCCTCGTATAGACGTTCCTTTCTCCATTGAAGAACTGAATGCTGAACTCGCTGGTTGTAAGGGTTCTAAGTCTCCAGAACTCGATGGCATCACATAATCTGCTCTAGCAAACCTCGAAGAGGTCGGAGGTGTACATCTTGACCTATACAACGCGTCGTGGCCTCACAGTTTGGTCTTTACTGCGTAGCAATCCAGTCGCCTTGTTCTACTCATCAAGCCTGGTAAATGTTCGTTGGAGTTGTGATCTTACTGTTGGATAACACTTGGCAGCTGCGTCGGTAAGGTGATGGGGAGCATCATTCTTACACGATGGGAATGATACTTGGAATTTTACAACGCCCATCGAGAGATGATGGTAGACTTTTGACGCGACGCTCATCAATAGATAGCTTTTTTGACCTTTAACGCATGTACAGCAGCACAAACACCCTAAAAGAATCACTGTGGCCTCAGTCCTGGATGTTAAAGATACCTACGAGTCGCTCATCATGAAATTATGCACGCTTAGAAGCTGTAGGGTTTGGTGGACACGTCATTCGTGGGATTCGAAGCTATTTTAGTGTAAAGTGTTTTTTTAGCGAAGACGGACAAACACTGTCTAGTTATGCAAGTCATGGTGTGCCGCAAGACGACGTACTGAGCCCTACCCTGTTCAACTCGTTGGTCTCGCAGGTTCGTTGCTGCAAGCCGTACAGCTCTCTGTATATGCGGATAACATTTCAAAATGGGCTTCATAAGTGGCACGTGCGCAAGTCCGTGCACGACTTCAGAAGGCTTCAAAAGCAGTGTTAACATGTCTAAGAAGACGGGCCTGCAGCTTTCCCCTAAGAAGTGCTCACCGGTTGTTTTGACTCGCTAAGCGATGGCTCCGTACGCTTTGCGGATGAATGGCCAAAATGTACCATACAGATGAACGCACCGATTTCTGCAACATTTATGCACTCGTCTTAGAGCCCTAGCATCTTGCACATGGTAAAGCGCTTGGCTGCAATTTCAGACCTCGCGTTTCTCGGCGGGAAGCCCTCGGGCGCTACAGAGCCAACAATGTTTCAACTTTATGCAGTTGGGCTTGCTCCGGTGCAGCTTAGCTGTAGTAGGAATCACTTGCACTACAAACATTCGCAGACGTCAGAGTGCGCAAGCCCGATCATCCAATACTTTTCTTGGTCTCCCGGTAAATCACAAGTAAATTGCGTCAGTGGCCATTGCCAGAGATTTTACTATGACAACCTACATTGCTACAGATATCCTGAGAGCACACATCCGACACCTGAATCGGATTCCCTCACGTCATTTTGCTTGCCCTCCAGCAAAGGGCCACAATCAACCATTGCCAGAAGTATTGTGAGACATCAGCGCTAACTGCCAACACAATTCACGCCTGCTACACGATTTTCATCTCCATTGGGTGTCATCAGGGTCGCAAGTACAATTGGCAATTCCTTGTATCAAAAAGAGGGCGGTAACGTGGTTGCAAGCTCTGAAGTACGCTACTTTAGAACAAATCTTGAGCCTGCACAAATTCCGGGCACATTTCTACACATATGGTTCAGCAAAAATCAACTTCTCTGCAGCTAAAGTCATCATCCGGGCAAAATCTGAAGACATCAAGTTAAAAAGTACATATGTGACCACATCGACGGGTGCAGAGGTTGTGGCACTCCGTCCCGTACTTGATTTGTATAATCAGAAACCACCGCAAGAAGGGACACTATTTAGTGATTCCAAGGCAACCCTTCAGTACATACAAAGCCTAATGTGCCACGGACCCAATGAGCAAATGACCAGAGACATTCGACAAATATATCATTCTAACGATGACAATGGACACAGTCGCTCAGTAGCTTCCAGGACATTGCAAGATCACCGACAATGACCACGCCGACGATGCCTCCCGATCTACACATGAAAGTGGCCAATGTACCTTGATTCTCCTTTCGCGAACAGACACTGCGGCTGTCCGTCTATTTTTGTCCCGTGAATGTACTTTTACCCTGTGAGGCTCGAACGTTTTCACCATGTGTCCTTTGCGCTCCTTGTCTCATGATATACAGGTGAATCTACCGGCTGGGCTAACACGACGTGAATGTACCATTATTTACACTCTGTGGTAAGGAGCAGCATATAGCAACTCATCCTTTCCTTATTAAAATGGCCAACAGCCCACGTGGGACAGATGCAGCTGTGAAGAGACGCTCACACATTATCTTGTCTGCCTGCACTATAGCGTCGAGACGAGGGAAGTGCAGAGTGATGGAGGATTTGGACAACCGTCCACTATCAGAACCGACAGGTTCAGGGCAGTTCTAAAAAAAAAAAAAAAAAAAACAACCGCGCTGCAAGCCCTATTGGCGCCGATAAGGGGCGCTGTAATGTAAAGCTATTCCAATCTTTTCTATTCCACTTCTGCAATTATCCCTCCGCCATTGACCAACAACTTTTTTTAACCACCCACACTTCGCCTGTCTTACACGATCACCGCGGTAACTCCCCATCTGACATGATGTGAGCACACTGATTATGCATGACTGCAAAGAACAAAATAAAAATAGTTATTTTCATTCGACGCCTTTTCGCCATTAGACCTCGGCTATTGGTCAAAACTTTTCGGGCTGCACTCACTTCACCTGCCTCTCACGCGACGTCACAAAACCGCGAGAACTCACTGCGCCAAAGTGACGTGTACGCGTTAAAGATGCATTAATATGCCGAACAAAGCTGAATGTTTCTCTGAATAGCCGCAGGCTGTCCCGTTCCGAAAGGAATAATAGATGGCTGTCGCCGATCGCTCAGGCACTGACTACTCCCACCTGCCGGAGAGCATAGGTTTATTTACGTACAATAATAATTTTTGCGTGATTATGTAGCGTTTTCAAGAACTTTCGGCACTTTTACGACCTCACTCATTCAACTCTGCTTTGCTGATGATCCTTTGTACCGGCATTCTTAACCTTCGGTTACATGCCGCCGCGATTTTCGACGAGCCACCCCAAGCTAAGTAAGGGAAAGCGGACCAATCGCAGACGCCGCACCACCCTCTTTATCCGGTTATCGATTTTCAGTGCATTGGCTCGGCCCAATCGAATCCCTCTCCACTTGATGCGTGCTCCTCGCCTCTTATCAGCCAATTAGATAACACAAGCCGCTCACTGTAGGCAATGTTATTCATTTTTAAGCAAACAAAAGTTACCTCCTATAAACGAGGAAAGCATTTTATTGGTCTCTTTAAACAACCTTGTGGGTCACCGCCCGATGCTTGCGTCGACGGTTACGCAAATTTGACGTCAGGAGATTGGAATAAAAACATATTGGAATAGTTCTACGTTAAAGGGCCCAAGATTCCTTCTTCACGATAGGCTTTAAGAGCGCCGCCCCTACCGCTTTATAGCGTACGCGGTTTGTTTGTAAACTCCCACTCTTTCTCTTCTGTTCACCCTCCTCTCTCTTTGTCTTTTCCCCTACTCCCTCCGCCTCTGCAGGGCAGCCAACCGGAACTACCTCTGGTTATCGCCTCTGCCTTTCTTTGCATCATTTTTCTCTATCTTCCTCTCTTGTCGCTTCGGCATCCCACTCTTGTCATGGCGTCGTTGCCTTAGCGTTGTTTCCACGCCATCGCCGTCACGCTGCCATTTCACAATTGTCATCACTTTAGTGTCGCTATCCCATTATCTTCATGCTGCCGTCGTCATACCACTTTCGTAAATCTATCGACGTCAGATATTGTTCTTCATTGAATCGTCATTTTGGTGTTATCATGCAGTTGTGATTATGCCACAGTCCTATTTCCATGATCGTCATTGCATCGTGGTCACACAAACGCCATCATGCATCTGTAGCCATATCATCGTCGTCATGCCACTTCGGTCATGCGATCGCAGTCATTCCCACATCTTCGTCCGGTTATCCTCATATCATCGTCATGCTCTCGTCTTCACATTTTCGACATTATACCATCGTCATAGCTGAACAATCGACAACTTATTATGGTCATGTATCTTCGTATATGCCACTGGCATTGGATCGATGTCATTCCTTGTTCGTCATTCCATTACCACTGCGTCTGCGTCGTACAGTCGTCGTCATATATCCATGCTTATGGGCTGATGATGATGATGATTAGAGTTTATTGGCGCAAGGGCATCTAAGGCCAAAGAGCGCCAAATGCTTATGGGCGACCTGGGCACGCGAGTGCCATATAAAGGCGGAGATCTGAGTATTTCGCATGCAGCTTAACTGCCAAAAGTGTAAGAATTACCACCCCATGTGTTAAATAAGTGTGACTCCAAGAAAATGCAGTGCCGTTTGATTCAACAATTGGTATTTACATTACCGTCGACAGTCAGCGAGAGATGAGCTCTGCCGTAATTTTTAACGCGATATCGTTGAAGGCCCCGTGACGCAAAAAATCCGGCGTGGGCGTCGGCGGCGAAGTTGTCTGTGAACGAATATTCCCGTATATATTTAGGTATATCTATAAGCCAGGTCTCGCTGTATGACATTCACTATATGCGGGGTATGTTGCTAAAGCATCTATCACTAAAGTTGCTCATGTCTTGTCTTACATTCTTCAAAAAGTTGTTCCTAGCAATTTTGAGAATAGGAACCCACAAACAAATGCAATGAAACGAAACACCTGCAGCGCATGCCTTTAAAAATTTAATTATGGGGTTTCACGTGCCGAAACCACCATTTGATTATGTCGCGCGACGTAGTGTAGGACTCCGTCATAATGTTGACCAACAGGGTTTTTTTAAAGTGCTTCTTAACCTAAGCAGGAGGGTGATTTCGCCCCAATCAAAATGCAGTCGCCGTGGCCGGGATTCGATCCTGCGACCTCGTGTTTAGTAGCGCGACACCATAGCCACTAAGCAACTACGCTGGGTTAACGCATGCCTTTGAGTTAACTCTTTTCTGATTTAAATAATAAAAATACGAAATGTACTGGATAAGAACGAGTAGCAGGCACTGCTCGGAGAAAGACGACGAAGACAAGTTGTTGGAAGCCTTGTGCCTATGTTGCCTGAGCTGTGTGACCTCTCGCTGCGGTGCCCTACTATCGTAGGGTTTCATCAATTAAAACATAACGCCTCTTGACATTTGCTGGAGGTGCTGGGCCCTTTACAAACCTGGAACTGCGCAGCCGGACGCTCCCTACCGTTTCTTCCATGCCTCAGGACGCCACGCAGCCGGATCCTCCCCAGGCATTGCCTGTCGTCTGCTTCGGGTCTCTAAGCCAATGAGATCCTCCAATCTTCAGCGGCAGCGACGGCCATGATGTGGAGGACTGCCTCTCGTCATATGACCGCGTGTGTGCGCATAACAAATTGGTTGACACAGCTAAACTGACTAGCGTCATCTTCTATCTTTCTGGAGTCGCTAATATCTGGTTCCGGAATCTGCTAGCAATCGAACCATTCCACCTGGACATCATTTGCCAATTGTTTCAAAGTCGTCTGCGGGCGCGCTGCTGTGCGCAAGCTTCGCGCAGAACAACGCTTGCATGGTCGCGCTCAGCAAAAGGGTAAAAACTTCACCAGCTACATGGAAGACGTAGTTGACCTTTGCCGGCGCATTAATCCCGCTATGCCCGACGCTGAAAAGATAAAGAATGACATGAAAGGCATAGAGGATGACACGTTCCAAATGCTCTTGGAGAAAAATTCTCAAACGGTTGACGAGGTCATTACCCTGTGCCAGAGCTGCGATGAGCTCCGCAAACAACGCCTTACAACGCGCCGAGCTGCCGCTCCGGACGACACAGTTTCGGCCCTAACCGACAGTTCCAGTGCTGCTACCGCCCACTCTGCGTTCCTCGACCAAACCAAGCAATTCGTTCGCGAAAAAGTCGAACGCCAACTGTCACTGCTACCTGCTACCCAGTCGTCTGAGTCCTCTTTGTCCGTGAAACTCCGACGGGTCATACATGAACAAGTCAGCGACGTACTATCTCTCGCTAATCAGCCACCTTCAGCGCCGGTTCCGGCCACGTACGCGGCCGTCGCCGCCAGGCCAAAACCTTCGCCTGAAGTTGCGCACTACACACCCACAAGCAGCTCCTACGCCTCGCCTTCTATAGTTGCGAACTACATGCCCAGGAGCGGCTTCTGCGCGCCTACGCAGCCCCTACATCCGGCTCGAATTTGTGCACCCCTACCAAGGCCCCCTGTTGACAATCCGTGGCCCAACCATGGCAGCGGGCCGATCTGCTTCGCGTGTGGCTTTGCTGGCCACGTGGAACGGCGGTTCTGCCGCCGGCGTGGTTGGTATTCTCCCGATACTGCGAGACTACAAGGGAATGCTCCTGACTCCCAGTCCCGCTAGTCGCCACCAGTTCCGCACTTGGCTGCTTCATCTCTTGTTCCCCAAAGCTTCAACACTCGTCGGTCTCCATCTCCACATCGACGTTCCCGGTCCCCCATCGTCCGCCACCCTCCAACTGTCCAGGAAAGCTAAAAGGCGTAGCTCCGGAGGCAAAACTGCGATCTCTTCGAACTGCTCAAGCCCTCGTTTATTCCCTGTAAACGTCATTGAAATTTTGGCCGAAGGTATCACCGTTAGAGCACTTGTCGACACGGGTGACGCAGTGTCCGTGATGGCCGACCAGCTTCGCCGTACGCTCCGAAGTGTTGCGACGCAGTTTTCTGCCATTTCGCTACGTACAGCATACGCTGAACCAATTGAGCCCTTAGGAACATGTACTGTCCGTGTCGCCATGCAAGACCGTTTATACCACATTGAGTTTATTGTTCTTCCTCGCTTTTCTCGTGCCATAATTCTAGGATAGGACTTCCTTTCATCTCATCACGCTGTTACTGATTGTGCCCGAACAGAACTTGCGCTGACCCCATTTTGCGGCAATCTTTTTGAAGATTTGGCTCTACCGTATGCTCGAGTGTTCGTTGCCACCGACGCTGATATCGCTCCTTTCTCTTCTGCCCTTGTAGCTGTTTCCTGTGCTGCTTTCTAAGATTCCACAGTTCTTTTCACGCCATCTCAATTTTCTGCATGCCGTCATCCCTTCTTGCTTCCCTTTGCCCTCCTCTTTCACCAGGGCTCCAGCGCACTTTACGTTTCGAATTCGATTTCGTGTTCATCAAGCTTACATCATCATCATCATGGCAAGTGCCTCGGTTTTTTTTTGCTGACGAATTCGACACGAGCTCTGTCTACGATGTACCTGATGATTCGACTCCTCTTCAGGTTGACACCATGGCTGACGAATATAATGTTTTGTGGCGCAAGGGCCAATTATGACCAAAGAGCGCCAGGCCATTTGTAATGAGATCAAAGTGAAGCGATAAATTACGAGCAATGGATATGATAGGGCTGTAAAAGGGCCTAAAAACGCTCACTCTAAAGTGCGTAAGAACATGCAATGAAACTATGACAATGACTATGAAACGTGCCAAGGACCTGAAATATACATTGTGAAAGAATTACAAGGTGCTAAAATTGGTTATAGAATAAAAATTCGCAAAAGCACTATTGCCGGAACAGAGCCCTTAAAGCGCAAGGATCTGAAGGCGTGTGCTGTTCAAGGAATACTATCACAGCAGCATCTTCTGGAGAGAGGATGCGCTGCGATACTATTGGGCTATTAACATGCAAGACCTCATCGCCCAGGAAACCTATGAGAACTTTAGTAGTAAAAAGGGGTTCTTTACCAAGAAACACATCGGAATGGAGAGGGAGACAATACCGGTATGCTAGATGAAAGTGTTGCCTTTTTTTCTCTTTGTGCTTCCCGACACACCACAGGGACGTGGAGGACGGTGAGCTTTTCACGTCATCTACCACAGATAGGAGGTTCGTTGATAGTAAGTAGGAAATTGTGAGTACCATATGTGAGTCCTGTTCTGAGTCGACAGAATAGGACATGAGCCCGTTTGTAACGGAGGGCCAGAAACCTAACTTTAACTTAGTGAAGTGGAGCTTGTTATTTGTTTTATTGTCCGACATGCGTTGCCAGTGGCTTCGCCGTTTCATTCGAAAAAATAAAGGCTTCCTGTCTGTGGCAGGAATAGTAGTGGTGGAATTGGCAGCTTCAAGTGTAACTGGGGGGGGGGGGGGGGGATGTGGCCATTTGGTCTGCCAGCACATTACCCTCGATGCATCTACGACCAGGGACCCAGCATACTGTCACGTTTACGAGACGAATAAATATTACAAAAGAAAGAGTACAGCCCAATGAAAACATTATTTTTCTGTTTTCGTAAGGAAATGGGTGCTTTTGCTACACCTAACGAGTCTGTGAATATTATTGTTTCTGTAGTTTTAAGATCTTTATGTGCTTAGCTGCAGACAATATTGCATACGCATCTACAGTAAGGATGCTTTTATGGGGGTTCGGTACACCTGCTTCGAAGAAAGAGGCACCCGCAGCCGCGTAAGACACGCCAAAATGCGATTTTGATGCATCAGTGTACAATTCCGAACAACAGTACTTTGATTGGAGCTCATGGAAACGCATTTGATTTGCAAGCGCTAGTGCGTATTTTGTAATTCTAACAAAAGATATATCACATTCTATCACCTGCCAATCTCAAGGCGGTAGCTGCTTCGCTGGAGGCATTAAGCGGTGTTCGAAGAGTAGGACATCCATTTCTACGTTAAATTCCCTCACACGAAGTGAGAAAGGCTGTCTCACAGAGGGTCGATTATGGAAAAGGGCAGTGCATGTCGAATAACTAATAGTTTCACAACACGGATGTTCAATGTTAGAGTGCACTTTAAGCAAATATGTGAAGCTGATGTATGATCTCTGCCGATAGAGTGACCACCCATTCGATTCTACATATAAGCTTTCAATGAGGCTAGTTATGAAGGCGCCTGTGGCCAGACGGATACCGAGGTGGTGGGCGGGATCCAGCATCTTTAGTGCGCTCGGGGCGGCATAGTTGTACACTATGGCACCATAGTCTAACCATGATTGAACGAGGCTCCTGTAAATATTTATTACACACTCCCTGTCGCTGCCGCATGTTGTGTGAGATAATATATTCAGTAAGGTCAATGTTTTTAGACATTTCGGTTTGAGATATTTTATGTGTGCGATAAAAGTAAGCTTAGAGTCAAGTATTACACCTAAAAATTCGTGCTCTTTGTTCACAGGTATTTAATGTCCACTCTGTCCCATGCAGGGGTCTGTAACCAGGCATCTCTTTCTTGCAAAGAGAACACAAGATCTTTTGTGGGGGTTGACTCTAAAGCCATTTTCGTCTGCCCACTTACATATCTTGTTCAAACCCTGCTGTACTTGTCTCTCGCCACTGCAAGGTTACAGCATTTGAAACCTATTTGTATGTCGTCTACATTGGCGGAATAAAATAAAGCTGGTGGTAATGAAGCGCAGAGTGTGTTCATCCTAACTATAAAGAGCGTGCAGCTGAGCACACTTCCTTGGGGCACCCTAGTTTCCTGTATAAATGGACGGGAGAGTACATACCCGATTTTTACGCTGGACAGATAGCTTTCTATCAGGTTTAGCATATTGCCATGGATGCCCATACCCGAGAAATCTTGCAAGATCCCTTAATGCCATGGTGTGTCGTACGCCTTCTCCATGTCTGGGAATATCGATAGGAAAAACTGTTTGTGTACAAACGCGTCACGAATATTTCCCTCAATGTGCGCGAGATGATTGGCTGTGGACCGACACTCTTTGAAGCCATACTGGTAGGGATAAAGTATTTTGTTCATATCAAAGAGATATGTATCAGTCGACGGTAAATCATTTTCTCAAACAGCTTACAAAAGCAACTCGTCAGAGCTATCGGGCGGTAGCTTGCCTCTTGTCTCTGCGTCTGCGCCTGCATGTGACCGAACGTTTGCTCCATCTATTGATTCTACTGAGTCAGCGCAAGCAGATCGCCCATATCCTTCAGCGATTACGGTCTTCTTTCGACCACCAACAACAATGTTTAGGACGTACCACCACAGTCGTTCATCACATCGACACCGGCAGCCATGCGTCTCTACGACGATGAGCACGTAGGAGACATGCTCCAACGCTGCATGATACAGCCATCACGCAGTCCCTGTGCTTCTCCGGTAGGGCTGGTCAGAAAGAAAGATCGGACAATTCGTTTTTGTGTAGTCTATCGACGACTAAACAGGATAACCCGGAAAGATGTCTATCCTCTTCCCCATGTCGACGACGCACTGGACTGCCTCCAAGGCGGTGAATTCTTTTTGTCCTTAGATTTACGATCAGGTTATTGGCAGGTCCCGGTGGCTGACGCAGATCGCCCGGAAACGGCATTTATTACGCCTGACGGCTGATATGAATTTACCGTGATACCGTTTGGCCTGTGTAATGCGCCTGCAATGTTTAAAAGAATGATGGATAACATCCTCTGGGGCCTCAAATGGCAGACATGCCTTTGTTATTCATATGACATTGTTATAATCCTTTCCCCAAACTTTACTTCTCACCTTATCCAACTCAAACGCGCACTCACGTGCCTCGCCGATGCAGGACTCCAGCTAAACTTAAATAAGTGTCACTTCGCCACCCGGCAGCTAGTCATCCTTGGCCAAGTTGTTTCTAAAGCTGATGGGGTCGAAGATCCAACCAAACTGCAAGCATGCGCCGAATTCCCCCGACCAAAGGCTACAAAACTACTCCGCAGCTTTATCGGATTATGCTACTAATTTCGTCGTTTCATCCGTAACTTCGCCACAATAATAACGCTTTTGACGCAGCTTCTCGCGGGTAACCGCGACCTCTTGGCCTAGCCGCCAGTTTGGGATGCCACATTCACGACGCTGCATCGTATTCTAACGTCACCCCCCCATACTCCGACATTTCCACCCAAGCGCACCGACAGAAATACACAGGGATGCCAGTGGCGTCGGCATTGGCGCTGTTCTTGCACAGCGAAGGATTGGCTTCAATGAATACCTCGTCGCCTTCCCTAGCCGAGCACTCACGAAAGCGGAAGCACCCTATTCCGTTACCGAACAAGAAAGCCTGGCTATCATTTACGCCATAACTAAATTTCGTCCTTACCTCTACCCCCCCTTCGACGCCCCCTTCGACGTTATCACTCACCACCATGCACTCTGCTGGCTGTCGTTCAGGCCGCTTCCCTCGATGGGCGCTTTGCCTGCAATAGTATGATATTCAAATGCTGTACCGCTCTGGCCGTAAGCATTCGGACGCGGATGACCTGTCTCGCTCCGCAGTGTCAGGCCAGCCCAATTATCGGAAAGTACGAATATGCGAGTTCTTCCTCACCGCCACGGACATGCTTTCGGAGCAGCAGAAGAATCAATGGATTGTTGATATGCTGACTTTTCTGTCACACTTATCAGCGCCTTCTCCTAGCCGTGCATTGCGTCGTAAAGCACACCACTTCGCTATTCGTGGCGGGCTCCTACACCGGCGTAACTTCCTCTCGGACGAGCGCAATTGGTGACTCGTGGTTCCTCGGCATCTACGTTCGCACATATCTGCAGCGTTTCACGATGATCCCCAATGCACATATGCAAGAGTACTAAACACAAACGCGTGCCTGCGACTCCGTTATTGCTGGCACGGGATGTAGCGCTTAATCCACCAATACGTCCGCTTCTACCTCGCTTGCCAACGCCGCAAGAGTACCCTTCGTGCCTCAGCTGCCCCACTGCAACCATTGCCTTGTTGAGGACGGGCCTTTGGCCGCGTCGGGGTTGATCATTATGGGCCCCTTCCGAGTACTTCAGATGGCAACCGCTGGCTGATTGTGACGATAGAGCATCTTACGCGCTACGCGGAAACTTAGCCTCTGCCCAACGCATATGGACGAGATGTTGCCTGGTTTCTTCTGCGTAACATCATTCTTCCCCATGGAGTCCCCAGAGAATTGCTGAGTGACAGAGGCCGCGTCTTTCTCTCTGACTTTATGGAAGCCCTACTCAAGGAACGCCATGTAATTCACCGTACTACTACTTCATACCACCCGCAAACTAATGCGATGACTGAGCGCTTTAACCATACTCTTTGTGAAATGTTAGCCATGTACGTCGCATCTGGCCGCATCAATTGGCACCGTATTCTACCCTTCATGGCGTGCGATTATAATAGTGTCACACAGACCACTACAGAATTTTCCACATTCTTTCTTCTTTACGGACGCGAGCCTTCCTACACAATGGATGCCATCCTTCCGTATAGCCCTCACACAACGGAGGCTAATACCCTGTCCGAAGCTGCTGCAGACGGGGAAGAGTGCCGAAAGCTCGCCCGCACATTTACTACAGAAGATCAGCAGCGACAGAAGCACCTTCGGGATATTCCCGCCGCTCCTGTACCCTATGCCCCTGACCCACCAGTCTGGCTTTGGGTTCCCGCTACCAGCCTTGCATTTTCACCCAAGCTTGTTTTCAAGTAACAGAGTCCCTACCATGTCGTCTGTCAAATGTCTCCTGTGAACTATTTGGTAGAACCTCTTGAGCCGCCTTCGGATAAGCGCCGCCGAGGGCGTGAAATTGTGCATGTTCAGCGGCTCAAGCCGTACTTTGACCCACCTGTGCCCGTAGGTCGCTGAGATGGCTCCTCTTCTCCGGGGAGGTAATTGTACTGGAAAAGAACGAGCACCAGGCACGGCTCCGAAAAAGACGACGACAACGAGTTGTTGGAAGCCTTGTGCCTTTGTTGCCTAAGCTGTGTGACCTCTCGCTGCGGTGCCCTACTGTCTGAGGGTTTCATCAATTAAACCATAACGCCTCTTGACCGAAACAATAACAGAATCCTGAAAGTTATGTAATTTTTTGGTGCCGCTGTGCACTACCTCCGGGACAGATCCACGCTAGAGGCAGCGTTTCTACGATAAAGCTCCCATTTATGCATAGCGTTACCCGTGAGCGTTTCCCTGTAAACATTATGGCTACGTAAGTTGCAGTTGCCGGGAGGCGTGAGAAGCAGTCAGGGATCTTTGAATGGCATCGCGTTCCACTCTTGAAGGCGAAGCTTAAGTGTCCTCGCCATTATTTGATTACTTCAATGTTTATACATCTCTCCAAATTTTCTTTTTGTTCCTCAAGACTTCGCTATCCATTTTGTACCGCTAAACATATAACTGCTACAGGGCGTGCCACCTGGTGTAGAAATATGCAAGCGCAATGAAAAAGCCTCACGTAGAGGCGCTACGCAGAGCGGATCTCACATCGCTAGACAAGTGGCATGATACGATGGTAATAAGGATGATGATAATGAGTTATCGGCATCATCATTGATATGCGGTGGTCACATAGTCATTTCGTCAGGTTCATTTAACATATAAACTATATTTTTTAGCATTCTTCTCTGTGTCTCTTTAAACTTCTAATTCCTGAAACCTTCTTTAACTGCCTTGTACCGCTACCTGTACATATGATAAGTGGAATTCTACCTGATGTAATAATAGGAAACTGCAATGCAAAATTTGCACGTATGACGTTAGGCAGCGCGCATGTCACATCGCGTGACTTCTCGCGCACTAAGACATGTTTATAGGGTATTTTACCGCTGCAAGCTAGCAAGCTAGCAATCGCTGGCGTGTCTCAGTGGAAGAGTAGGCGAATCCCACGCAGCGGGCCCGGCTTCGATCAAATGAGAAGTAAGCATTTTTATCATTCTAGGAGATAGCTGCTACGGACAACATCATCAACGGAAAGCACTATTGTAATGAGCCCATAACAGCTTCTGCTGTAAAATGTTAAAACGAAAATAATCTATAGCGTACCTGAGTGAGTCATCCAGGTTAGGTGACTCTTTGTCATCTCACCATTTGAAAGCGGATGCCACTAAGTTATTATCATCACCGTAGAATCCATGCGATGATCCAGAAAAGCTGGAAAGCAGTTTTTGAAGTGACTAGGATTGTTTGGGAAGTTCACCCAGTTTGCGATATGCATATAATGTCTTTCGCATACCCACTTACCGAATTTGTCTGCTTGGCCACTAACAATGTGCTGCCTTTTTTGTTGTCGAGCAGGGAGCATTGGACAACTGGTTATGGGCACGAATAGACATATTACAGCTGGATGCTGTATAGACTACTAGACAACTTGTGTCACTGGGCACGTACCAAGGCCACCAACGGCAATGCTTTTGTCATGTTGGTGTGGGCGATCGATCGTTAGGCGATGCCCCATAATGAATGGGCCAAAAATAGAGAGAGAAATTAATGTGCCAGGGTGACACAATGTCTACGTATCCTGAAGTATAATAAAGTGGCAGTGCGGTGACTTGATGGAGAGCCATTCCAAGGATCCCCTACTATTCCACACATCTAGGATACGAGGAATAGTAGGAATGGCTACGAAGTTTGAATTCGTGTGCGATATGAACCAAAATACATTGTGTCGAGGTATGTAATACTGATAATCATATAACTATTATTATTATTATTAGCATGTTTTCTTTATTTGAGCCGTTTTGAACCAGCCTTTCTTCCTGTCTGTCTGTCTGTCTGTCTGTACCGCGGCTGACCTACTTGTCCAAGTTGTCTAACAGCTTGGGTCACCAGGTATGCGCTTGAGGTTGCGATGCCATCGTGATCGTTCCATTGTCTAAATGCTAGCTTGCTTAGCCGACTCTCGTCAGTTCGTCGCCACCACGCGTTCTACACCGACCCAGTGACCATAGTTGTTTATTAGCGTAGGTGACTAGGCATGTGCTCATGGTCGTGATACTGTTGCGGTGACTCCATCGTATTCATTCCAGCTTTGTCATCCGGCTCTCCTAATTCTGTAATAATGTGTTCGTTGCCGCTACGGCGTCGCGATGCCGCCGTGGTTGCCATCGTCGTTTCTCTTGCTTCGTCATCAGACTATCGTCATGGTATCCTCGTTATGCAGGCTTCGTGATACGGCTGTCCTCACCCCATTGCTGATAACTCTGTTGTCATGCCATAGTCGTCGCTGAGTCATACGAGAGTCGTTCTCATGCATTCATTGTCGCACCGTCTTCGCGACACCGTCGCAGTCGCTCCATCGTCGATATTCTGACTACTTCATCCGACTCTCGTCATGCCATCGCTTTCACGCCATCGGCGTCCCTCAGTCGTCGGCAAACTGTCATAATCAATCATCGTCATCAGTCTGTAGTTCTACCATCGTCATCACTTCAATAACACAATCCCACTGTCATCATACCGACGACGTCATACCACCTTCACTGTTCGATCAACATCAATCCTTCTTCATCATTCAATAGTAATCATATCGTCGGCGTTAACTTTTGATTGTACCACCTGTTCTTGCCGTAGTCGTCATTGCGTGGTTGCCATACAGTCATCGAGGATTCGTTGTCAAACTGACATCCTGGCCATTCCATCGTCATCACAACATCGATGCGACAACAGGCTTCTTGATACAATCGTCTTACGCCATTTTCATCCTACGCTCATCGTCATCCCACTGTCCGCAAACGGATGTTATGCCATCATCGTGAATGCATCGTCACCAACAGCCGTTTCGATGCATTCGTTATTGAATACATCCTTATTTCCAACAGATTGGGGGAGACAGAGAAGAAAAGCTGCAAGTGCAGCTTGAAAATGACTCAAGCCGCATCAAACCGTCATCGCGATGTCCTCATGGTCGTTTTATCCTCGCCATTCTAACTTCGGCATCGAACTGTCGTCCTGCCGCCGTCTTCGCGCTGTCGTTTTACCATCTTCATCACAGCAAAGAAGTGATCCAACTGCCATCGTGCGGTGATATGTGAGATCGTGAGGTGAGTTCTGCGCTAATTTTGAGTATAAAATTAACATTATTATCTTCACCCATTGCACGTCCCTTATAACAATGGCAATTACCTGCGAAGAATAGATGTGCCAGTAATTTTTGTTAAGAAACTGAAAGTACTCTGTCGGAACATTAGTAAATATAGCACTTTCCGCTTCTGTGAAGATCATAGCTTCTCATTTACGCTTTAGGGAGGCTGCACAGTATTTTTTTCTTGCCTTTTCATGTCAGGGTATGGGGGAAGCATAAAACAGAAAACTGGTGGTTTGATTTTTCGCTCGTGGGCCGCCGCTACCATGCTTGCATCTATCGAGTTGCTGATTTCCTTCAGAGACTCGTGCGATAACCTTCTTTCTTTAATATAACTGTTGGCGAGGCTCAAGATTTTGTATGCGGCGGAAAATGACCCCTGTATTTTGACATCGGTGTATTAGTCCTATAATGCTGCAGTGAAACATAAAACTTATAACATATGAGCACAATTTATCTTGAGTACGATACAATACCTTTAGACGTACTTGCATTTAACAAAGCGAAACCTGACCTGAAGTCATTTATCTAGGACTCATGTCTTGAATGGTCGGTAGACATGAGGTGCACTACGATTTATAAGAAATAGATTTTTGCACGTATGCTGGAACCGATGGTATTTTTCCTTTTTGCAGTACTTTTCCAGTTGCTCTTCACAGCCTGTGTATACCCCATTTCTTTCGTACTCATCCCTTAAGCTGCGTTCCCATACATGGACTTCGTGCTCCGTTTTACCTGTTGTAAAGAAAAAAAATAAAGGGTCACCCAAGTGTCGAGGCGAAAGAAGACATGGTCGATGTAGTTGGTAGTTGCAATGAATATATGAATAAATGTTCATAATATGTCTATGTTTTGTGTCATGTGTATGATTAACATAGTTTGAATATTTATCCTAGCGTATTTCACGCGCAATTAGTTACAGCAGCCACGCTTCCCTGTTCGGTACTCTGCCGCTTCGTGGCCTACAAACGCCGCTCGATTGCCTGCTCATCCCGTCGGCCACAATACGATTCACGCATTCGGGCGAGATGCGCCCGCGAGCTTTGGCTGTTTTCTTGTCTCAGGTGGCACGCGCTTTGGCGAGACGAGCTTCCGGCACCTCGGCACACTAATTCGTCCACCGAGCGGGCGAAATCTTGGCGGGCGTCCCATTCCTGCTGTCGTTTCCCGCTATATTGCATCTCATCGGCATAATGCCGTTAGAGCCTCGCACAAGCTATCGCGAGCTTTAGTTGTCTGGTATTCGGGTAAACACAGGCGGACTGGGCGTTCGGGCTCAAGCGTAAACAGGAGCGGCCTGCATTGTGCAGTCGGCCGGTGGGGCGCAGAGCTCAACCAGACAAACACAGCTAATATTGCAGTAACGAAGTGTATTCTACTTCGCTGTTGGTGTAAATTTTGAATGTGGCGTAGTCGTGTTGCTGCTGAAAATTTACAACCGCAGCAAAGTAGAATACACTTGGTAGCTGTAATAATAGTTCTGTTTGCCTGGTTAAGCTCTGCGCCACCACGTGGCTGCACAATGCAGGTCGCTCACGTTTATGCCTTCGCCACTCTGCTCCAACGCCCAGTCCGCCTGCGTTTATCCGAATACCGGACAAGCTAACACTACTAGAGAGGTTTAGCTTGTCCGATATTCCGGTAAAACGCAGGCGGACGGGGCGTTGGGGCATTGGGGTGGAGGCGTAAACGTGAGCGCTCTGCATGGTGCAGTATGGTGGCGGAATGCTCAAACAGCCAGAAACAGCTAATATTGCATTAACCGAGCGTATTCTTCTTCGCTCCTGGTGTAAATTTTTGGCAGCAACACAATTACGCCAGTGCCGAAAATTTACACCAGCAGCGAAGAATACGCTCGGTTAATGCAATATTAGCTGTTTCTGTCTGTTTGAGCGCTGCGCCACCAGTTGGCTGCACCATGCAGACCGCTCACGTTTACGCCTCCCCCCCAACGCCCCGTCCGCCTAAGTTTTACCGGAATATCGGACAAGCTAAACCTCTCTACTCTCTCATGATGCTTGCGCCGCCGGCACCTCTCCTTGCGCCACCGACTGTGCGCCGTGCGGATGATCTTGTTGATTTATTGGCATCCCCTTGTAAATGGAGCAACGACTGATAGTCAACTATCAAATACGCATGCGACTGCATGCAATCGCACTGTTCCTAGTGATGTGACGGAGCCGGGTAACGTATTATGTACCAAGTGAAAACGACTCTCGAATCGCACCATTAATGAGACTTGCGCACGAAGCTGTATAACGCTGCGCAAGAATAGTGCGTCTGCACACTTCTGGGCGTTCAGCCGATCTGCAAACGACTTGTTAGATGGAGCATAAGCTGCATGAGCTGAAATGCACGACCGAAATGAGGCACTTCGCGGCATCTGGCGGAAGGCGTGGTATCTAAGTTAGACTAGGCAAGGTATGAGCGGCAGTGACACAGGCTCTCACATCCCATCCCTTCTGCACAGTTAAATGCGCTCTCTTTTGATTATATTGTTCGTTGTTGACTATTGTTCATGCTTTTTTGGGGGCATGGCGCGAAACAATTAGATACAACATTTAAGTTCCTACGACATCGGTAAGTAACCTAAAAGCGTGGTTTCTTTTTCAGATAGCCAAATTTGACATAGGCCAACCCCCTATCTGAAGTAAGCTATGTCCTTGCCTTCACAAAGAAACTGATCTTTAGGCAAGGCTGATAAAATGGGAAAACCATGTAGAAGGGCAGCACCTTCTCGTATTTTTACTTCTTGGCTGCCTTAAAAAGCATATCGGCAATAATTACACATCAGGTTACAAATACGCAACGTGCATTATAAGAGCAACTAAAATTGATGCAATCATTGGTTAGTGTGCCTTGCTTCGTAAGTTGTCGGCCATATTGATGTTATTTTTGATTGATTCTTTGATGCTGGTAACCTAGCCAGCCAGCGTTAAAACTTTCTTAGCTTAACGCTCACATTTGGGGACCATTGAATAATTTTGAAAAAAAATGCAGTACATCCTACGTAACGTGTTGGAACCTGTATACAGCGAAGCTTTTCGTAAATGCATTATTAATGCTTAAATACGTGTGCTGTTTAAGTAGGGCTTTGCACTCACTTTCAATGTGAGTGCAAAGTTCTGAAACGGTCTATTCAGGTATTTTATACACATAATGCAATGCAGTTTAAACCAAATACATACGTGTAATATAACGGGTAATCAGAATTTGTTCTGGTGGTCACTTTCGAGCTTTGGCACTGAAGTAGGAGCCCACCTTTCTGCACCATTAGTTTTGAGTAACTGACCTCCCCGGAGGAGCAGATGCGACCGTCCACGTGGTTGCCAGGGGGCGCAAAGCATCCGCACGATGAAGCCATCTCCTCCGGTGCCCTCTCTCCTGTCCCATCGCGGCTCTGTGCATCGCGGCACTGTGCATCGCGGCCACCTCGGCCTATCTACCTGGGCCCAACGACCTGCCTGAGGAGGCCGGCTACCCTCTACCTTCCACTGCTGCGGACAAAGTTTTGTGATCCATCCAGTGGCGTAGCAACAGGGGGGGCCGGGGTGCCGTGGGCCCCGAGTGCAAGGGGCCAGTGAGGGGGGGGGGGGTGTCATATACGTCTGAAAACACCCCTCTTTCCGCCGGCTACACCCGGGGAGGGGGGTGACAGAAGACCTATGGGCCCCGGGTGCCAGACGACCTAGCTACGCCACTGGATCCATCGATCCTAGATGGCACCGCCATCTGGCAGCTGAATGTGACCTATTCGCCGAGAACGCACGAGTAGCAGCAGCAGGCGGTAGCCACGGCCAGCGAAAGAGGTGCAAACCAGTTAAAAAAGGAAGCTTCGGTTTCAAAAGCCATCTGTAGCACATCTGCTTTGCAATTATTCATTCAAGCACGCATTATAAACTTTGTCCAAGCTTTTTAACATACATCGGTGCGATTTGTGTAAAATGGCCAGTTGTATATTAATAGCCTGACTTTCTTTATTAAAATAATGATATTGAAAGTTTACATGTCAACGTCTTGGTTCTCAGCTAGCGTCTTCCATGAACGCACAAGGAGATATATAAAGAGCGAAAGCAGTCCCGCCAGAATAAATAATAATAATAATAATAATAATAATAATAATAATAAGCAGCGGCAGCACCAAGCAAACACGTACCGGACAAACACGGACCATTTGTACTAAACAGTTTTTAACGAAAGAAGTCATTCGGCAATGAACACAGAAAAAACGAAATGTCAGTTTCACTTGAATGCGAAAAATTGAAAACAATTTTGAGCTGGATCTTGGCGCTGGAGCGCTTGGAAATGTTTTTAAAAAGACATGGAGACGACGCAGCACACGAGAGGACTGGAGATTACGCTTGGCGCTTCTGCGATGCAATGATTCATTCAACTACTTGTGTTATTTGCACAAGTGCTGCTGCTGTCATTTTCAGCACTAACTTAGACGTATGAAAATGTTAGTACCGTGCCGACGGCAGACATATTAAGCGCCAATAGTTCTGCGACCTTTGCTTTTGTAAACATACGCTTCAAAACATGGATTGCCACAAGGGAAGCCTAGACGAAATAAACATCAGCAAAGGGGCAGGTGTTTTACAAATATGGATTATCACTGCAGCAACGGCGGGCTTGGCAGCATCGCGGTGGCATGATTGACGTATCCACTGTTCTTTTTTCCACGGGTTGGTGAAAACTGCCGGTTTATTTGTCTGAACAATAATTGACGTCGTTTATTAGTGCTTCCCAAAACCGCGAGGCCTTTAAGCCATTGTCAACGTGTGTTTAGGTGTCATCCTGCAGTTGGTTGTGTTAGGTGACATAGAAGAAAATGTAGAAGCTGAGAAGGTCACTTTAGAGCATACACTTTCAGAAATAAGGGGACTAAATGAAGATATAGGCAGATGAAAGGGACAGTTGCTTAGCTTGAAACAGTCATGTCGGCTATCCCCAAACTGAGAAAAAGGTAGAAAAGAAATAGCTGTCACGTGTTTTAGTTGGGGAAGCATACGAAAAAAAAAATCTTCATTTGGAATATCCTAGTAGGAACATTGTTTAATTTGTATAAGGTGTCGGTAATGCATACACCGATACAGTACACATACTCGAAGAAAATGAAGCTTGCCAAATTTTCCGCGACACGACTAATTATACTCGAAGAGATGGCAGAGAACAGTACCTTGGTTCTGTCCAGCTACGTGGCATCTGCAAATTTTTAAATCTTGGCGCATGATGTTGGGACACCCTGTATATCTGAGTTAGTGTCCTCGAATACAACCTGAAAACTTTTGTGTAAGTCTTGGACATTGGAGGCAATTGTTTATATAATAAGTATTCAGTGCCGTAGAGCCACATAAATCGCGCATGCGGTCCGAGCCAACTTCAAGGTACTACAGCTCTTAGTAACGAATTAAATACTAAAATAAGAAAGTCTAAGCATAAGTACACGAAAGCTTCAATGCCACACTTCCCCAGAGACTCCCCTAATAGGTATTGCGAACAAGTGTCGAAGGATAAGTGTACCATCTCTGAAATAAGTACATCTCAAGCTGTTATCAATAACAGGAAGGTAATTGCGTGAATGAGAGTGTCTCCATAACGGCGAAGCAATGCCTGCGATAGCAGCATGGTAGAATAGTTAACATTCTGCCATGCTGTTAACATTCTGCCATGCTGCAAAAGCTTTAGGCTGTAGCGTTTGTATGAATGGCAGTAAACGCGCGTGGTGTGGTTTGTGTAGACACGTGAACAGAGTGAGTGAGTAAGTGAGTGAATAAACTTTTATTGGGTCCAGCAAAACACGATAAAATGCGCACTAGGCTAATTCCACGACGGGACTGACAGATCTAGTCTGCCGGACCGATTGTGGTTGCGCTGGACGGCCAGGATTTGGTCCTCAAAGATGGGACTTCGCAGGAGCGCGTCCAACTCTTATTTGGTGAACTTCGGGCCCAGCGACCCGTACTCCCAGAGCATATGACGCAAAGTAGCGACCTTACCCCAGGCCACGCAAGAACAATTCGGATAAATCTCGAGATATACGTTGTTAAGGGACGCAGGATTTGGGTAGGAGTTCGTTTGCGATAGTCTTAGGGTGACCGCCTGCGGCCTGCTATGTTTGGAGTGAGGCGGCGGCAAAACCCTTCTCTCTAAGTAAAATAATTTAGTAAGCTCATTGTGCGTGATAGGAACATCTCTGTGTCCGGGGAGAGAGTCGCCCGATCTGGGGGCAGCGCGGTCGGTAAAGCCACGCGCCGCCTCGTGGGCAGACTCGTTGAGGTTCAGAGGAACCCTCTCAACTGCCCCGACGTGGGCACGGAACCAAAGGATGGAGTGTATGGAGGTGTCACCGTGTTTGGGGCCTTCCAGAATTTGAATTACCTGCCGGGCTACCCGGCCTTTCTGGAATGCCCTTATGGCCACTTTCGAATCGCTATATACCCTTTCTCTCCGACCGTCCTGCATGGCAAGTTCTATGGCCACTTGCTCGGCCATCTCGGTGTTCGTCGTCCGGACGGAAGCAGAGTTGATGACTTTTGCCAGCGTGTCCACGATGGACACCGCAAAAGCCTTGCCGTCTCGGTATGCAGGTGCGTTCACAAAACTTGCTTCAATCTTGTCCTTGTTTATTTGCTTCAGTATACTCAATGCTCTTGCCGTGCGACAACCCACGTTGTGAACTTGATGAACGTTGTGGGGCAAAGGGGCGACCACGATCTTCTTACCTATTTCCCTGGGGATTTCGGTCTTTTCAGTCAAGTTTTTGGTGGGTGCGAGTCCGATCTCCTCGAGGATACGCCTGCCGGCTGGCGTGGTCGACAGCCGAGTTAGGTGGGCCCGTTCCTGAGCCTCGGCTATCTCCTCCATGGTGTTGTGTATGTCGAGCCGTAGGAGGTCCTCGGTGTGCGTTCTGACGTACAACCCTAGGGCTATCTTGACGAATTTTCTAATGAAGGCATTAAGCTATTCCCGCTCGGCTCTGAGCCAATTGTGCATGGCCACCTTGTAGGTGAAATGACGCAGCACAAAGGCGTTGATGAGCCGAAGCAGGTTGTCCTCCTTCAGGCCACGATGTCTGTTCGTGACCCTTCGCACGAGGCGAAAACCATTGTGGCTCTTCGCAATGACCTTGCGCAACGCAGAGCCGTTGCCGCCACATGATTCGATGAAGATACGCAGGACTCTGATGGTGTCGACCCTGGCTATCGGGTAACCGCTCTGAGTGAACAGGTGAATGTCAATTTCCGAGACCAGTTTCCAGCCCTTGGGTCTGCCGCCTTTTTTTTTTCCTATAAAGCAGAAGCTCAGATTTGGTCGGGGAGCGTCTGAGTCCGGTGGGTAGCAGGTATTGCCCCGTGACGTCTACCGCCTCTTGCATGGCGCTTTCCACTTGCTCTTCGCTACCGTTGGTGAACCAGATCGTGATGTCGTTGGCGTAGATGGTGTGTTTGATACCTTCAACTTGGATCAGATTCCTCGAGAGGCCGACCATGCAGATTGTTGAAGAGAAGAGGCGAAGTAACCCATCTTTGCGGCGTGCCCCATGGGCCCAGGAGCACCTCGTCGGAGACAAAGTTGCCGATCGGCAACTTAGCTTTCCTCCCCGTGATGAACGAAAGGACGTAGTTATATAATCAGGGGCCCAGCTCGAGGTCTGCGACGAAGGATAGAATGCATTCGTTGAGAGCGTTGTCAAACGCTTTATCGAAGTCGAGAGGGCCCTGGTGTCCCTGGTACTGCTGTCGATGATTTGATGGTTGATCATCTTCATGACGTCCTGCGACGAGAGACCGGAACGGAAGCCAGTCATGTTCTGAGCGTAGATGTTGTTCTCTTCGAGACACCTGTTTAGTCTGTTGAGGACGACGTACTCCGCCACTTTCCCGACGTATGAGGTGAGAGAGATGGGTCGGAGGTAGTCCACGTTCGGAGCCTTGCCGGGTTTGGGGATCACGACGACGTTGGTGGTATTCCATTCCACCGGGACGCTGCCGTTTTTCCACGTCTCGCTGATCTTCTTGGTGAGGTTCCACAGCATCTTGTTGGTGATTCTGTCGGCACTTGCCGCACACTTGCCGTTGAGCGCAAAAATGACTTGTATAATTTCCCCCACGGTGAAGTCTTCGTCCAATGCCGGATGGGCTGGGCCGAGGTACTCGGGAAACCGGTGTTGCTCATCTCCGAGCTTTACGGGAAGGTACTTCTCCATGAGCTTGGCAACCAGCTCGTCCCCGGAACAGGATGTGGCAGCTTCGTGCAGCGCTCTGGCGAGCATGTCTCTGGCTGGATCTGGTGCTGCCCTCGTTGAGGAGATCTTTTAGCATGCCCCAGGACTTGCCATTATGCATCTTCCCGTCGATCGAGTCACAGACTTCGTCCCATTGCTGCTTGCCGAGGGTCGGACAGTGATCTTCGATGGCTTTGTTAAGCTCGGATATCTTTTTCCTCAATCTTCGGTTAAACCTTTGTCGCTTCCATCGCAGAAGCAGCGCCTCTTTGGCCTCAATCAGGTGGGCTAGCATGCTGTCCGTCTTTCCTACTTGCACGTCGCTGACGATCTTAGTGGATGACTCGGCGTCACTCTTGATTCGCTCGCACCAATCTTCCAGGTCTTTGGGTACGGGTGCGCTGTCGTTGCCGCGGAGCTTGCGAGAAAGGTCCCACTCCGTGACGGTGAACTCTCTGGATTTACTTAAGGCGTCATAGAAGCGGGTCTTGAGCACGTAATGGTCTCTACCAAAATACATTACGGTGTTACTCCACTCATCTCCCTCGACGTTCTTCACGAACGCCAGATCGGGGGTGGTATCCCGGCTCAACGAATTGCCGATTTGGGCAGGGAACGCCTTGTCCGTGGTGAGCGTGAGGTCCATTCTATTGGCGTTCTGCCACAGACCCCGTCCCTTGCTCGTGTCGTAGACGTACCCCCACACTCCGTATGGTGCTTTCAAATCCCCGACGACGACCAGGGGATGGGTGCCGACCAGGCTAGTAACAAGGATCATTAAATAAAGGAAACGAGGTCGCAAACGACAACAAATAAACGTACAAGGTGTGCAACAGAGTTCACATTTTCTATGAACGATTACTGGCATCCTTCTTTTTACAAACAGCCTGTGAGTGGAAATAAGCGCCGGAACCTGTGGTAACGCGAGTGGTCGAGAACAGTTTCTTCCTTTTATTCAGTAGTGTATTTCTCAGTGCAGGGAGAGTTTCTATTTGGTCAGACTGCACTGCTTCAAATTCGGCATGACGTTCGTGCCACAGACAGACGCACAATTCTGATTGCTTCAAAGCGTTTGTTCAAATATTGTGGGGACATGTTATACGCTCGTATTGTTCCAAAGTGGAATCTTCTTTCTGTCAATACATATACCATTCTTGTAATCTTGCTTTCTCGTAACATGTAATCTTGCAGTATGGCCTTTAAGCTGGTCGTACTGTAAAGAGTAAAGTGCTAATGCCGCCGCCAAAGCGCGTCATCTACGGGGTCTTTATGAAGATTTTATACTTTGACGTGCTTCCTCTGGATACCTTGCGCCATCTTCCAGCGCTCTGCAACGTCTGCCCATCATGCGCCTTCGAATATATATTCAGACAACTTTGTCTGAGTGTATATGATGCGTATTCACTTCCAACCTGCAACGGAGAAATAGAAAGTACTTTTTCCCAATAAAGAGTGGGATATACCCACTTGCACACACCCAGTAGAGCACACGCAGGGTTTCAAGGTGGCGCCAGAGCAGTTCATTGAAAAGCGGCGCATACACAGCTGGGAATACGCAGCAACCCAAGTTGACGTGAAACAGGTTCATTGATCAGCGGAAGATACCAGATGTCCTATTCCTGGAAGCGCCGGTTAGTCCAATGGTTGATTTCCAACATGGTTCTTTCAACCCGACGGTTTACTCATTCAACCATGTCCTACCCGGTGACCGACGTTGGCTTGAGAGAACTTACACACAGAGAGGCAGACATACTGCAAATTGGGGGAAGATTCCAAAGAATGCCAGTCCTATTAAACAAAACATTTTCTCAACCGTGCCACTTGGATTCCAAGTATTGCCTCTGCGCGAATGTAAAATTGTGGTACGGTGCGTTAAACAAAGTGATATCACAAAACTGCTGTACTTGGCGGTATGTACAGGCTTTGGTTCACCATAAAGTCTGTGCGAGTTGCGGGGTGTGCATTTAAGATGCTACCACAACGAGTATTGCCATGGACGACAATGAAGAGGTTCGATTCATCGCATATGAGTCGCTCTTGAGAAGATGGTGGAGTCCGTTGTGATAGTACGTCGACAAAACAAATATAGCGCACTCAGAATTACTCGTAGAATCATATTTAACAGGTGCATGGCTAATACTAAGGCTCACCAAATCCCGAGAACAGCGGGCCCACTCAGGTTCACGGAAAATTCGTGTCAGTTGGCCCTTTTTACCCATACTCACATCAAAATGAGAACTAGCGGGTTCGCTCAGACTCACCGGTCGTTGCCAGTGTGAGTTTCACACTATGTACTCATGATTGTGTTCCCCGACTTGCGAGTTCAGTCATATAAAATTAAAGTGATAGTTTGACATGCACACTCAGTATCAAGCAGATTAGAAGCCGATGTCACTTAAGGCTTATATTTTACAATGATAGGCTTACACAATCCATTACATGCACGGTGCCATAACACAAGACCTAGCAACTTGCATTTGGGAAGTGAAATAATTTCGGACATGAGTCTACTGTTACCATGTCTCCATTAAGGATTCATATGTCTAGAAGACACCGCTCGTGCATTCACTGTTAGATTCACTGGAAGTCATGTGAAGTCAGCTTCGCATGTCTCGTGCTTCCGTGCGATACGGACATACTTGAATTCAATGAAACTCACGCAAGATCAATCTCACTAGGATTCACTCAAACTAACACTCAGGCTCAGTACGAATCACTAAGATTCATTACCAGTAGTATTTGCGTTGACTTATTGAAACTCTGAGCAGCACCTTTTCGCCTATGCTGCGCTCACTCAGAATCAAATCGAAGTTCACTTGTACTCAGCTCTGGTCACTCACACTCGGATTTACATCCCAAGCGCCCACTCGAGCGCGCTCAGACTGGCACTGACCGGTTGGTCTAAGTTTGAGCCAACTTATAAGTCGGCTGACCTATTTATACAGAACTTCATGATGTCGCTACCGATATATTCAGAGTGAGAAGAACTGCAGGGGATTGCAGTCATTTCTTTCATGCTCTCATTAAACAGTTTTTGCAAAAGGCACTAAGATTTTCTGAGGCAAGGTAACGCAAAATACTGAAGGGAGGCGCGGAGATTACATAGAGAATGGTTACGAATACGCTGGACGACCAGTAATGTAGTGCTTCTTAAGTGTGCTCGAGAAATATGCTAAGGACATTTGAGTTGTTGTACCTTTTGTGTATGGAAATGCTTGTAGATTCAACATTTGATTTGGCACATTCTATTTGTAAACCCTGTATTTTGAAACTGGAAAGTTCACACTTACCATTCAGTGTGAACCTGAAAACTCCGCATTTCTTCGTGTCATCCCAGTATTCAAGCTCTTTGGCCACAGTTTCTTTACCTGCAAAACAAATAGTTGTTCCAATAAGTTCCTGTAGTCTTTCAGTGCGCTCAAATATGGTCCCAGCCACAATTAAACTTTGTATGCTGGTTTCGAAATGCTGATGTATCGCTAGACCTCCAAAATAAGATCGCATAGAGATGCGTAGCTCTGTAGCCGTATGTTTTGCCTCTTCAAGAGAACTTGCGAAAGTGTGATAGAGGACCATTACGTCGGACGGCGATAACAACGGTAACTGCATCAACACCGACAACGGCAAAAATGCGGTTGGAGTATCCGTATAATTGCTACCGCAATAAAAGCACTTCTTAGGAATTCCAGCTGCCCACGAGTAAGTGTCCCGCGCCATCACGTGAAATCCTAAGCGAGCTGAAAGTGCAGAATTCACGGCCGTATGAGATAAAATAACAATGCATCAATTAAAAAGGCTGTCTCCTTTGCATTTCAATTGTGTGCAGTGACCATAAGCAGGTCGTCGATTAGATGAAGTAAGTAAATTGCGGTAAAAGAGCCCAATTTCAGTAATTGTTTCGAGACTGGTAACAGCACAAACCAAAAGTAGTAAGAGTGATTTTATATAAATAGGAGCTTTTAAAACCATTTTGCAATTTCAAAGGAAGAGTTCGTTTGTACAGAGGCAGAGAACCACACTTCAACCGTTTTTGTATCGTTTGCTAAAGTAATTCACAAATAGTTATTCCAATGTGTCCCTTGAGCTTCACATAGAGTACCTGTGCTAGTACGTGCGATTCAGGTCCATAAGCAAAGGGAGAGGTTTTTGCATTTAATTCCCCCCCCCCCCCTCCCACTGTCTCTGGCATGGTCTGTTGGATAGGATACATGGTTGTCAACCGGAAGGCCCTGGTTCGAGTCGCCGGTATCGAAAAGATTCCTTTTTCCACAAATTTTGCTTTTTCTTCTTATTTTTTAGTACGCATTGACGGGGTGCCAGGTTAGGTTAGGTGAGATTAGGTTATGCCGACGGCGCGCGAAACAGACGGTCTCACCGCTGTCCTCTCTTCCGCCGGACACCTCGCGCCTACGTCGTTATAGCAACGCAGCGCATGCTCAGAGGACAGTGGGGGTCAGATAGAGTGCAATAATTCTCTCCCATCAGTGAACAGGCCTAGGCCTGTGACCTCGAGCCCGAGCCCGCCACAGGCGCAAGAGTTCGAGGCCCGTATCTGGCCAGGCCTGCCGGAAATTGCTTTACGGGTGGTTTGCCCGCACCTGCACTTTGTTCTCGCTTCAAATACTGTGTTTGCTAAAAAATAGAATGCAAAATGGCGTTTGTAAAATGCAAAATGTTACCATTATTGTTGACTTCCAAGGTTTCCTTTTGTTCTTTATTTATGACTTTCGCAGTTTGGGATCTTTGATGTCTGAAAACGGAAAGAATTAACGAGCCGTTTCTTCAATCGTGGCTCGCTTCCATGAACACTACGTATGAATTGCCGTAACTTCTGGATAACATAGTGTGATCTCACGATGTGCTTCCTGACTTCATGCTTTCTAACGTCATTCAGCAAGTTAGCCTCTCAATAAGTAAGGGAGCAATGCTGCACTTAGGCGACACCCACAAGCATTCCATTCTTTACCTGAAAATAACTTTGTCTAAAAGTTCACCGTTGCATAAAAAAGTGTGATCACAAATTCTCACCAAACATTATGAAACTAACTAAAAGTTTCATTACAAACTAAGTAGCTAAATTGTCTTTGCATGCCAAGACACCACATGAATAAGTCTGCCACCACCTTACATAATTTTAGAGCTTGCAGAAGCACTGTACACAGGGCAACGATGCTTACCGAAAGGAGAATCTTATAGAAAACTAATCGGCCACCAGGCGAGAACAGACGCTGGCGCGTTCCCGGCGCGTATGGAAGAGTGCAAGCGCCTGTGCTTAATAACTGCGTCGGAGTGGCGTGATCGCGAGAGCCGTGCCCTGACTGGCTGTAGCAGATACGTTTGTCAGGGTTCGCGTCCACGCCGTGCTTCAGTTGCCCGTTTTACGTATGCAGTTGAACTTATTGTCGCAAGGCCTTGGAAGGCAAAGGCAAATACTTGAACAATCAATTCAAGGAAGATTTATTAGAAGATGGCAGCAACACCAACCAAGCAGAGCTCAACATAAGGGACAAGGCCAAGAGAAACTGCGTAACACACGCCCTTTTCTCGCACCGTGCGATACTAGGGGAGTACTAAGCGAGTGTTCACCTAGATGACTGCCCATTTTGCCTGCTACCTAAGTGCTGATTGGCTGCGGTGGGGTATAGGTGAAAACGAGGTAGGCGCTCCTACTCTGCCTCCTTCATGCTCATTCCGATCCAGCCGATAAGCCACAGCCGAAATGGTGAGTCGACTCGGTAGACTCTTAGAGAAGACCCCGCACCTTTGGCATCGTCGATAGCTCATCACTGGAGGACATCTTTCTGTGGCCAATCCTTGGCCGTCCCCGGAAAAATATAACAAGTTTTGTAGTGTGCCGCGTCTATTTGGTCACATAGAATAGTCGCCGGGAGATTATAACCAACTCATTCTGTTACACTCACGTGACCAACGCAAGCACAACATGCCTCGAAGAGGTGCAACTTTGCGATCACTGCAGTCTACCACTTTAAGTTTTGTGCGCTCTGATCGCCGAAATTTCTCGAGCCCCACTCGCGTGGGTGATCAAATTTTTCCAGATCTAAAAGTTCACATGGCTTTTACGGAGAGTTTGCTTCAATTTCTCTATGGCGATAAGCCACTCAGACTAAAATTACCAAAGCTAAATAACAAATTTTTGTTCATTGGCGACTAATTACCCCGTATCACCCATCACCCAGTGGTCGCCATTCCTGACGGCATATCTCCCATAGAATTGTCTTTTTCATTCAAATTAGATATTTTTAAATAATATTGTCTTCGTCAAAACATCCGGTATATAAAGTGGCTGAGACTGACGGAACTGTCAAGCGCATATTTATAGAGGTAATGAGGCAGCTGATGTCCAAAGAACCAGATTAGGGATGGTTATGGCTATGCACTTTTGAAAACAATTGCTAGTGCTCACACTAACTTCCCCCCTCCGTGGAAGCGGCCCACATGGATGCAAGTTAGACAACATCTCAATGAGAAGTGAAGCCTTCGTCCGCGAGTGGGGATCAATTATTTCTGACGGTGTGTGCAGGGACAATGAGATAGTTCACTGCAGAAGTTTGCTATGCGACGGTGTATGGGCTACCTCCTGGCCAGGGGCCAGCGGTAGTACTAGCGTCTAAAATAGTACTTGGTCGTCAGGATGGAAACTGACGTCCCGGAGTTTGTTGTCGCATCGACGTTTTCTCTCAGCTTGAGTAGTTTCAGTGTTTCACCGGGTGATTTCACGGCAATGTGTAACGCAGGTAGCAAACTCTTCTGGAACGAACGCGTTAGGCGCAGACGGTGCCAGAAAGGATTGTCTGTCGAATACGGAGCAAGGAGGTAATCTTTGCAAAAAGTGAAAAATTTATGCAGGCATTCCTTTGGGAGTTGTCTAAGTATGCGTAAGCATTGTGCGACTTGCTCATCTTCACGCAGCCCAGTGTCGTTATCAACGTTGTTAAACTTCATCCGACCAGTATGAACGACTGTGTTGTGACGACACAAACTGCTGTGGACGGCGACGCAAGGTGAACTGATCACTCAAACAAAGTATTTCAGATCGCAGCGCCAGTGCGCCGATGATGTTCCGATCATTGTAAGCGGTTATCGCGTTTAGCGCCTTATACATCAGCCTCGAACCATGATCAACCGTGGTCAACTGTACTGCTGCAGCGGCGGTGCGCTGCGGTGCGCTACGCGGGCCCTATCTATAAAGCGATCTCGTCTTACGTGACGGACGGACGGACGGGTTTCCTCGTTGGGTTAAAATGGCTGTACCTGGTAGTGCCCTGAATATCAGGGTGACACGCGAAATTCACAAAAGGAAGAATGTTGTCCCAGTCATTGTGCTTAGGACGGACTTACATGGAAGTGATGCCAGACAGCGCTCAGCTGAAACGCTCAGTAAGGCCGTTGGTTCACGGATGATACGGAGAAGCAGACATGTGCAATGTGTAACTCGCTCGAAGAGCTTGCTCAAGTATTAGGGAAGTGAACGCTTTGTCATGGTCACTCCAGGGAACACGAAGAGCCCCATAGTGCAAGACGATGGAGGACAAGGGGAATTCATTGACCTCAGAGGCGATATCAGATCTAACAGGCACAATCTAAACAAATTTGATAAAATGGTCGACAGAAGTAACAATTCAATGGAGACCGGTGGGTGTCAAAGCCTTATCAATCAATACTAACAGACTCGAAAGCAGCATCTGGGTTAGTGAATTATAAGAATTTCCCGCTAAAAAAATTGTACGAAACGAAGTAGGTGCAACAAGGAAGCAGCAAGCAATTGCCTCTAATACACGTAGATGGAGGCAGCGAGGTAGGACTGGGGCTCACCGATTACCGATTGGCGTGGTAAACGTAGGTGTTGCACATCATCTTGAAAATGGAATTGTCGAGGCTGGCTTCGCAAGCGGCTGGTGAGTGGTTCAGTGAATACACTAATGCGGTGCATGAAATTTCGGAAGTAGATGTCTTCCCGCTGAAGTAAAAAATCAGAGCGCGATGAAAGCGTAACTTAGTCTAGACACGTTAGAGAGAGCTGGTATGAGGCATGCGTAGCGTCAGAACGCCGTGGTGGGGAAGGTGACGGTGCTCTACTGCGATATAGCGAAACTAGGCAAGGAGACAACGCGTCTGCAGCGTGAATACGTTTGCCAGACTTGTACGTTATTGTAAAGTCATATTCCTGCAAGTAGAGTATTCAGCTTCCTTAATGTCCTGGCTGGTTTTTCATTGATAACGCCAACACAGACATGGTTGTCCGTGACGATGGTAAAGCGATAGCCGTTATGATATGGGCAAAATTTCTGAATCGAGCAAACACTAGCCAGATAGTTTCCTTTTGGGATGGTGTGTTTCCTCTCAGCTAGAGAAAGCGTTTGGTGGCCGCAGGCTACAACTTGCTCTTTAAAGGCTTCATTACGTTTCATAAGTATTTGTCCGTTATCTTGTATGATGCGCCAGCATGGTGCGCGTTCCCTAATGGAAATGTTGAAGTACAATTGTTGTTGATTCAGAGCTTGAAAAGCCGACTCGAAATCGTCAGGCCATGTGAAAGAGGCACCGGTAACAAGTAGATATTGTAGAGGAGCGCCTATTGGAGCAAAGTTGAGCACAAATCCAAAGAAATAAGACGCCAAGCCACCGAAACTTTCTGAATCTTTCATTCTGCTTCCGGCAGTCGAGCTGATCGGATCGTTGAATCATGGCCTCAAGCGGGGCGGCGACAGCGGTCACTTTGGGCCGCGGAAACAGGTTCAGCAACGACGAAGAAAGGACTACCAGTTTATTTTGCCCCAACTGCCAAAAGGACGAATTGTGAACAACACCATCTTTTTACACGGTGATGTAAGAGCGAGGCCGTACAAGGTCGAGGATTTTTGGAATGCGCTTACGCCCACAAGCCTGCTGCCGGAAGTTGTGTGCCTCGGGGCCAACCCGGTCAATCACGTCTGGGCCGTGACCCTCAGTGACGCAGCTGCAACAAAACGCCTGCTGGCCCTTGAAGAGCTTCAGGTGAAAGGGCGTCGATGTGTCATCGTCGACCCGCAGGACCAGCAGGTCAAACTCCGGCTTCACTGGCTGCTGTACGGCGTTTCCGACGAGGACGTCCGGGCGGCGTTCACAACCTTCGGCAAGGTAGAAGAGGTGAGCAGGGAGCGTTGGTGCGTGCAAGGCATGGGAGACAGGACCTCGACCACCCGGACCGTGCTACTGAAGCTGAGAAGCGGCATTAAAGTGGAAGAACTGCCTCATCAGGTCCGCGTCGGCGGAGAGTTGGCATTGGTGGTCGTCCCCAGGCGGCCCATGCAGTGCCTGCGCTGCCAAGGCACAGGACACGTACGCCGTGATTGCAAAGTCTCCCGCTGTTCGAGATGCAGACGTTTCGGCCACGTCGACGCTGACTGCGTTAAATCTTACGCGGCCGTGACAGGAGCAGGAGCGAGTGATCTTCCTGCAGAGCACGTCATGGATGCAGTCGAGACAGAAGAAGCTGCTAAGGGAGCCGGTGTACAAGTGCCTTCAGTGAAGACAAATGCCACGACGGTACCGGAGGTCGCTCAAGCCAAGGTAGTCGAGGGTGCTGAGCAGGTGACTGGCCTGCATGTGTCGAGAGGGACGAAGGCCCTGTGAAGGCAGGCGCTAATGAAGGCGAACGCGAGGAGACTGAGTCAGCGATGCAACAGGGCGAAGATGCAAACGACGGGGACCGGGCGGCTAGTCTCGTTGCCACCTCCAAGCGCCCCCGTGACGAGGGCGCAGACAAGGACAGCGCGGCATCCAGCAAAAGTGACGGGCCACCAGCGAAGACGCCTCTCGGGAGGCGGTCGGTCTTCAAGCCGAAGCCAAATGTTCCGCCCGAGAAAAAGCCTGGTGACAAAGCACAGCAAAAGAATAACGCCGGGAAGACGGGTGGTCCCGGAGGTGGCTAGCCGAGTGCTGGTCGTGAAAGGTAAGCGTCATGCTCCGGGTCTATCTCATACTTTAGTTCATAATGGCTCCTAATCCGTCGCTCACAATTGCCACACTAAACGTGAGAGGGTTGGCGGCCAAGCGTAGGCAAAGCCAAGTCCTACGGTTGGCCACTGACCAAGACCTAGACGTTCTAGCTGTCCAGGAGGCAAAGGTTGACGGAGAGGAGGAGACCGGGATCATGGTGCGGCGTTTCATGACTAGATATTATGCGGTCGTGAGCCACGCGGTAGGGACGTCCGCCGGTTGTGTTCTGTTTGTTAAGAAGTTGCCTGGCCTTGTTGTTAAAAATGTATTTTCATGTCAAACCGGAAGGATCGTTTTTTGTGATTTTGTTTTTCGTGAATTGGAATTCAGAGTCATGTGCATATATGCGCCGAATGCTGTGAAGGACCCGCTTCATTTTTTGCGAACATTTTCAGTATGTTAGCACTGATAAGTGCATGGTTTTGTTGGGGGATTTCAATTGTGTTTTGAGGGCTCGGGATAGAGTCAATAATGCTGGTATTCGCGATAAAAGCAGTAGTGTGTTGACTAAGCTAATTAGTGATAATGAACTGGACGATGTCTGTGAGTGCCTGGAGGGGGAGCGGGAAGTCATGTACACACGATTTCAAGGTAGTAGTCTTGCGTGGTTAGACCGCATATACGTATCGCAAGACATAATTCCAAAGTGCCATAGTTATTCGGTGGCACCAGTATCGTTTTCAGATCACTGCATTGTGAAATGTCATATAGGCACGGAGAGGAAGAAACAAGATTTTAATTGGAAACTATGGAAAATGAATGCCTTACTACTCAATGACGAGCCATTTGTAGAGGCAGTACGTGAGACCGTCAGGAAAGTAAGTGAAGAAAACAGTGAAACAATAGCAGAGAAATGGGAATACTTCAAACAAAACGTAAAAATGAAAGCTTTAGAAAGATGGAGCTGCTTACGATTTGAGAAGGAAATGAAAGAAAGGGGCTTACGAAAGACACTTAAGCAGCTGATAGCTCTGGAGTGCGAAGAGCCTGGAGCGTATAAGCAAGGTGCGGGAGCCATTAAAGAAAAAATCGAGCAGCTTGACAAGGAACGGTATCAAGGTGCGATTGTGCGAGCAAGAGCAAATGCATTAGTAGCTGGGGAGACGCCCACTAAGCGGGCGCTGGGACTCGAAAAAGCGCAAGGACGACGGAATCATGTCGACAGGATTTTATGGAACGACACAGTTGCCGACGATAGTAAGAGCATAGGCCGAGCGTTTCTAGAGTATTATCAGTCGCTCTTTGCATTTCAAGAAGTGTATATAGACGAGTTCAGAAAGGCCTTTCTATCTCGGATGCCGCGATTGAGTGACGATACGAAAGAACGATTGGAATGGAAAATAACAGAATGTGAAGTTGAAAAAGCGATTGATGATTTGAACCAAGGTAAATCACCTGGACCGGATGGTCTGGGCGCGTGTTTATATAAAGCTTTTAAGAAAGAACTGTCGCCGTTGCTAACAGAGCTGCTTAATGATGCGTATGATAACAAAACTTTGGCGCCTTGTTTTGGAAAAGCTCATACCATACTCATCCCTAAGAGTGACCAAGTGGAGAAACTTAGGCTAGTAACATCTTACAGGCCAATATCTTTAACCAATGTGGATTATAAGATTTTTATGAACGTTTTGGCTGCCAGACTTCAAAGCGTCATAAATGACATAGTCGCAGATCACCAAACGTGTGGTATCAAAGGAAGGTCCATTTTTTCGAATATTCACACGATGCGGTGCATGCTGGAGTGCTGTGACGTCACCTCGGGCGGAGTCGCGGTGCTCCAGCTGGACCTCGAGAAAGCGTTTGATTGTGTTTCTCATGATATTTTGTTTGCCATTTTGGATTATGGTAATTGGTTCCATCATCACTGAGGGAGTGGCGTTGGCGTACCAGAACTGCACAACACGCTTAATTGTGAATAAATCATTGGGGGCCCCCATTAACGTCATGCGTTCTGTGCGTCAGGGCTGCCCTCCCAGTCCTCTTTTGTTTGACATTTACATAGAAACTATGCGTTTGGCAATAACTGAGAATGAGCAAATACGCGGGCATAGCTTGGCAGCCACACAAATCAAGCTCTTGGCATATGCAGATGATATCGCGGTGTGTTGTACAAGAAAAGAAAGTGTGACGGAAACAATAAGGGTAGTGAAAAATTTTTGTGATGTGACGGGCAGTAGAGTGAACAGGGGAAAGTCCCTCGGTTTGTGGCACGGAGAGTGGTCTTCGGCCCCGGACAATTTTGCAAATGGGATCTGGATGAAAACCCCGACCAAGTATCTAGGTGTCCCCATGGACAGTTACAAAAACAGCGATGAATACTGGACGAACCAAGCAAAAGAAACAAGAGAAAAAGCAGACAGGTGGAAAGGCATCAACCTGTCGATTTTCGCAAAAGCAACTGTGTGTAATATGTTTTTTATTACGAAGTTGTGGTACGTCACGCAAACGTTGTACTGTTCAAGGGTAAACATGCAAAGGTTGCACAGAGTGTTCGCGGTTTTTATCTGGGAAAGGTGTAGCCGAACCAATCTGTTCCGGCACGTGAAGAAAAAGGGGCTGGGCTTGGCGCATCTTTTTGTACGCCAGCTTCTCAACAGATATTTTTTTTTCGGGATGTGCGTGATCCGTTTCTGCGCACTGTATGCCAGCTCAGGTTGAGAGGCGCTTTGCCGGCACTTATTGTTAGTACAGATAGTATGCCCGGAACGCTTCATGGCTATCTTAAAGAAGTTGCAGATAGTGTGCGCGTTCTTTCTGTGCGTTTTTCTTCTGAGTATTTATGTGACGTTAAAAGGAAAACATTGTATAAAGATATTTGCGACATTGTATTTACAGTGCCATTGTACAGAGCGCTATACGGTGGAAGATCAGGAGTGGATGTTCTTAAGCGAGTGAAAAATATGGAGGTGCCTACTGGGGTGAAGACATTCTTTTTTAAATTACACACACGAACACTGTCAGTGAAGACATTCATGGAAGAACGTGGCTTTCTTGTACACTGGGGCTCGCACTGCTTGATTTCCAAGCAACCAGAAACAAAAGACCATGTCTTTTTGCATTGCTGTGCCGGAGTGTTCTTCTGGGATGTCCTACAAAGAACAATGAAGAAGGAGTTACCGTTAAATCCGCATGGCATCAGGTACTTAGCGGTAACGAATGACGACGGGGTTCCCTTCGACCTAATAATGCTAAGGGCCTTCATAGTTTATGGCGTGCAAGGATGTCTGGGTACTACTGCAACCCGGACGCTAGGCCTGCGCCTACGTATTTCCGAGAAAGCATGACTCGTTTCATTGAAATAAAGAAAATACAAGAATGTGTACCCGAATGGCTGTCGAGGATAGAACCTCTGACAGCACTGATAATTTTAATTAGACAACGCCAGTCCTTATAGGACTGATGGTATGTATGTTCTTTCAAAATGTTTTGTATTTGTTAATTGTGTATTGTAATTGTGTTCTGTATTATGTGCTCTGTACAATGTCGAAGACCGGCAATAAATCAATAAAAAAAACTTTCTGAATCTTTCTATTGTAGTGGGTGAAGAATAGCGGCAATTTTTGGGGTCTGGCTGGATGCCGTCTTTGGAGATGATGTGGCGCAACACTTTTGTCCTTTTGATTGCAAAGGTGGTTGTTTTGTATTTATCAGGAAACCAGCGTTTGGAAGGCTTTTGAGAAGTTCATTTATTCTTGATGTTGTCTGGAGTTGGAGGAGAAAACGACAAAAACGTCCAGATAACAGAGGCAGGCCATCAAACTTTTCTACAAACGACTCTCCCTCATGCCGTGAAATTTGACTGGAGTGTTATAAAGACGAGAAGATATCACGGTGAATTCATCAAGTTCCTCTCATGTAGTGAATGAGTTTTTTCCTGTGCCATGTTCGTTTATTGGAATTTGCCAAGAAAATCCCCTCAAGCTGTTGTGTGTCCAAAGCGCCGTCAGTTCGAGGTATGGAACATACATCCTTGCGTGTTATATGATATAGCGCTAGAAAATCGATACAGAAGCGAACTGAGTCATACTTTGTTCTTTATCAGATCGACAGGAAAATCCCACCAGATAGACAAAAGTTGTATTATTACAGGGAACGTTTCTATGCCTAGCCGATTAGTTCATCCCCTGTCGCCTGTACGCCGGAGAATCCTCTGGCGCCGCCCCATTTGCATGGACGAAAAAAAGGAGAAAGAAGACGCGCGATTGGCTGCGCCAGTAGTGACGTCGTTGCTCTTCGGCGCCACCGACCGCGCGCGCGCAGCAGTTACTCTCCGGCTCTGAAATGTGTAGATCACGAGTCGTACGTTCTCCTGGGAAGCAGGCAGCTTTCGAACAGCAAGGCCGCGAGTAGAGCCAAGAACGAGCTCGTCTTCACCGTACCGATGCTGCAGCCCGGCCACAACAGGCTGGTGCAGCCGAGCGTAAGTAGCAGCTGCGTACCGAGGATCCGGCAGTCTACCAAGTCGGGGTTAAATCGTCGGGATTAAGCCAATGATGAACATCGGGGCCGCACGTTTCAACTGTGAAGATTAACCATCTGTACAGAGTGCTTGGCCGTGATTTTTTCTTAGCACAAGCATGTCGGCAACCTGTTGCTCAATGGCCTTCTGCTCAGATGGCGATACACCTGAGTGACGGCGTCTTTTAATAGCAGAATCATTGTTTTCAATGCCTTGTGTGCCACAGAAGTCTGGTTCAAAACATGGCAACAACTGTTGAAACAGGTTTTGTGGTTCGTGACGACAACCGGCAAGGCTGTGGACCGAGCTGCTTTTAAAACCGATAATGGCATGGAGAGGGAACGAAGTATGAAGACCTGGGGTTGTTACTGGTAGTGTAGGGCAAAGCGTGATGTTACAGACAGGATGAGGGCCAAATAGGGTTTCCACAGTCATCCATTTCGTCAACAGCCTATGATCTGTGGTTGTGCTGCGGGTATACAGAAGTGTGAGGCCACGTGAAAACTGGACGAGACAAGGGAAGATGAGAATTACAGAAGTGCAACTGCAGGCACCGGAGACTAGAGCATGTCTGTCGACGATGCGGCTGCATGTGACGGCTAGAGCGTCTTCATGACCAGGGCACAAACTGTAGTCTCGAGTGACAACCAAGTTCAATCATAAAAGTGTAGACAGTAATAGACGCGAGCACTGTAACCATGAAATCTACAAATTTCTCTCTGCATGAATGCATGGCTGAGACAAAGTGTACAATTCCCAGGCCAGTATAATTTCATAGGTACACGTGGGAAGGACAATTCACTCAATATGGTGGCGAATGGCGTCGACGAAAACACGAGCACTACATTGGCCTCGAACATATATCACCGCGATGAAACGAAATGGCGGCGCCGGTATAGTTGAGAGTTTGCGCGCGAATACTTTCAACAGTTACATAAGGCATCGTAGTAATCGCATCAAGCGTGCATATCATGATGATCTGTTCCTTTGCTGTTCAGTGTGTAGACTATGCGCACGCATCCTTCTGTCAGCGCTGTTGCCTTTAAAAGAGCTGCGACCAAGCTTAGCCTGTCATCTGTTTAACTGCCGTCAGACAGAATAAACGGCCTTACGACATATGTGTCTCCGTTACAAGATTGGCGAGGAGGGTGGGATAAAGCGGCGTAGAAGGCATGGCCACCACGTTAGGCAAGCTGCTGGAGTTCTGCCCGGACGCAGACAAAAACAATTATGGGGTTTTACGTGCCAGAACCACTTTCTGATTATGAGGCACGCCGTAGTGGAGGACTCCGGAAATTTGGACGCAGACAGCATCGATGTGCGCCTAGAAGGGTACAAGCTGTTTGCGAAAGCAAATAATATAGACGCCGGGAAGAAGCGTGAAGTCTTCTTGGCCATCCTAGGAGGGAAGGCCTGTGTTACACTGCGCAGCATATTGCTACCGAAAACGCCCACCGAGGTCAAGTATGAAGATGTCACAAAAGTTCTGCAACAGCACTACGATCCAAAGCGGTCAATGGTCACCGAACCATACCACCTCTACCGACGGAATCAGGAGTCAAGTGAAGCCATCGCGCAGTTTTTAGTGAAACTGAAGAGGCTCCTGCAAGAAGCTCTACGGGACCGTCTAATTGCTGGACTACGGTGTGAAAACAACGATGCCGTCGGCTCGCGTTGGCCGAAGACGAGGTCACATAGGACCGGGTCTGCAAGGTATCAACCGCCATGAAAGCTGCACAGACGGACATCCAGGACATGCTGGTCGACAACGCTGGTGCCAGCAACTCTGACTTGCGCTGTCAAGGACCTTGCGTTCAGCCCGACAAGCAGCATACCTCAAGGCAACGGTCATCTAGCTACGAGCTTACCGCTATAAGCAAGGTACCTGAACAAAATATACGCGAAAAACGGCCGCTGTTTTCCATAGGTGTGATGATGGACAAGCTCCAACAGGGTGTCCATTGTTAAAAAGTGCTTGTTTTAAGTGTTGTAAACGTGTTCATGTCGCAAATATGTGCAAATCGCGAGTCGTTCCCGCTGCAGAAGAGCCGGCAACAGAGCAGGACTTCCTAACTATTTGCCAAACGAAGAAACCAGGTAGTCCACTTCCCATAGTAGTAAAGGTAATCATAAATGGTCGCGAAGTGGCAATGGAATTGGACACGTAGGCTGCCGTAACAATTATGTCTGAAAAGTACTTTCTAGATAACTTTCCTTACCTATCACACAACAGTGAGGACGTAAAACTGGGTGTGTACAACGGCACCGCAGTCAGCATGAAGGGCGTTGCGCAGGTCAACGTGAGGTGCGGGAAGCAAAGCCATCTCCTACCACACATTGCCAAATATGAGAAAGGTGCGCTTAGCTGGTGCTTCTCAGTCGTGACTGGCTCGCAAGGATAAAAGTGAACTTGCCTGATGCCTTGAAGAAATTGCACGAAGTTGCACTTATTGTACAAGCAGTCACGCCGATGAAAACTCCATAAGCTGTAGAGTTATTAAAATAGCAGCACACTGATGTTTTTCAAGCCGGCTACGATGCTATCAAGGGGTGCAAGGGTACCATTCGCACTGAAGCGAACGCAAATTTAGTTTTCCGTTAGGCGAGGTCCATATCGTATGCCTTGCGAGAGCAAGTAGAAAAATAATTCGTAGAACTAGAAAACGCTTGGGCCATTTACCGGGTGCGGCACAGCACTTGGTGAACGCCGCTAGTTATGGACCCAAAGAATAATAGAGAAGGTCTAAGGAAATGTGGCGCCTACAGAGTCACTGTGAACCAGGCCATCAAGGCGGACCACGGTCCCTTGCCACTTCCAGAAGACATATTTACGTCCCTTGTTGTAGGAACCGCGTTCGTTGTTTTAGATTTGACTAAAGCTTACAGCTAGAGGTATACGAACATGCCAAAGAACTGCTAACGGTTAACACGGGCATGGGCCTCTTCAGGTACAGGCGATTGCTCTACGTGAGTGCACCTGCCATGTTTCAGGCAGTCATGGACCTGGTTTTACGAGGCATACCTGGTACCGCCTGTTACTTGGACGACGTGTTGATAGCTGGCAAAAACCTAGCCGAATGCTACAGCCGAACGGATGAAGTACTAATGGCACTGAGCAAGCATGGTATCCGAGAAAATGTGGCGAAATTCACGTTTGTTCCAAGAAAGAGTGCAATATTTGGGACACGATTTAAGCCAACATGGTCTGCATCCTACACGGAACAAAGTGAAAGCAATCCTCGAAGCACCGAAGCCCAGTAATGTGACCCAGCTGAGGACATTCTTGAGCTTAGTAAATTTCTGTGCAAAATTTTTTTACAAATTGGACAGGCAACTAGAACCATTCCACCAGGTTCTACGCAAGGGAAGCATATGGAAATGGCAACGTCAGTATGACGAGTGCTTCACGCGGAGAAATCAGTTGTTCGGTAAAGAAATCATGTTAGGAGCTGTATGACGTGAAAAAATAAATCCAGCTGACATGGGATGCTTGTGCTTACGGGCTGGGCGTTGTGTTATCACACGTAGTGAATGGTGTTGAGCGTCCAGTCGCATTCGCCTCCAGATCAATTACGCAAGCGTGATGAAACCATGCGCACATTGAAGAAGCTCTCGCCGTCATTTTTGGCATCAAGAAATTCCACAAGTATCTTTACGACTGCAGCTTCAATATTTTCACTGATAACCAACCACGAGTGTCACGAGTGGTGCTACACACCGGTAATTACAGAAGACGAGCGCACAGCAAGACAACCATTTATTGAGGCGAACTTGTGCCCCACATAACCAAAAGCAACTAGCCCAATAGCAACATGTGCAAGCATGGACAGCAATCGACAAAAGAACGCACACCCCCTATCTGCGGGCAGTATTTAAAGGCTGTGAAGTAACGTGCGTAGAACTATCGCGGGAGATAGCGCGAGTTGCCCTGCCTGATACGATGGGCCCATCGTAGATACGACGCTATCGCGGTAGGTTTGCGCGAGTGCTCACACGCGTTAACATCCGTCATTCGGACGCCACCGGCACAGATGCAAAGCCCGAAAGGCACGTGGCATTGCTCCCCTCCAAAAAAGCATCGTCTCGATGTTGAAAATAAGCACTTAGGTAAGTAAGTACACAGTACTAGAGTTCGTGGTGAACACAAAGTAAAGAAAAAAAACTACGCTAGAAGTTTTCTAACGTGCGTAATACGGCTTCATGCGCACAACATGAACGATTTCAGGCCGTGCGCGCCGTCGCTGAGAGTTCGTCAGCCCGTCAGGAATGACCTCATAGTTCAATGCACCCACACGGCGGACAATCTTGTATGGGCCGAAATAACGTCGAAGAAGCTTCTCGCTGAGGCCTCGTCGGCGAACTGGTGCCCATACCCAAACTTGGTCGCCGGGCGTGTATTCTTGATGGCGGTGTCGAAGGTTGTAGTGCCGGGCGTCAATTGCTTGCTGTCTTACTGTTCGTACTCGAGCGAGCTGCCGGGCCTCTTCGGCGCGCTGCTGAAACGTCGCCACGTCAGGATGTGGGTCACCTTCATTCACATGAGGGAGCATGGCGTCGAGTGTCGTAGTCACTTCCCGGCCGTAAACAAGAGCGAACGGTGTCAACCCAGTTGTCTCCTGAATGGCGGTATTATATGCGAAGGTGACATAAGGGAGTACTTCGTCCCACGTTTTATGTTCTACGTCAACGTACATCGACATCATGTCCGCCAGGGTTTTATTTAGCCGTTCCGTCAGACCATTACTTTGCGGATGGTATGCGGTAGTTCTGCGGTGAGTAGTTTGGTTGTACCGTAGTATGGCCTGCATCAGGTCACTACAGAATGCTGTGCCCCTGTCAGTGATAATGACCTCTGGCGCGCCGTGACGCAGGACGATATGAAAAATAAAAAATCTGGCGGCTTCTTCAGCGGTGGCTCTTGAGAGGGCGCATGTTTCTGCGTAGCGCGTCAAGTAATCCGTCGCAACTATAATCCATTTGTTCCCAGCGGTGGACGTCGGAAAAGGCCCAAGAAAGTCCAATCCAACTTGCTGGAACGGTTTTCTCGAGGGTTTGATCGGTTGCAGGAATCCGGCAGGTTTCGTTGGGGGAGTCTTGCGGCGTTGACACTCTCTGCACGTACGGACGTAGTGCTTGACTTCTTCGGCAATACGCGGCCAGTAATAACTTTCTTGAATCCGCGCGAGTGTTCGTGCAGAGCCGAGGTGTCCAGATGTTGCTTCATCATGAGACGCCAGCAAAATTTCTGGACGTAGCGACGATGGTACAACAAGAAGGTAGGCCTTCTTCGTAGGATCGAAGTTCTTTTTGGTTAGGACACCATTTCTCAAGCAGAAAGCTGACACACTGCGCTTGAAGATTTGTGGCACCCTGTCACTTCGTCCTTCAAGGTACTCAATGAGGCCACTAAGTTCAGGGTCGGTCCGCTGTTGCGTGGCGAAATCGGAGGCGGTAACCATGCCAAGAAAGGTAGAGTCGTCGTCTGTACACGGTGGTGGTTGCTCGACGGGGGCTCGGGACAGACAGTCTGCGTCTGAATGCTTTCTTCAGTTCTTGTAGACTACGGAGATATCGAACTCCTGCAGCCGCAAACTCCATCTTGCGAGGCGTCCGGACGGGTCCTTCAGGTTTGCTAACCAGCATAACGCATGGTGATCGGTAACGACAGTAAAAGGTCGGCCGTATACATATGGGCGAAATTTTGATGTTGCCCACACTATTGCCAGACATTCTTTTTCCGTTGTGGAATAGTTTGACTCGGCCTTCAATAAAGAACATCTGGCATAGGCGATGACGTGTTCTCGTCCGTTCTGTCTCTGAACAAGAACGGCGCCGAGCCCGTAACTGCTGGCGTCGGTGTGGATTTCAGTTTCCGCCTTGTCGTCGAAGTGCGCCAAAATGGGTGGCGATTGGAGACGGCGCTGGAGCTCTCGAAACGCTTCTTGTGGTGCATGCCATACAAACGGGACGTCCTCTTTTGTCAGGCGTGTCAAAGGCTCTGCGATACGCGAGAAGTCTTTGACGAAACGTCTGTAGTAGGCGCAAAGTCCGAGAAACCTTCTGACGCCTCTCTTTTCACGGGGCGGTGGAAAGTGTCGCACGGCAGCTGTCTTCTCTGGGTCTGGTAAGATGCCTGCAGAGTTCACAACGTGGCCCAGAAATTTCAGCTGTGCGTAGGCGAAGCGACATTTTTCAGGCTTCAGCGTAAGTCCGGAAGACTTGATAGCATGCAGTACCACCTCTAGCCTGCTAAGGTGTTCGTCGAAGGTAGAAGCGAATACTATCACATCATCAAGATATACCAGACAAGTCTGCCACTTAAGTCCAGCCAATACGGTGTCCATTACCCTTTGGAAGGTTGCAGGGGCAGTACACAGCCCAAATGGCATGACCTTGAACTGGTATAAGCCATCTGGTGTAATGAACGCCGTCTTTTCGCGATCCCTTTCGTCAACCTCTACCTGCCAATAGCCGCTCTTAAGGTCCATGGACGAGAAGTATCTTGCATTGCAAAGGCGATCCAAGGCGTCGTCAATTCGAGGGAGCGGGTAGACGTCCTTTCTCGTGACCTTGTTGAGTCGGCGGTAATCGACACAGAATCTTAGGGTGTTGTCTCTTTTTTTCACGAGCACGACGGGGGAAGCCCAGGGACTTTGAGAGGGTTCGATGACGTCGTCGTGCAGCATTTCTTTTATCTGTTTCCTGATTGCTTCCCGTTCTTTCATGGACACGCGGTACGGCGACTGGTGAATAGGCCGTGTACATTCATCTGTTATTATCCGATGCTTTGTAAGCGTCGTCTGGCGAATCTTGGACGATGTAGCGAAGCAATCCTGGTAGGTATGAAGCAGTTTCTGCAGCCGTTCTTGTCTCGCTTGCGGTAGATCAGGGTTTATATCGAATGAAATGTCAGGAGGTCGAGGTGCGAGTTCGTTTTCGAGCGTGAGGACGTTGCCTATGTCGGGAATGGTCTCGAAGAGCGCCACCGTGGTTCCTTTAGCGAGATGACGGTATTCCGAGCAGAAATTCGTTATCAGTATATTGGCTGTTCCTTCGACCAGGCGGACGATCCCTCTTGCTACTGACAACCCCCGCTCAAACAGCAAACTTGGGTTCGCTTCGACCAATCCCTCCATGCAGCTGCCGTTGTTGGTACCCACTGCGATCAGAGTACTCGACCGGGGTGGCAACGTGATATGTTCATCGAGAATCGCGAGTGAAGCAGATAATGCAGGACTTAAATCGTGCGCGATGGCGTTCTCTGGTGAAAGACTTATGGTCTGTGCCTGTAGATTAATGACCGCACTGTTTGCCGAAAGGAAATCTACGCCCAGAATGACGTCACGGGAGCACTGCTCTAGGACGATGAAAACGGTAGGGTACGTGTGTCCTCGCACCGCTACACGAGCCGTACATCTTCCCTTTGGCGTTACTACGTGACCACCTGCTGTTCGTATCTGTGGGCCGTCCCAAGCAGTAAGAACTTTCCTTAGTTTAGTGGCAAACACTGCGCTCACGACGGAGAAGTCAGCACCGGTGTCAACCAGTGCAAACACATCCCGGTTGTCTATCTTCACTGCTAGGTCTGTGGATTTTGTTGTGGTATTGCACGTGCGTCGGGGTGCGGTGCTGCGGCTGTGCCGGTATTTGCTACTGACGGATCGCTTGGTTTCGTCGCTGGCATGAAGATTATATTGTCGCGTCGTTGACACATTTTGTTCGGGCGGCGCAGGCGTAGTTTCATCCCTAGAATGTTGCGGCGGGGGAGGGTTTTCAGCAGTGCGACTGGCCGCAACCGTGCCTCCACCGGTTGCCGTCCTCAGTTTCCCAAGCCAGGGCTGGGGGACCTTCCCCGCACTGCTTCCGCGTAGCTAGGACGAGGAGAAGTAGAGCGGCGGGATGAGGGTGACGGCGACCTGTAGCGGCTTGTTGACGAATTCTGCCTTTGTAGGTAGTGTTCTATCTCAAGTGGCCTTTGGCCAGGTTGCGGACGTGGAGCCCCGATAGGGAACCCACGGATGCCGAGGTTCCTGTAGAAGCAGCGACGGTATACATGGCCGGGCTCGCCGCAGTGGAAGCATAAAGGACGCTGGTCGGGAGTCCTCCAGACGTCGGACTTTCTCGGGGCTGCCTGTTCGACTCTAGGCGGGCGGTCATTTGGTCGTGAGCGTTGCAACAGCGTGTACGCCGATCTGGTCGGCCGCACTTTGCTTTGCACGGCGGCGGCATACGACATAACCTGAGGTGGTCGAGGGGTATATTCCGGTGCTTGGTGCGGCTGAACTAGTGGCCCTGTTCCCAGTGCCTGCTGGACTTCTTGCCTGATAACGTCGCTGAGCGCTGCGACTTGAAGACTGGAGCTAGGGAACATTTTACGAAGTTCCTCTTGTACTACAGCCTTGATTGTGTCGTGAAGGTTGCTCCTGCTCACGGTGTCGAATTCCGTGGGAGACGCACCACAGACCAGAGCAGGGCGTCCGTACTGTCTTCTCCGAACGTCGAGTGTTTTTTCCATGGCTGCGGCTTCACTTAAAAATTCAGCGACTGTTTTCGGTGGGTTCCGCATAAGCCCAGCGAAAAGCTCTTCTTTCACTCCTCTGATAAGAAAACCAAGCTTCTTTTCTTCCGGCATTTCTGGGTCTGCCCGACCAAAAAGATTCTTCATTTCTTCCACGAAGACGGCCACGCTTTCGTTGGGCAGCTGGAGACGTGTTTGAAGTTGTCGCTCTGCTCTTTCTTTGCGAAGGACACTTGTAAATGTAACAAGAAGGCTTCGCTTGAAGTCTTCCCAAGTCCTGAGCTGCGACTCTTGGTTGGTGAACCACGTACGTGCAGACTCCTCCAGCGCGAAGTAAACGTGCTGCAGCTTCGCGTCGTCGTCCCACTTGTTGTAGCTCGCCACGCGCTCGAACTGTTCGAGCCAGTCTTCAGGATCATCGCAGGGATTTCCACGGAATGTGGGTGGCTCCCGTGGCTGCTGCAACACGACGGCTGTAGGAGTGATGGGCTCGCTCATCTTGACTGTCGTAGCCTGTTTTGCAGGGCGTGTCTTCTCTGGTAGGAAGCCGTACTCAGGGGAGAGCCCAAGATTCCGGCGACTTCTTCGTGGGTCGTCTTCTTCTGGCTGATGCAGACTGGTGTCACGAGCGCCTGAACGAGCGCTGGACATACCCAGCACCTCCACCAGTTGTCACGAGTGGTGCTACACACCGGTAATTACAGAAGACGAGCGCACAGCAAGACAACCATTTATTGAGGCGAACTTGTGCCCCACATAACCAAAAGCAACTAGCCCAATAGCAACATGTGCAAGCATGGACAGCAATCGACAAAAGAACGCACACCCCCTATCTGCGGGCAGTATTTAAAGGCTGTGAAGTAACGTGCGTAGAACTATCGCGGGAGATAGCGCGAGTTGCCCTGCCTGATACAATGGGCCCATCGTAGATACGACGCTATCGCGGTAGGTTTGCGCGAGTGCTCACACGCGTTAACATCCGTCATTCGGACGCCACCGGCACAGATGCAAAGCCCGAAAGGCACGTGGCAATATTGTCACTGATAACCAACCACTGACAATAATATTCGAAGCAAGGCATCACACCAGTGCTGTGGCAACAGCGCGAGTCCCCCACAGGGTCACTTTTGTGTCAAACTACCACTTCAGCATTTGTACAGATCGGCAGCAAATGTTAGCAACGCAGACGGCTTCTCGCGTCTGCCACTTTCTGAAATCGCTGATGATGCAGATAAGACTTTTCTATTTTTCTCGCGTTAGAGCATTGCCCTTAGCGGCAAAGGAGATTGAACGTGGAACCTCTAAAGACACTGTATTGAGGGCTGTCTGTGAAATGGCATGACATGGTTGGCCACCATCTGTGAACGAGCAGTATCGACCATACTTTGAAAGATGGTTCGAACTCTCTGTGGATGATGCATGTTTAATTTGGGAGAACCGAGTCGTTATACCCCACTCTCCTCAGAAAGAAGTGTTGTCACGTTTACGTGAACTGTAGATTGGCATCAGTAAAATGAAGGCCCTGACAATATCAATGGTTTGGCGGCCTGGAATCGATAACTACCTCGGACAAATACTAAACCACTATCATATCTGTCACAGTGTGAAGCCAGTAGGGCCGCCAGCGCCAGTGACTCCGCGGAGGTAGCGTACGAACAGTTGGGAGCGAGTGCACCTCGATTTCACAAAGAAAGAAGATAAAATGTTTCTGGTAGCAGTGGATTCACACTCCGAGTGGACAGGTGTAAAAATAATGACTTCTCCTACCGCCAAAAAGACTGTGGAAACACTAAGGTCATCATTTACAAGGTAGGGTCTGCCTCTTCAGATAGTTACTGACAATGGGCCGCAGTTTCAGGCAAAATAGTTCGCCGATTTCTTGCATGCAAATGGCGTCAAGCAAACGTTGACTCCGCCGCATCATCCGCAATCTAACGGCGCGGCAGAACGAGCTGTGCAGACTGTTAAGTAATCCCTGTTGAAACAGCTATTGAACGATGAATGGTACAAAAGTTCAAGGTCCTTGAAACATAGAGTTGACAACTTTCTTTTCGTGTACAGAACTGTGCTGCACACATTCAGTTGCCGAACACCACCAGAATTGTTTTTAAGAGAAAGTTACGCACAAGGCTGTATCTGCTGAAACCAAACATGAAAGCGACAATAAGCGCCGAGTCCAAGAGAGAAGTGCGCCGCGCAAATTAGCGTAGGAGTAAACACAGAGCATTTTCAGTTGGCGATCATGTGCTTGTGCGTACTGTTGATGGTGAACTTATGAAGTGGCGGCCAGGAAGAATTGGGATTGTAACATCTCCTGCATCATACTTCGTGCACATGGACAAAGAAACACGCTTTGTGCACGGCGATCACCTACGTTGTGCTTCTTTTGAAGCACGAGAAATATTCCGAATATGGTGGTATTGCAGTTCATTTGCTGCATGTAAGTGACATCTTGGGGGGCGAAAATTGCCCATCGCAACCAACAGTGTCGTCACCGCAGCAGCCGCACGCTCCTCCTGATGTACGACCGTCTATGATCTTGTTTGGGAAGGGAGGGGAGTGGGAGTGTTGTAATCGCATGAAACGTGCCTATCATGATTATCTGTTCCTTTACTGCTCATTGCGCACAGTATGCGGTCGTATCCTTTTCTTAGCGCTGTCGGCTTTAAAAGTGCTGCGACCAAGCTGAGCCGTGTCATGTGTTCTACTGCCTTCAAATAGAATAAACACTTTTTCGATATATGTGCCTCCGTTACAACAGGCATGTTGGCCGATGAATGAAAGGAACTTGAGACGTCAGATGGCAAGCAGTCTCCCCTCCAAAACCTGTCACAATTCGTTTTCAAAGTGCTGGTCAGCAAGATTGCAAATGGGGCGAAGTGGTGATGCAGAGTGGCGGGAGGGCGGAGAAAAAAAAAATTATGGGGTTTTACGTGCCAAAACCACTTTCTGATTATGAGGCACGCCGTAGTGGAGGACTCCGGAAATTTCGACCACCTGGGGTTCTTTAACGTGCACCTAAATCTAAGTACACGGGTGTTTTCGCATTTCGCCCCCATCGAAATGCGGCCGCCGTGGCCGGGATTCGATCCCGCGACCTCGTGCTCAGCAGCCTAACACCATAGCCACTGAGCAACCACGGCGGGTGGGAGGGCGGAGAAAGAAGAATGCTGCTGTGGGAAGAAGTACGATACGGGATCATAGGTGTGGGGGTTGATGGGTGCAGTGTCTCTGATACTCAGCATAGCGCAATCATTCATCCGGCTGGCGACGCTGTTAGGAGTGATATATAGCGAGTTATTAGATATATAGCAAATTATTGAAAACAAACACGGTGAGAGGGGGGTCATTGAGGGTCGGGTGGCGCAACAAGCGCTCTGATGCACATCGAAGCTGATGGGAATGGACACAGGCAGCAGGAGAACACATCAAATCTTGCACTTAAAGCTTTTCGCGGATGACGGTGCGGGTGAGAGCCTGTAGATCTCAATGAGGGGGATCCCGATGATCCTTGCTGCCCTTTTCAAGGCGAAGAGATCACAGCTCGTGTATGCGCGTGCACGTGGGAAGCATGTCACGTAAATTACATGGATTTTGCGCGATTAGGCCATTGAGCACGACGGATCGAATGTCTATTAAAAGGTGTCAAACGCGCTCGGCTCGTGTCATGGTAGGGTTTGTATGGCGGCAGATGGCCCAAATATCGCTATGTACGATTGGTAGGAATCATGCGGAAGTCAGAGGCGCGTGTTAAGCTCTCTTTGGCGACTTGTGCACGGCCAGATCTTAAAGTGAAAGTCCGGGAGATATTAGCCCGCAAATGCACGCAGTGCTTACGAGGGCGTCTCCTACTGCCTCCTACACCCTTTGATATTGTTTAGACATTTCTGGCCTCGGTTTGATGCCTCCGTTCTACCTATACTGCATGAACACAAGTGAAAGTGAACTAGCTTGTAAAATATTTTGCGCCGGTGCAACTGTACTCCGGATAGCAGCAATCAGCCATGGACACAATGGTTTTAACTGCGCATTCTCGCCTTGTATTGATAAAGAGGCTTTATGGATTCACACAGAATTTTTCGACCAACTCGCCATATAATACTAGACAATTAAACAGCGGAGAAGGGTCAAGCGGATGCTTAGCAGAAAGGTAAATTGAAGCGACCAAATTTGTCATGGCGTCAAGATGGATTGATTTTCAAGTCGCAGCAGCAGCGTGTGGTCTGCCCACGTCTACACTTTGTGAAAAGGGTGAAAACAAAACTCTTGATGGGGTGAAGAGCGGACGCAGGTTCAAGATGAAATCTAGAAGTACAGGAGGAAACACACAAGAGGGTGAATACCTGTCGTGGTGTGGCGCCGTAAAGTCTAGGCTAAGCTGTGACCCATAGTACTGCCGTTGTTAAACTGGACTCAACAATATAGTACAGGGTCCTATTTAAATCGAACATGTTTATGTTTGCTAGGGTGGGGGCGGGAGGGGTGTAGAGGTGATTTTTCATGCTACCTTGAGGATGCTGTGTAGGTCCGAGTGTTGTGTTGCCACCAACGGGAGCAGCGACACCGCGGTTGCGCACTCCGTCGTCGTTCTTTTTTTGTATACTCATCGAAGCATGGTGCGTGCATCGATGAGTGATCTTTTCGTGCGACCGCAGTCACTGCGATATTGAGGCACTTCATGAAAATTGAGACACCGGAATGTAGCTGCAGCACCCTTAATTATTACCAAAGACGTATTTTTATATATAGTGCAGTATACGAATATATTGCGCAAATAAGGAGAAAATTTTATATGCATATTGTAGAAAGCGGCAGTTAGCAACAATCCTAGCGTTTACGTGGTGTTTGCGTAGCTCCCACACCTCGTTTCCTGGACAGCAGCGCTGTCGCTTAATTTTCCTGTTGCTTCAGATAGTTACTACTGGACTGGTAGTGAGCGAACTATTATATGAGCTGTGGTACCGAAGTAGTTGAGTACTTTTAGTCTGTCGAAAAGAAAAAAAATGCCAGCATTTGCCATTTCGCTCATTTGCATGTGTTTTGAGAAACAGGTGAGAGCGTTCACGCTTCTGAACGATAGACAGGGACAAATTGTAGAAAATCCCCTAACGATCTTAAACGTAGCGCTGAGTCTTGCACTGTTAAGTGTCGACAAGTTAGTGGAGAGCACATATGCTTTGCCCATAGAATGACTTTTACAACTAGACCAGCACTGTCCTCTGCTTAAAGACGCAAACTGTGCGTTGTTTTAGGCAGGTGACGAAAGCAGATCTCGCGTGCCTTTTGACGCTGCGGTAACCGCTTTCTGAGAAGGAGGGGACATCTATTACCAACTGCAGCTTTTTGCTCAGAAGACGCTGTGCAGATGAACTTGTTTGTTTTTTCTGTTTTCTCTCATCGAGAACATAGTCTTTCATGCTGTCTGTGTATCCTGACCTGTATATTTTCGGTTCATGTAGCTATATTATCGAGCTTACCTAAAAGCCGAAATGAAAGTTTAAACAGACATGTGACTTAATGTGGTGGCCTAAAACAATGCTTCTACCATGGAACGCATTCGGAATGTCTGCATTGAGAAGTACAAGCTTCTGAGATTTTGCTGTAGTTACCACTACATTTCCATTTTCTATCTCCACAATTCGTGAGCCGTAACATTATGCTAGTGGGCTGGCCAGACTCAATCAGTAGTTATTTCGAAGAATAGGTGACCTATTGAACATCCGCAGTCACCCTGTATTCTGAACCGTTTCCTGCCGAATAGGCAGCTATTCTAGTCTTTTTTTTTCGGATGAGGTTCGGTGTAGATTCGGGCACGCTCCAAGTATTTTAGTTCTCATTCGATTTCACTTTCCAGCACATTTGCTGTTTGGGTGCGGTTTTCGGCTCGAGTTGAGTTAGATCCCTTGAGTGCAAAGCGCTGTAGCACTATGTACTTAACGCCTATGCAACTGCGCGAATAATATGTGATGACAAGTGTTGTCAAAAGCCACGTCATGACCGAATTAAAAATATTTTTAGCTGTTGTACATTTCAAAGATGGCTGAAGCTTTACGTTGTTTATTCATGCTACGCCTGTCTTACTGACCATGTGAGGCTGTACTAATATTTTAAACAGCAAATGCAAAAACTTGGACGCACTTTTCGTCTGCATCATGTTTGTTCTGTAATGTTGAAGCCCTGTTTAAGCAATTAGTATTTTTATGCAGCTTTATGGTATTTTCATGCCGCTTTATGGCAGCTTTATGGCTTTATGGCAATTGTAGAAAATTATTTCTACATAACAGCTCTGAATTCGAGATGCTACAGTTATATTCTTTTGCCCAGCTAGCGACTTCCTCAAATACGTTTCAAAGTTGCTTCTTTAGCTTGGTGACTCTGGCGTTCTGCTGCTCATGACGAAGTCAGAGGTGCGATTTGACAGAGAACTCAAAAAAGGCCTAAATAATAAACTTACATTCCGAATAAAAACACGCAGACAGTGAAAATTTATCGATAGCCATGTACTACGGCTTCTTTCTTTGCCCCAGTGCTTTTCTGAAAAGGAAGAAGATTACCTACCTAGCGAAATATAAGCTTCGTTACGACAATGATGCGTTCATTTTGTGCAGAAGCACTAACTTCACGTCACCCCAGTTCAGATATGCACCCTTTTCTAATGCGTTACCTAATGACATCTTTATTCTTGCACATAGTTCCGACTTTAAAATAGCAAGACTTTAGCCAATCGGTTCGAGTTGGCAAGAGCTATTACGCCGATTCTTGGCATTTTCTTATGCGCCGACTGCAGTGTGGGCACAGCTTATGCTCATGCAGTATTCATTCTTGGAGGTTAAATAAAAATAGTTACGGCTGGTTTGATGAAGGAGCCAATCTTTTTCATCGAATATTTCAATAGACCTCCGGAAGTGCTATTGCAGCTATTGCAACGCTTCAGTTAGGTGATATGTTCATGTGGAAAAGTATGTATTTCTTTTTGGTGGTGACAAAGATACGATAGATTAGTAACTATAAGAACTCACGTTTGGCCACCAGTAACATACTCGTAAAAAAATGTTACATCGTATTTGTCATATTTATTATGTTTCTCGGGCCTCAGATCAAACGGTTTATAGTTGTCACACGTAACAGCTTCATTGTCCATTGTTTTTTCGTAACTGGATGAATAAATCCAAATCTTCTGAGTAGTGTCCAAGAGCTGAAATCCAATATGTAGACATTTTAATACGTAATGAACAAGCTGCATTCTTTATACTTGTGTGAAATGGGCATAAGAGAAGAAAATCGGAAATTTAGTGTTTCAGGCCAGTTGTTTTAAGCCCAAAGATTTCTATACTTAAACAGCGTATCAAGTCCTTTGACCTATGAAGCTTCTCGCTAACATTGTAATATTGTTCAGTAGATATTCCATTTATGATGTACAGTTGTACATTTGAGCAATGATGGCTCAATAAAAGAATAACAATATTGCAGTATATAAAACTATTCAACCATCAATTGTTAAGCATTCAACAGGATAGAACAGGCTAAGAATAAACAGAATCATGCGGATCCAACGCGCATCTTGGAAATAACCAGATACAAAGCTTTTGAGAATCTGTTAATAGCCGCCTCCAATATGCCCTTCCGTATAAGGCTTTCACGAACCAAGAGATAACACAGGCAAATACAATAATCAGAAAAGCCTTCTAAGCTCCCCTTGGTTTTCCCTAATGCGCTAGCACAGAGAGATTTGAGGGACTAGGTCTGCACAAAACATTTGACGAGTCCACACTCATGAGGTTATATGATCAGAAAGAACGACTTTGTTCTTCAACTCACGACAGGGAGGTATTGGCCAGGTTACGCTTTACCGTAAGACCTCAGTATGGCGGAGAGGAAGTGATAAAGATAGACCGCAACGTTCGATGGCACATTGCGGTGGCCCCACTTCCCGAAAGCATGCAACGCAACTACTCTCTCCGACGACGCAGTGCATAGGGATGGAGTCCCCACAAACGTTTCGGCATGGGACCACGAGTGCATTACGCGGATGTTAGCCGAACAAGCTACGACACCTTCACTACATGTCTACGTGTCAGAACAAGGAGACAATTCTTCTTGGTAACAGTATGTGCCATTGCAAACAAATCTAGATTATCATCAACACGCAGCGACGATCCCTAATGGCTAGTTCCTTTCTGATAGACAATTGCTTAGTTTCAACGATTGGGTTACGTCGGGCACATATAAACAGACCAGAGGCATCCTCCAGGGATCAGTTCTTTCTCCGGTTTTGTTTATTATTTTGTTAGCTCTGGTCCCAGTTCATCAGGATGCTCAACTATATCTCTATGCTGATGATACTGCACTTTTCTCCTCATCACGTGATAGTAATACGTTACACCAAAGCTCGCAATCTTATTTGTCCGCACTCAAGTCCTGGCTGGACATGAGCGGCTGTACTACATTGGAGCAGTAAGAACCTCGCTGGGTTTCTTTTGACGTTCGCAGCTTCCCCGATCTGGGGGAGAGAGAGCTGAGAGAGAATGACAGCAGAGTATAAAAATACTATCGCGCAGCATAGCGACGCGGCGAGGGTGGGTGGTAGAAGGAACGGCGCGGCGGGGACACAGGCGGTGTGACGTCATTGCTCTCCGTTCAAAATCCTACGGGCCCGCTTCGGCGGTCCCATTTCTCGCAGTGCAAAAAAGAAAAAAAATATGCGTGGCTCTGTTATCGCAAACACCCGACACTAGCACAGCTGGGGGAAGCCCAGCAAAAGTAAGACAAAGTGTGCGGTTTGGTACTACATTACTGGCCTTATTCCAGCTCCACTGGTCTCTAGTGTTTGCGATAGCAGAGTCTCGTATAATTTTTTTCTTTAACGGGAAGAAATCCTCATTACTTGTGTCTCCATTGGCAAATGCCGTTTTCATTTCTCTTTATTATTGAAATGAGCTGATATGGCCAATGACAGCTTTCAAGTACTAAGGGATGACATGCGATGGCACGCTACGCTTGCAGGAGAAAATAGAAACTAGTGATAAAGAAAGGAGAACGCGCAATGGAATTGTTGCGCCAAAAAGACTGGTGTACCTAGGGCTACGTTTCTCATGATTTATGAACTTTACATCCACCCCATTTTCGAATTTGACTGTTCTTTTTTTCAGGATGTGCAGCATACAAGCTAGAACATTTAATATTATGAGGAACCACTGCACCAAATTTGACGAGGTTTGTTGCAATCTAGTGACTGTTTGTTTAGGATTTTTGAGTGAGGTGGTCATGTTTTAAAAAAAAATGGCAAAATAAAAAATTTTCAATAACGAAACAATCAAGTTTAGAACTTTGAAACTCAACAATAAAAATTATAATACAATTTTGTGAATTGCAACTATTATTACATCAAAAGCGGACATAATTGGTAAGTTACATATGAATATAAAAAATTTTGTAATATGGAAATAGGGTTTTTGCAGAACCCTTGTAACCAACGTAAAAAATTCACGTAAGATGTACAATGATATATCAGATTTGTCCGCTTTGAATGATCTCATGGATGCCGTTTACAGAATCGCGATATCTGTTGATGCTTAGCTATGAATTTATAAACTTTGTGCTTCTATTTATTTCAAACTGTCGATATTTAAACATTTTGTTATCGAAATTCAAGCACTAAATGGAAATTCCGCATCCAACAATCATTAGAATTTACCTTTCTCTCTCAAGTACAACACATTTCATTAAAATCGGTCCAAGCGTTATCTCAGAAAAACGTTTTGCGTTTTACATGTATTTCAATAGGCCGCGGCGGAGTTGGGCCCGAGCTAAGGCTTCCCGTTAAATATTCTTGCTCATTTCGGTTTTATAACAGGAGCTAGATTTAAACGCCTTTTATTGCCACAGGAACTCGAGCAAATGCATTTTACGACCATGCGAGGTGGTTTTATCAGCTTTCCTTGCGGTGTTTCTCTCCTAAATGGTTATCTTCATAAAGCTGGTTTGTCCGTAACTAACCTCTGCTCTTTCGGCAATGAACCAGAAACTATGGGCCATTTTTTCTTTCTTGCCAACCCTTCTCATTCCTCCATATAATGTTCCTTATATTACCAGCTAGTAAGCTGGGGTAACGGATTCCTGCACCAAAAATTTTATCCTTGCCTCACTGTCAATTAGGTAGTCACGAATCAGTGATTACTGCTATTGAACCTTCAGGAAGGTTTTGCTGCTGGGGTACCGACTGTGAGACAACTTAGTTTCTTTTAATTATATCCTAAATATATGTATAGGTCCTCTAGAAATATCGACTTTCAAGATTTGAATGTTTGTCTTCCTCTTCATTTGGTATTTTGCTAGATGCACTTTCAACCAATCCAGTGTGGCCAATACCCCCCGTGACTACGAGCCATATTGCAAGACAACAACAATGGCTAGTTGGCGTCGGCATGATATGCACCTCCCACTTAGAAAACCTCCCATTGTGCGTATATGCTATTGCATGCAAATCATCGCAATCATGATACTTATCATGGCGACACGTTTCTTGGCTGATCACCGCTGTGGGTGTGTACTGCAATGGGAAAATTGCAGACATTATCAACAAGTGTCAATCATCTCGATGCTACTTGGCGTGGACGCGATAGGTACCTCCTCGTTCACCGACACGCACTTGTGGATATGTGTCATAGTATGGAAATCATAATCATAATGAACACGTAGCAATCCTCTCAAAAAGCTGGTTGTTGTTGGCAAGATATATACCACGCGTTTTATATACTCACATTCTTTTGGCTACGCGCCATAATGTGCAAAGAATTGTCATAATTAACAGGCGGAGACGCTTCTTGGCCGATACCCATTGTGGGTATGTGTTATAGTATGGGTGCTGTAATCATCAACACGCAACAATCATGCCAAAGAGCTAGTTGGCATCCGCATTAGAAGTGTGTACGTGAGGCTTACTCGTTTCAACAATTGGACTGCTTTGTCTTGTCAAAACCGACAATAAAGAAAGAAAGGCGGCCATCGACTAATGATTAGAGCATCACGTTGCTGCTTTGGGTGCTGCGATTCAAATCCCACCGCAGCACGCACTTCATTTTTTTTTACAAAGTGAATGCGAATCTACTTAGAAAGAATGTGGCCAGTAACCAACCGAGCGAGTGACCGACCCAGGCGGTGGCATGCAATGAAGGGAATAGAACGCTTTAACACTGAACTATGTTGGTTCGGTTGCAATCTCACGATGAAAAGTTAGGAAGAACATTGACCGTCTGGCGGAAAATATCAAGCTGGGTATGATACGTTTCGAAACATATTATTAAAGGTATTGTTCCACTTACTCCAGCGCTGCCGTGCTCGTGGCGAACAGAATAAACGCGGTGCCGCTGGCAGGCAGTTTCTTGTTGATCAAGCTTTCCTGGTGGCCCCATTTAAAATGCAGTCCATAGAAGAGTAGCGTTATGTCGTATGCAGGAGCACGATAACCTCACCAACAAACCCTAGTGTTATCCTCTAGAAAGGTTGTGTATAATATCAGAAATAGGCTACCTAAATAAAAGGTGCTATCTGTAGTACGTTTGTATGAATTGCTTACTAATGGAACCACCTGCTATTCCGAACGACCTTTTTGAAGAGGGATGTGAAGTTCTGTATTGTTTTACAAGCTATTTTTACCAAGCGAAAGAAAACTTGTTCAGTTCATTGGGATAGAGGGCAAGCAATAAAGAGGAGGCGACCGCATAACAAAACGTTCTGGTGTTTTCTAGAATATCAATGTGTGCTTTCTTTTTTTCCGGTCGTACAGGCACACTGGTAGTATTTCGCTTTTCCGTGAAGGAGCCGACGCCTTCCTGCCAATTCTCGTAAGTTCTTTGTTCCTCCAGGGATAGCGACTTGTTCTACATCCAAACGCAATCGTCGTGGTACATGCAGTTACACTGTGTTATGCGGATGGATAGTCCGTCTCACTGAGACCGTCGACGACAGCATGCGCGCCAGGCACGTACCTAAAGGGGGGGGAGGCCCGCCCCCCCCGGTATTAAGCGGCATACCCCCCCCCCCCCTTCCTTCCCCGCCCACGACACCACTCCTCACAGTCGGTTGTGGCACTTAACTTGGTAGAGCAGTAAACGAGGGATCCAAAAGAACAGTGATTGTTTCGCAGTTGTGTATTCCTTTATAATTCTTCCCGAGCTAATTAAAAGAACGCTGCTATATTCGGATACAACTCAAGTCTACAGTGAAGCCCGGCCCACGCCCTCATAAGCGCCACCCACGGTTACAACGCGAGGTTGGAAATAATTCGCACTTCAAACTTTTCCTGTCACCTAAATCAGGCGGTAACCGCAAGAATAAAATTATTAGCGCGTAAATTTATAAGTTTTCTCTGCCGTATTATATTGGAATGGTGAATGCCTAACTCTTTATTGAACTTAAATAAAATGCTTGCTTCGCTGCAACTATACAGTATATTTTCAAGCTGCACTTTAGTTGGCAGTGAAGTTTCATGAGTAAAACGGGTTCAGCAGTGAAATGAACTGTACCGCAGACTTTTGAAGATTAAATTAATTAATTGCCGAGTGTTACGTGCCGAAAACATGAGGCATGCCGTAGTGGGGGACTCCGGACCACCTGGGGCAATCGAAAATGAGGCCACCGTGGCCCGGATTCAATCCCGTGACCTCGTGCTTTGCAGCTCAACATCATAGCCACTAAGCAACCATGGCAGGTAGACTTTTGAAGAGTGAAATGCTCAGACTCCATACACTTTGTCCATGTCTGTTGAACACCTCATTGCTTTCGTCGATAAAAAGACTCTTCAAGAACAACAGACGTTCCGGAGGTACCAAGTACGACGCCATTTTGAAAAGACCGCATGACGATGATATTGTTTGCTTCTGTGTTTGACTGGCGGAGTAACACAAGCTCGCGTGGGCCGTGTGCCTTGGTTCTCAACTGCTGTTTCTTTTAAATTGTATGCTACCACAGAAATCTTTACTTCACACTTTCGCTTTTTAATTGTTCTTGGCAGTGTTCTATCTGCCCTTCTTTCCTGCACGAGCGCATTTGATGAGGATCCTTGTTTGCCTAGTAAAGGAGAGGTGTAACTCACAGCCGTACCTCTGAGATACACCCAGTTTTATTTCTCTTTTTCGGTTTTACGCGTCTTTATGGCGAATGGCGGGTGTCATTAACATTTGTTCTAGTAAAGTTACCCCCCCCCCCCATTGGCGTAGAAAAGTTACCTTGGGTTGCCCCCCACTCCCCCCCCCGAAAAGAAATCCTGGGTACGTGCCTGATGCGCACCTATGTAGCTGGTGAGCTTATTTTCATATGGTCTATGTCTGCGTACTAGAGCCTCCAACTATACCCGGTCGTTAGGAGTATAAATACTTTTCCATGGCGCTTGTCGCAAGGCGCTTTGAGCCGCTCGATAGGGGCAAGTGTGCAACGGGTGTTTCACTTAACTCGAGTCGTTTCACGTAACTTGAACAAGTGATAAACTGCAGCTGAACGAAACAAAACACATACTCTTTTCCAGGATGTAACGATCCTTAGGGTACGTTTTTTGTTGTGCGTAGTTACATAAACTGATTAGATGAATAATTAAAAGTGTTATCTTTAAGAACAATTGCGTTTTGTTACGTTGGACAGGCTCTTCCGAAACGACCCAGTTGTTTCATGGGAAGGCACCTCCTGCAGGATGTGTTTTCGCAGCATTTCAGTAAAGTAGGGATATACTAAAGGTAAAAAAATAAACAAGAAACAAAAAATGTGATTGCGCTCATCCGTTTCCGCAATACAGAGCGCTCAACCATGTTTCGTGCGAAAGAAACGTCCACGCGGCTTTCTAAGGCCTGGCTATCTCTTGTCAGAGACAGCGGTACGTCCTTTCATGGGACGCCACGCAAAGTGCTCTCACCATGTCCAGCCGATGCTGGGAGCCAAGGCGTTTTCGTTACCCAAGCTCGCAAGCAGCATAAGTTTGCTCGAAACAGGGTTGATAGTGGTGCAATGCGACGGCGCCTGAGCACAGTCAGGGGTCAGGGTGTTTTTAAATACCTTCATAATATATATATATATATATATATATATATATATATATATATATATATATATATATATATATATGTACGAATGTTGTCACATGCTGGTGACGTTGAAGAACGCAGTAGCAATACTGTGAAAGACAAAACTAACATTTATTGGGTGAACCTGTGCCCACAAAAACAGGCTACACTTATAGCACAACGATAGCGGCGAACACGGTCGGCGATCGACAAAAATCTGATCAGCGGGTCAAGCGCGTCGGCTTTTATAGATCAGTCGTCGAATGTTCTAGAGTAACCGCTGGGACCCGCGTGTCTTCCACAACGTTCTACACTATTCGCGTCGCGCATACATGCAATCAGATTACACAAGTTGCCGTGAAAGATAGTAGACGGAACCATCGATAACATTCCAGAAACTTCTTTTACATGCAGGCGCGTCCTGCGCTTTGCGATACCATTTGTTGGGCGGCGAGAAGTGGTCGCCCGATAAAGAAAGAAGTACACGTGTCATTACCCCCCTCTTAAGAAGCATCGTCCCGATGCTATAAATATAAGAGAGCGAAACACAAAAGGACACTTATTAAACAAAAGTAACAAAACTGCGAAAAGAAACAAAGTCCAAAGGTCAGTTACGCGAAGTCCCAAAGTTCATTAACGCTGGTAGTACGGCTTGAGTCGCACAACGTGGACTATTTAAGGTCGTGAGCGGCGCCGCTGTGATAGCGAACTGCCGTCTGGCACGACCTCATAGTCCAGTGCGCCAATACGTCGGATGATCTTGTACGGTCCGACATAGCGACGCAAAAGCTTCTCGCTCAGTCATCGTTGGCGTACAGGGGTCCAAACCCAAACACGGTCACTGGGCTGGTACTCGACGAAGCGTCGTCGGAGGTTGTCGTGTCGGCTGTCGGTGCGCTGCTGGTTCTTGATCCGTAGGCGGGCGAGTTGTCGGGCTTCTTCAGCGCGCTGGAGAAAGGTCGCGACGTCAAGATTCTCTTCGTCGGTGACGTGCGGCAGCATGGCATCGAGCGTCGTCGTCGAGTTCCTGCCGTAAACCAGCTTAAACGGCGTGATCTGTGTTGTTTCTTGCACCGCCGTGCTGTAAGCAAAGGTTACGTACGGCAGGACCGCGTCCCACGTCTTGTGCTCGACGTCGATGTACATTGCTAGCATGTCGATGAGGGTCTTGTTCAGGCGCTCCGCGAGACCATTCGTCTGCGGGTGGTAGGCAGTTGTCCTCCTGTGGCTTGTATGGCTGTACTGAAGAATGGCTTGGGTGACCTCTGCTGTAAACGCTGTTCCTCTGTCGGTGATGAGGGCTTCTGGGGCACCATGTCAAAGCAGAATGTTCTCGACGAAAAATTTCGCCACTTCGGCTGCGTTGCCTTTCGGTAGAGCGTTAGTTTCAGCGAACCGGGTTTTCCGGACTTATTTCCGGATGTTGACGCCGGAAACGGTCCCAACAAATCCATCCCAATCTGCTGAGATAGTCGGGAATGAGGTTTGATCGGCTGTAGTGATCCTGCTGGCCTTGTCGGTGGTGTCTTGCGTCGCTGACAGTCTCGGCATGTCTTGACGTAACGGGCGACGTCGGCGGTCAGAGGCGGCCAGTAATACCTTTCCTGTATCCTCGACAGCGTTCGGGAGAATCCGAGGTGCCCAGCGGTTGGATCGTCATGTAAGGCGTACAGTACTTCTGGACGCAGCGCTGACGGTAAAACAAGAAGGTAGCTGGCATGGAGGGGTGAGAAGTTCTTCTTTACGAGCAGGTTGTTTTCTAATGTGAACGAAGACAATCCGCGCCTAAATGCCCTAGGGAGAACGTCGGTGTGCCCTTCCAAATACTCGACGAGGCCTTTTAGTTCCGGGTTTGCTCGTTGCTGTTTAGTGAAGTCTTCTGCGCTTATTATTCTGAGGAAGGCGTCGTCATCCTCGTCGTCTTCCGGCGGGGGATCAATGGGTGCGTGCGATAGGCAGTCGGCGTCTGAGTGTTTTCGTCCGGACTTGTCTTCGTCCGGACTTGTCTTCGTCCGGACTCTGAGGCTCCACCTCGCCAGCCGTCCTGAAGGGTCCTTTATGTTATCTAGCCATGGCCTGCCATATGGCCTGCCATATGGCCTGCCATATAGGTAAGGGCGGAATTTAGCTGTAGCCCAAATGATGGCAAGGCATTCCTTTTCAGTCGTAGAATAATTGCCTTCCGCTTTTGACAGTGACCGGCTAGCATAAGATATCATCCGTTCATGTCCGTCTCTCTTCTGGACTAGGACGGCCCCGAGGCCTAGGCTACTGGCGTCAGTGTGGATTTCGGTATCGGCGTCTTCGTCGAAATGTACAAGTACCGGCGGTGACTGCATGCGTCGTTTTAGTTCTAGAAATGCGTTGGCCTGCGGAATTTGCCACTTGAACTCGACATCAGATTTGGTTAGATGCGTTAGCGGCTCAGCAATGCGTGGAAAGTCCTCGACAAAGCGCCTGTAGTAGGCACCCATGCCAAGGAATCTGCGCACTGCCTTTTTGTCGATGGGCTACGGGAACTTCACGATGGCAGCTGTTTTGTGCGGGTCGGGGTGTACTCCGGATTCGCTGATGATGTGGCGTAGGAAAAGAAGCTCATCGTAAGCAAAGCGGCACTTTTCTGGCTTCAGAGTGAGCCCTGATGATTTGATGGCCTCTAGTACTGTCGGAAGCCGCCTAAGGTGATCTTCGAAATTTCTGGCGAAGACGACGACGTCATCCAAGTAAACAAGACAGGTCTGCCACTTCAATCCTGCTAACACCATGTCCATGAGGCCCTGGAACGTTACAGGCGCCGAGCACAGTCCGAATGGCATGACCTTGAACTCGTCGAGGCCGTCTGGAGTGATGAAGGCAGTCTTTTCGCGATCTCTCTCGTCGACTTCTATTTGCCAGTAGCCAGACTTGGGGTCCATCGACGAAAAGTACTTAGCGTTGCAGAGCCGATCCAATGCGTCGTGTATCCATGGAAGGGGCATATACGTCTTTCTTCGTGATCTTGTTCAGTCGACGATAATCGACGCAGAAACGTAGGGTTCCGTCCTTTTTCTTCACCAGGACAACAGGAGATGCCCACGGGCTTTTCGACGGCTGGATGATGTCGTCGGGGAGCATTTCGTCGACTTGTTGCCTAATAGCATCACGTTCTCGCGTCGAAACTCGGTAAGGGCTCTGGCGGAGTGGTTGAGCACACTCTTCGGTTATTATGCGATGCTTTGCAACTTGTATTTGTCGAATCTTCGATGAAGTCGAAAAGCAGTCCTTGTATCGTCGGAGAAGACTTCTGAGCTGTTGCTGCTTGCTCATGGGGAGACTTGGATGTACGTCGAAGTCTGGTTCAGGGACTATGGGACTATATATATATATATATATATATATATATATATATATATATATATATATATATAGACATACATACAATCTTAAGACGCATTTATATATAACAAATACATAAACGTGCGGTGAGTTTCACAAATTGATGTAGCACTTACTCGAAGAAGCTTCCGTCGATTTTCTGCAAAAGGTAAAAAGAAATATCAAAGGAATATCAGGTCCATTCGTACTTTACGCTGTCGAAACAATCATAGGAGAAGCACGCACGCGGAATCATTAGTACGGACTACAAGACCACACGTCGGAGCACAATTAGGTAAAATGTGACTACTCATTCGCCCTCTACCAGAAAACTTCATGAGTACAATTCCGTCTGATAAAATCATGCACTATAATTCGGATTGTCTCTCAATGCCCTGCGCGTAAATAGTAGTACTCGGTAACAAATTTCGAATTGATTGCCGCATAAATTTTTTTTATTTAGGCTCTTCAGGTGATCTGCACGTTATAGAAAACACAGCAGTAGATTGTTCCGGATTAATTTTGGCTACCTGTGGCTTTTTATTGTGCACGACAACGGCGGTACATCATGCATTTTTCAAACCCGGCCCCGTAGAAATGCAGGCTACATGAATGGGAATTGAAGTGGCCATCTCCTGTTCAGCATCAATGCCCAATAGCTACAGAGCCACCGTGTTGCGCAGTAATTAGTTAGATGGAACAAATATTCTAGTTTTCTTTATCGCTGTATTGAGCTTAAAGCATTTCCACTTCAATTAAGAGTTACTTGAATGTATATGAGTAGAGTTTTTGATAGGAAAACCTAATAAAAATTTATATATATATATATATATATATATATATATATATATATATATATATATATATATATATATATATATATATATATATATATATATATATATATATATATATATATAAAATATATATATATATATATATATATTTATTTATTTATATATATATATTTCTTGAGGGAGCTTGTCAAACACGATGTCGCTATGTTGACTTGATGCGCTGTCTTGATATGTTCTACACGTAAGGCGTCATTTCACAGATCATTATGCACAGAAACAATGAATTTAGTTCTTTCTACTACTTGCTGCATCAGCGCAACTTAACTTGTTGCAAACTTTTGTTAAATGAACGCACCTTTTGCTAAGCATATTTAACCAACCTAACTTATAAATATCTATAGGTTTAAAGTAATATATTGTTATAATTATTCAAATAATTTGTGTAACAATACGGCAGGCCAGGCTGGCCGAACCAGGAGAAGTGATTATTAGACTCATACTTTGTGTTTTCCCGTCATCTGTGTCTCTCCAAGTAAATCCACTGAAACAGAAGAAAGATATTTTTTTTTTGCGCTGCGGGACACGACGACAAAATAAAGCAAAAAATCACGATAAACACATATACATGTGGCATAATCATGAACAATTTCACAGGGATGGTGAATCAGTGATTATTCCAAGAGGTGCGCTTCAAAACGTAGAGTCGAACACTCATACAACACAGTATGCCCTTGTCGAATTTATTCGATATGTATTGTGAACGTCTCTGTAAAGACGACCAACACAACGACATTGCCTCTAAAATCAGTGGTACCAGACGTTCCTGACGGCTGATTTTAATGCTTGCGCATTCTTGAGGTACTTCACGCATTTTGCGGACACTATGTATGCGTGGATGTATGCATGTACGTATGTATGTAAGTATGTCTCTAACCGTTTTCCCGCCTAACTGGGTTTCAGGGTAGTCGCTGATCGAATGGATAACGCATCGGGCTGCTGTACTGAGGGAACAGAGCTTGATGCCAACCGTAGGATCAAGTTGAATAACTGAGTATATCGCAATTTGTACATATTGTGACAGGCTGACCAAGAAGACGTTTTAAGATTAGTCCAAAGACGACGACGCTCCTAACATCACGCGCTCTCCACCTTATTGTCAGCTGCTACAGTTATTGTAGATATCTTGTAAGTACATTTATTACTTTACCATCGTAACATTTCTGGTGGAAAAATTCAGCGCGAACATCCAGGACAACCCACAAAGAAGAGACAAGACGAGACAAGGACAGTGCTAGTGCTTTTCTCGTGTATTCTTTGTGGGTTGCCCTGGGCATTTCCGCTCAATGCTTTCAGCTGTTAAGTGCTATGTGCCAACTATCCCCAACCGAAGTTTAACTTTTTGGAGGAGGTTGCGCGCTCAAGATGAAGAGGAATTTATGCAGCGTGTGCTCATTCGCGGCGTTTTTAATGTCAGCTCAAGGCGAGGATACTTCGGGCATATCGGCACCTACGCCCACCGTCATTCTCGCACAACCGCGCGGCCCAGGAACCTTTTATGGCACCGACAACACCGATGTTGAAGATTGGCTTCAACTGTATGAGCGGACCAGTGCTAGCAACAACTGGGACCGAACCTCATGCTAGCCAATTTGATATTTTACCTGGCGGGATATGGCACGTGTCTGGTTTAACACCCACGAGGAGGAACTTACCAGCTCGGGCATTTGTGAACAGAAGTTGAAGGGTTTGTTTGGCAGGCCTGTTGGCTGTCAGCGCGCCGCCCAAATAGACCTCGCTTCAATTGTCCAGACTAGTTTTGAGTCCTACCTCACGTACATCGACGGCGTGCTCGCTCTTTCCTCCACAGTGGATCCGAATATGTCTTAACCTGATAAAGTCACTCCTGTCATTAAGGACATAGCGAATGATGCTTTTCAGCGTCTTGTTTTTAAGAGTTACTTCCCTGTGGAGGCCATCATTACCGAATGCCGGCGCTTTGAAGCCGCCAAGGGCCACCGCCTTGGCCACCCAGTTCCCCGCCTTCCCAATACGGCTGCTACGCCCACCTGCGAAGACCTCTGTAGTCTGACCACGCTCAATCGCTCTGATGACATCGTGCAGATAATCCGGCATAAAATAGAAGCGGCATCTCCTAATCCTGACCCGAACTTTTGGCCACATTCTCACAAACTTCAGAATTCATTACTTGTGCGGGGAACAGTGTCCAAATGAACAAAGATGGGTAAGCTATCGAGAGTCGCGGTGACTCTTTGAGCGGCGCCTCGCGGTGTTGAAGTTGATCAATTGTGGCACCGAATTGAGGTGCTTCCTCGAAGGTGAAATGCGCTTGTTACAGATCACCTTACTTAGATCGGTGCCACGCGACGAAACCACGGACATATATTCGCTGTGCGAGAAAATGTCCGGCCTGCTCGGCAAGACGCATCAAAATTTTTTAATGAGAAATAGTTATCAAGCGAGATCAATGTGGAAGGCAAGTGCTCTCGCGCTGCGGGCCTCTCAGAAAGGTCGTAAGGTACATGCACTCGCTTTTAGCATTCCTCCACTGCTGCAGGTAAGATGCTTTACTGGTTTCGATCTTATAGGCAAGTTAGCGCTGCAATTCGTGTTGCAGTACATCAGACAGGATTACAATATAATGCACTTGAAGTATCCTCCGTCGTCCTTTCAAGAAACAACATGCCTATATTGTATGGTATGGTACGGTAAAACTTTAATAAAGTCCTGCAGATCGTGAGTCTTCACGAAGCGGGCCGCTCCCACGTGGGAACCGGAAGGCCGAGCCTCTCGGCCGCATCGTGGGCCTGCTGGACAGCCCAGAGTTGGTCAGCCAGAAGAGGGCTGCAGAGAACCAACCGCCTCCCATCTGGCCGAGCTGTTAGCGATTATAGAGCGTGACTGGGCACACCGCAAGAGCATATGGTCTAACGTGGCTATATCTCCACAATCGTGGCAGGTAGCGTTGGTGTAAATATCCGGATAGATTTTATGTAAGAGCGACGGATTCGGATAGGTATTCGTTTGTAGTAGACGGAGCGTTAATGCTTGAGCTCTTTTGAGGCGCGGATGAGGAACAAAGTAGGTTCTACGGCTGAGATAGTAGTGTTTAGTAATCTCGTTGTAGGGGGAGGGCGTGTCCCTGTTCTCTGGGGAGTCGGCTTCCGATTGGTCGAGGGTGGCGCGGTGGGCAAGTTCACGCGCAGCCCCGTGAGCCAACTCGTTGAGGTTGGGAGGAGCACCCTTTATCTGACGCTGATGGGCTGGAAACCAATAAATGAAGTGGTGCGTCATTGCCTTGCCAGGTCAATCCTACCAATTCCTACCTGGATGCAGAGTTTGGCGTCGAGGAGACTCGGTGGGTTCTACATGGACTCAATGGTAGATCCGCACCAGGGCCGGATGGCATCTCTAACAAGGCCTTGCGAAATCTGGATGAAATATCAATCGCATACCTCACAGAGGACATTAAAGAAATTTGGAGGAATGGAACCATCCCGTTACCTTGGAAGACTGCTCTCGCAATACTCATCCCCAAACCTGGCAAAACACCTAGCGTTGACAACTTGAGGCCCATCTCGCTTACATCCTGTGTGGGTAAGGTAGCGGAGCACGCGGTCCTGAATCGACTCTCCCGGTTTCTGGAGACTAACGACCAGGCCTATCCACATAAGGTACCATGAAACTGATTAAGCATCAAATCATAGACAACGACTCTAGCGACACTCGAGCCGTTTTAGGACTTGATCTTGAGAAGACCTTCGACAGCGTTCTATATTCGCATATCCTAGCCTCGATATCTCGGCTCAATCTGGGTGAGAGGTTTTATAACTATGTTAGATCGCTCCTCTCGGATAGGAAAGCTACCCTCCGGGTGGCCGATCTCGAATCACAACTGCGGGAACTTGGCGAGAGGGGCTCCCACAGGGGTCAGTCATTTCCCCCTGTTTATTCAATATAGCCATGGCTGACCTAAGCAGAAAGCTTCTCGAGATTGAAGGCATCAAACACACTATTTATGCTGACGATATACCTATATGGTGCACAGGAGGCAATGACGGTCAGGTTGAGGGAGCCTTACATGAGGCAATAGACACTATCGAAACCTATCTCGAACCCACCGGTCACAGATGCTCCCCCTTCAAGTCGGAACTTTTGCTGTATAGTCCCAAAAAACGCGGTCCAAGGCCCAAGGGATGGACATCATTAGAAGACAGAGGCATTAACTTATATACAAGAAACGGTTGTCATATACCAAGAGTCGATTCAATCAAGGTCTTGGCGATGATCGTTGAGTCAGGGGGTACAAATGGCAAGACTATACGCAAGGTAATTGCTAAAACTGAAAGTGCTGCTCGTTTAGTTCGGAGAGTATCAGATCGGCATCATGGACTCAAGGAGGATAACCTCATTCGACTAATGCATGCCTTCGTTCTGTGCCACTTTAGATACGTGGCAGCCATTCATCGATGGAAACGGGCAGAGCGGAATAAATTGAATGCACAGCTTAGGAAGATTACCAAGCAGGTTCTCGGGTTACCCGTATACGCTTGTACAGAGCGCTTAATGCAGCTTGGCATTCATAACACTATTGAAGAGGTTGCAGAAGCCCAGGAGCGCGCACAGCTAACTCGCCTCACAACAACGAAGGCAGGGAGATCCATCTTGCAGGAACTCGGATATCACCCCGATAGAGTAGCGGAGGAGTTCTCTGCCGTTCCTCCGTCGATTCGTGAGAGCATTACGGTCGCGCCAATACCTAGAAACATGCACCCTGATCATAATCGCGGTAGAAGGAGGGCAAGGGCGGCCAACCTCCTTAGGCAAATACACAGTAATCAGCGAAAGGTCAGATTTGTAGATGCCGCTTCTTGTAAGGGACATCGGGCGTTCACCATCGTCACTGTTGATGGTCGGCAAGGAATCACCAATCTTGCCTTGGTTTGGACGACGGACCCCGAAATAGCTGAAGAAATGGCTATTGCACTAGCGCTGCTGGATAGCTCACGGGATGTCATCTATAGTGATTCAAGATCTGCAGTCAGAGCATTTGAAAAAGGAGCCGTTTCCAAAGAAGCCCTCAGACTTATTGGGCTAACTTGCTATCCATTTTCTCAACAGGAAGGTCGGTGCAGACCTTAGAGGTTGCACGCCAAACGTCCTCTTGGACCTGAACCATCCATTGCTCATCTATTGGTATAACATTGAAGGCCGAACCTTTGCAAGAGAAACGCGAAGAACCAGCTTTGGTGGGGACGCGACGCACCGACGTTAATGTCACCCACAAGGACGATGGGATTTCGGTCCACCGGGAGGATCCTCCCAATCGTGTCGAACATAAAGTCTTAAATATCGCTCTTTGACGTTCCGATCAGAAGTCTACGGTGGCGACAACGATTGAGTCCCCAGTGTGTACGGCGCACGCGTCAGCACATTTAACGGCAAGGCTCTCGCCCGTCGTCAGTAAGGCTTAGGCGCAAAGGCTGCGTCGTCGTCGTTTGCGTAGATCGCAACGCACCAAACTTTCATCCATCACCGGGTTTTACACATCTGCTCTCAAACCCAGCTGGGACACATACGGTGATGCACTTTTGTCTTATGCTTAAGCTATTCCAGCTCTATAGACGCTGCCATCGCTTTTGTCTACGCACATCAAGAAACGCTGGGAACTAGCCTAAGACCGCTCCTCTGGAATAAAGCTACATGGCAGACTCTAAAGTATAATATAGCTGTAGATGTTTAAGCGCAGCGGCATGGGGAAGCTCATGTGATTGAGAAGCGGGATAGACATGCTATTTGGACCTCTTGCGTAAGTTAATTGAATATAACCAGAAATACAAGAGAATATATATATATACGCAAGCTATCAAATTTTCGCCAAAGTAAAGAATATGTTTGTCAGTGTATCGGCACGACTATCGTCTCCAGAAGCGGTGAAGAAGAAGACGGTTCATGTACATGTAGAGAGTGCACAGAACACGCTAGCGCGCTGCACCTGAGCGGACTCACTATCGGCCGCTCCCGAGTTCAAATGGCACCATGGCTCCCTGGCCTATCTAAATCGTGGCCGTGCCGCCTCCGACAAACTGGTGACATCACACGACAGAGCCCAGCCACGTCAGCATCAATGCAGCGACTCTACCAAGCCGGGAGTGACGTGGCCTCGCAGTCCGGCAGACATCCCGCGCTTGTATGGTCTCCGGGAATTCTACATGGACATGCCGGAGACCTGGTTCATCCAGCTGCGCAGCCACTTCCGCATAAACAAAGTGCCAGGCTCCGGCTGTGTTCCAGGCTTCGGCTGCCAACTCCGGCCCCGACTTCTACGAGGCCTTGCGGGTAATCGTCCTTGCTCACTATGCCACCTCGAGCACTCAATCACAACTCTCGGCATTTGAACCGTCCGGCCGTTCCGCAACTTGTCGTCCCACATCGCCTGTGTCAACTTGTGCCGATCGTGAGCACGCGCCGGCCCCAACATCAAACGTCTGGTTGGTGCGTGAGCCTCCTCCGCATTTTAAAGAGAGCTGCGCGACGGCTCTTTCCAGGGAATTCACTGGGCCAAATGCAAGTGCTTTTGGCTACAATATGGCCCACCGCTATCCTTTCTTGGACGTTCCCGTAAGCCATCCGCCTTCCGTTCGGGGCACCTCACTCATCACCGATTCAGAGACTCCTCCGTCGGCTCCACTACACGCAGATTTTACTCTCGCAGGCATGGCGACGCCACAAGCACAACCTTGGCGATACGCTCAGCGACCACCACTACCATGATATTATCAGCATTCGAGGTTTTGCCGCAATAGCAGCAGGCGAGCGTTCCGATGTTCTGTGCTCGCTGCTTCCGCGGATGCATGGCCTACCAAAGTTTTGCAGGAGCATCTAAGCCGTCTGGTTTCTTGAGTTCGAGAATCCCTTCTACGTCCACAACGTCAGTTACGAAAACTTACGCTATCTCTACGCAAGTCAAGAGTTTCCAGACAGTTGTCTTTCGGCGCCCTGACTTCTACCCGGCCCGAACATCTATGAGAACCTGCGGCAGGTAGTGGTTCAGCAACACGCCATCACTGCTGTTGCGTCTCGCTCGTAACCTACTTTGCGAATGCTGCCTGGTAGATGTCACTCGGATCGCCTGAATCTGACACTACCAACGGCGACAGCATTTGCTTTTTGTAGCCCTCTGAAGCAAGCCTTGGTAAATTACGCTCCAAACGAGCAGTGACCAGACTGGCCATGCCATCTCGAGATCAAAGTCTTGCTGGTCGTCACAATACGCCGCCCTGCATAACGGTATCCGAACCGGAAATGGTGATGAAGCATGAATTAGCAAGGGCAACAAAGCACAGAGACGCTCGCAGCTTTTCGCCACTGTTATGGTTACGTGTCGAGGGAAGAGACCATCTTTAGCGGTCCCCTCAAGGCCTTAACACTCAGTACGTGCAAAGAACCGACGAATACTCCTCAGCTCTGCTTGTCGCGTTGCACCACACTGGGCGCGCAGCGTCCTTAACGCACAAAACACTGTGCCCTGAATCCAGACACTCTCAGCTACGACAACCGGAGAGCTTTTTGTACCCTTCTTGCACCGCCCCAAGAGACGGTGAAAAAGTCGGCTGACGTGCATGTGGCGAGAGAACACGCAAGCTTGCTCGACCTCAGGGGCCGCGGTATGGCCCGCTCCCGAGATCTCGCTGTACTATTGCTCGTCGGTCTAAATAAATCGTTGCCACGCACGACCTCTTCGTGCCGCCTCCCACTACGGCATAACATGGACTTCCACACTTCGAGCTGTGTATATTAGAGCAACATTGCGTATATTACATCATAGATTGCACTATGTTGCAATCGATGAACGTTCCTGCGAAGCACTCATTATGTCATTGCGAGAAGACTAGCTCGTACTATAAAAGTCATGTAAGGCATTTAACACAAGCCAGCATAAGTTCGCTCTACTCTTACCTTATCTGTCATAGTTGAAAACTTATCTCAGGCAGGACGTTATATGCTTTACTCACAATGAGAAACCGTTAGAAGATCCACTAGCTACATATGAGAAATGACTGATAGCATACATAAAGTGCACTAAGTTAAACACGAATAGTTCTGTATGTTTGCGCTAAATGGCAATTGAGGAGAAGCGAAAGTTATCAGGCAATACTTACGCACAGTGCATTGTACACAGTGTCTCCGTTGGAAAAGAATTTCCTTTCAAGTCTTCCGCCAGTGGATTACATATTTCATACGCTGTACAAGTTTCTTTTGATAGGTCATAATAATAACGACCGACCGCAGTCTTTTCAGTATTAGAGTCGCAAGGTTGTTCCTTCTGTTGAGCGCAGATTCCCGCTTTTTCCTCTGAAATAATTAGAAAAAAAAGTGTTTTGACGCCACAGTTAGAGTTGTCCATTTGCAAAAAAAGTTCAAATACAAACGGTATGAACACGATTAAGGGTAAGGAAATGTTGGATCTCTCTGAACTCTGTAAAATGCTGGAGAACTTGCAATGCTGAAAATTTTCGAACATTTCTTGACGAGGAAGGATTTCCTAATGACCCTATGTCTTTACTCCGAATGTGTTTTGGGTAAGTTGAGGGAAAATACCAAATAATAGGGCAGGCATAAATCTTCCGTAAGATAACTTCTGAATGTTCAGTATGGCGTTAAACGAAGGCGTGTGCCATTAAACACGCCATTCCAGCCAATCAGGATGGCCGTAGTGACAGCAGCCGTGGGTGTATTTCTGTCTGACCTGTTCACCGCCATAACGATGTCAAGATAAAGTCCTGAGTGGATAATCGACTGGTCTGTTATTCCTGGCGCATTTTCTTCATGCGTCGACGCGTAGTATGCCAGGCAGAGCTTGTCCATATCATCGAGCCGCCGTTCGCAGTCCAGCTGTAAGGTGCGTCGTGAATCCTACACCGATAAATCTTAGGTCCGTGCGGCCCTGTTGACGTCCAAATTTAGTAACATAATTTTACACGTTCTTGCATTTTTACGGTGTCGGCCGTTAATTGCTGATTCCGTGCAATATCCGATAACGACATTTGCTGTGTGCTAGAATACTTTTTGGGGAAGCTCTTCGCACTTGTGGGAAGAACGTCGCGAAAAACAGTAGCCAATGTCCGTTTCCGATCTCGTTCAATAAGAACCTCTTGGGTGGAAACAACGGCACTTTCTCAGTGTCCTTCGTAGGAGATTTGATGCAACGCTAAGGCTCGGTCGTCAGCACTTCGGCCTCCTGATAGCTTTGCGCGTGCTAGCCAGGCCGCGCTAATGGCATGCCTAGTGCAGCTAACCTGTGCGTGCACTGCTGACGGATGGTATAGTGGCGATCGTTGTAGGGCGATAGCGGATTGACAAAGTGGAATGTCGTACGTTAACGGGAAGTAGAGAACTTGACAGCGGGTAAGAAGTGCTCTGTAAAAAGCATATCCACCGGCTTTCTTGCGATGGCGCTCTACGTAATTTTGTAGCCTGACAAATAGTGTATGGTAATGTTAATGATAGTCGTGAAAAGAATACGAAATATCTCATGTAGACTACACGTCGCATTTTGTTAAAATGTTTACCAAATGTCGCTTACAACTACGTTCACACTGAAAAAAAATATTTCATGTATTCAAAGATAAACATTAGCTTTTTTTATTGATTTGTACTTGCGGCAGCTTTAATAGTTAAGCCGATACTCCAGAGTTTGCTTTGTTTTAGCGGTCGCTGGGTTTGCGGAAAAGAAGTAACTGCATATTGAGCGCCGTTAAAAGCATTATGATGTACTCAACTTCGCTATAGTTTTTATCAATCTATAGCGATATATGTGAAATGCTAAAGCAATCTTGTAATGTCTCAACTAGTGTGGAAGTATGGGCGTGTTGCTACAGGAATTAAACTGATGTATATTAAGAAACGTTTCACAAAGGCACGTATGAAGATATGCGCAAATGCTTACACACAGTAAGACACACGCTGTGTTGCCACTTTCCTTTTTCCGTTTGACACCTATTTTGCAGGGCCTCACTCATTAATGTCGTGTTTACAATTTTACAGCTAATGTGTGTTTATCCTGGTAGTGTACTAAAAAAGATCAGTTATCTACAAGAGTGCAAATGGTTTTGTTATGCTGAAATTCCAAGACATGGCAGAACATGTCTTTCTTGAGCTAGTGGGATATGCTTTGGTCAAGTATTTATGCTATTGTAGCCAGGTGAATACGTCAAAACCACCCCTTCCCCGGAACATGACGCCTGGCAAGGACGACGAGAGGCGCACTGCGCGAGCTAAAGCCCTAGCCCGGAAGCTGGAAGAGAACCCCAGGGTCCTCTACGCGGACGCCTCGCTCCGAAAACACAGTGACCGTGCAGCGGTGGTGGTTACATAAAAAGACAGGCTGATCGTCAGCGCGTCCCTGAAGACAACAGACCCCGCAGTTGCTGAAGAAGCAGCCGTGGCCCTCGCACTCGCACAGCCGAGCATGGACACCGTAGTCACCGACTCAAAGACAGCCTACAGAAGCTTCCGCAGGGGGGTAATCTCCTCCGCGGCGCGAGCCATTCTAGCTAAGCACAAGCCTCCGGGAAGAGCCATAGAGATTGTGTGGGTCCCGGCTCATTCGCAGGTAGCAGGCAACACCATCGCCGACTACCATGTCCGAGAAATGTCAATCCGGGCCGAGCACGAGCCGGAAGAGCTACCGCACCCGGTTACCAGCTTTCGGGACATTACCCGGATGTACCGAGAGGAAAGGTGCAGACTGCCAGAACCACACACCAAACTCACCAGGCAACAACAGACGATCCTGCGTCGAGCGCAGGCGGGATCGCTTGCGCATCCCGTACTCATGAACCGCATGTACCCTGCGGAATACGATATCCTCTGTCCTTTTTGCAGAAGAGAACAGGGCACCCTGCCGCACGTCTTGGCAGAGTGCACAGAACTCAAGACCCCCCTTCCTCCCCTTCCCACCAACACCCCCAATCCCCAACCCCTTCAGCGATGGGAGACCTTGTTATCCAGCCCCGCCCTACCGATTCAGCTCGCACTGACGGACAGGGGCCAGAAGCTGCTGGAAACATATGGGTCCCGTAACTAGGGAACCACCCCGTCTGGTGCCTGCGTGCACCACCGATTTATTTCGGGCCCAGCAAACGTTGCTTCATCATCATCAACACAAGTTCTGCATATTCTATTGGAAGCCGTTGGGAATTTTGAAGACTGCAGCATGTCACTGTGCTGCTGGGTTAGGCGGTACAAGCAGTCAGAATGTCGCCTAAATAAATCTGTTTGTTTTGCTGAAGGAAACAAACTACAACGAGCCTCCCCCTGAAGTCACCTGCACTAAACTGCTACAGATTTGGCGGTGTTCCAAGAGTATCTCACTCACACCACTGCCACTAGAGTTTGTTTACTGGAGCAGGGTGCGCCAGGGTAGTTATGCGGAACAGCAAAGCACACCTGTACGCCATACCAGAATGGATGTATCCTCTTGTTGCAAGTTATTTCCCTACATTGAAAAAGTCCTAAGCCAGCCCATGCCTTTCGCGCACTCAGTTGTTTTCTTATCCCCCCACCCATATTGGCCAAGTTTGATGCATCTGCGGCCAGTGAAGTTCGCAGCTACCCCAGCGGACACGGTGTCAGTGCTGCCCTTGCTCAGAGGAAACACGGAGAGGTCTACGTCGTCGCATATGCCAGTAGACTCCTCTCTTCTTCAGAGTGCAAGTTTTCGATCACTCCGCGGGAATGCCTAGCTGGAGTTTGGGCAGTCGCAAAATTTTGACCATACTTGTTAGGCAGCACAGTTTCGGTCATGACAGATAGATAACCATGCACTATGCTGGTTTTGTTCCCTTGAAGCCCCGGCTAGACGACTTAGTCACTGGGCATTAAAGCTTCAGCAACATGCCTTTGATGTCATTCACAAGTTAGCCCAGATGCACCAGGATATAAACTGCCTCTCCTGTTAGCCCGAATGCACCAGGATGCCAACTGCCTCTCCCGTCCTTTCGTGTATTCTCCCGAGTCCGCTGCCCATGTTTCCGACACGCACGTCCTCGCCGTCTCTGACTTTTTCAATATACAGGAGGCACACCTCATTAATGCAGACTTACGCTCCATATTTACCTGTCTATGCTCTGACTACTACGACCCATCTGTCGACCAGTTTGTGCTCCGTGATGGTATTCTCTGCCGATGCGAAACTAACTCCTACGACTAAAACTTTCTGCTAGTACTTTCGACGACTCTTCGTTCCACTCTACTCCAACAGCTACGAGTTGCCCTAAACGCTGGACATCTAGGAGTATACCGCACATACGACAGGCTGCGGCGTTGGTTGTTCTTAGCGTTCTGTGCACCGGTATGTTGCTAATTCTTATTTTATTTTATTGTACCCTCAAGACCGAAGTATTACAGAGGGGAGTGGGTGAAAAATATACACAAGTAAATAAACAAAGCAGCAAAAATGAATAATTATTACAACAAAATTTACTATTTAATTGTATCCGGCAGTGATGATGTCCGATAAGGCCGAACCAAACCTTGAGTTGCCCTTGATTGCGACAACTGAGCCGGGAAGGTGGTTACATTCCTGAGAGGTCCTAGGAATAAATGATTCGTTACAAGTTCTGGTGCGGCATTGAATGATTCCAACCTTATGGCTATGATCAATGCGAGAGATGTGTGTAGGAGATGACATAAGATTATCGCGCACTATAGGAATGGTGTAAATATATTTTATGAAATAAAGTAAGGCGAAAGCACTTACGCCGGCATGAGAGAAGAGCAAGCAGCAGAGTTTTTCATGGCAGTTACACTTGATGTACGGCTGTAATTGCTATGAATGTTACGTGCGGCATTGTTTTGGAGTAGTTCAAGTGATTCAATAAGGGTTTCGAGGTGCGGGTCCCAGATGGATGAGGCGTACTCCATGTTGCTTCTAATAAGCGTTTTGTATAGGCTTAATTTCAAGGATGTAGGAGCAGAATAAAAATTTCGGCGAAGATAACCTAGCATGCGATTAGTACTGTTAATTACGTTGCCGATGTGCAACGACCAGGAAAGGGACGGGGTTATGTGGACGCCTAGGTATTTATAGGAGGTTACGACCTTCAGGGGAGTATCATTAAAGCAATAGTTCGGTGGAGGAATATTGCTGCGAGTTACATTCATACATTTACATTTAGTTACGTTAAATTGCATTTACCATATGCCACACCAGTTAGAGATAGCGTTTATATCGTCTTGTAAGAATTTGTTACCAGGTTTGTGCGAGATTTCACGATTGATAACACAGTCATCTGCGCAAAGGTAAACATTAGAACAAACACCACTGGGTAAATCGTCAATGTAAATTAAGAAGAGGGCCTATAACTGATCCTTGGGGAACACAAGAGTAAACAGGATTAGATGAGGACATATGATTGTTTGACACAACGTACTGTGACCGATTAAGGAGAAAATGCTCAAACCATGCAAACAGCTTAGGATCAAGATTAAGTTTACTAAGTTTGAATAGAAGCAATTTATGATAAACTTTGTCGAAGGCCCTGAAGAAATCAAAACAAACACAGCCTGCGAATGAACCTTTGTCGAGAATAAGATGAAGGCTGTGTGTAAAAGAAAGAAGTTGAGTTTCACAAGACAAGTTTTTTCGGAAACCTTGCAGCGATTTTGTGAAAAATGAATTATTGTCTAAGCGCTTTGTTAATTGTGAGTATAAGATATGTTCAAGAACCTTGCAAGGAATGCTGGTGAGGAAAATGGGACGGTAGTTGAGGGGCGAATGTTTGCTACCGGACTTATGAAGAGGGACCACCTTCCCGACCTTCCAATCTGCAGGTAGCTGATGGGTATATAAGTATTGATAAAAAATGTTCGAAAGCAGTTCAGGTGAATAAACAACGGTATTTTACAGAAATTTCGCATTAACCAAATCAGGACCAGGACTTGATGATAACTTTAGATCTTTAATTACATTTTTCACCACAAGAGGTTCAATGATAATAAAGTCCATAGGTGGGTAATTGCAACACTCGAGAGTTGGAAGCACAGGGTTACTACATACGACAAAGTTGTTACGCAACACAGAATTGAGGATATGGGGACATATATCTTCAGGTACTGGTGAAGCACTGGGATCAATAAACATGACTAAATTATCTTTGGAAGGGTTAATAACACGCCAAAACTTTTTAGGGTCATTCGCATACATCTTGGGAAAAGTGTGTACTTCAAATGCCTTTTTGGCAAGTTTTATGGCTTCTGTGTAAGTACTGTTCGCCTCCTTATAGGCGTTCCATTTCGATGCCAGTGAACTTTTAATCGCTATTCGATACAGTCGTTTTTTTTTAGGTTGGAAGGCCTTTTTAACTGGGAATTGAACCAGGGTTTCTTAACATTGCAGGATATTACACTTGACGGAATAATCTTGTCGGTGAGCTCATGTATTTTATTTTTGAAAACGCTCCACTTCTCATCAAGCACGCGATCATCAAACTGGCTCAGGAAAGGATCAAGAAAATTTGCTAGTTTAATATTAATGGCGTCAAAGTCTGCCCTATCGTAGTGGTAATTTTTTTTAAACAATAGGTTTTATCACAGTAGAGAATATGTTGAAAGAAAGACCCGGGTAATCGCTTAAGCCCGGTAAGCATGAAACATTGGTAACTATGTCAGGATGAGATCATACGATTAAGTCAAGAAGGTTAGCAGCAATTTCCGACATCCTAGTTGGTTCTAATACTAATTGTGTTACGAAAAGCAAAGAGCAGAGATCATGCAAGTCGTTACATTGTGAAGAAAATGGATAACAGTACAGAGGTTCAGTAGTCCAGCATATGTTGGGGAAGTTTAAATCCCCCAATAATATAATGGGGTTTGAAGTATTGAAATTAAGGGTGTTGAGCAGATCGTGAAGCTCAGCGGTGAAAGTGGATGGGTAGGATGGAGCACGGTAGCGAAAAACAATCGTAATTTTACGGTAACGGATATCAACGCACGCGCACACAACTTCCAGGTTACAGTGAATGTGGATTTGATGACATTGCAGGAATTTTGAAATAGCGAGTAGCAGGCGTCCGCCATTGAGATCAGTCCGATCACAACGGAAGATACTAAGTCGAGACAAGTAAAAGATTTCACAATCTTGCACATGGAGCTGTAGCCAGGTTTCCGTTAATGCAATAATACCAGCATTACAGCTATCGATGAGCGTGTGACTCCTCCCATAGCCGGAAGCGCCATTCCTTGCTGCCCGCCTGTCTACTTCAATTTATCTATATTGCAACTGTCCCGTAATACCGCGTGGGCCTCGATCTTGTTTGGCAATTTTCGACTTCTTTTACGGCGAACAAATGAACTACCATGACTGCTAACTTTATGCCGTTGCCAAGGCGCTGCGCCGAAGCTGTGGACTGAAGTCGACGACTTTTTGCTTCATGATGTCACTGTCCTCAACGGCGCGCCACCGCACCTGCTGACTTGTCATGGTCAAATGATAACCACCACCTACAATCCGCAAACAAATGAAAATTGTGAACGCCATAATCGCGCGCTGAACACCACGCTCTCTGTGTACGTTTCCGTAGATCATCGTGATTGGGACAGCACTTTGCCTTGTGTAACATTTGCGCACACCTCGTCCCCCCACGATGACGCCGGCTTTTACCCATTCTGCTGGTTATTTGGCCGCCACTCGACGCTCACCTTTGAGAATCTTCTTTCATCAGCTAGCTACCTGCGGCCCCGCAGAGTACGCCCGGGATGCTGCTGCTGAGTCTCAAACAGCTCCCTAGATTGGACGGGATCACCTCTCTGCCTCGTAAATATTCCAAAAGGCTCGCTATGGCAGCCAAAGAATCGTTAACAACTCTTCATGCTTTGTGGTCGTTCTTTCTACTCCGTCCCGCTACGTTGGCTCGTGTTCAGAACTTCTGTCTCGATATTCTGACCACTACAAGTTTCTCCGCTAGCTCAGTGAAGTCGCATATGCTATCACCCCGGTGGACTGTAGCTCGTTGTTGTCGGTACTACGGAGTTATTTCATGCACGTCGCCCGTCTGAAGACCTACTTTTTGGACAACAACCCTTCCCTGCCCAAAGCGCCGAGACGGCACCTCCACCGGCAGGGGTCATATGTAACAACCAATTCTCGTACGTTGGAGAAGGTACCAGCAAGGGGATGATGAAAAGCGTTCGTTTCGCTGTTGTTCCAACATCTCGGCTTCTATGTGTACATACTCTGTAAATAGATCTTTTTCCTTTTGTTCTGCCTACTCTTATCCCAGGCACACTATTTCTAGGGTTTTGTAGCAAGAACGAATGCTCTCTGGGCCGAACAATCATACGTGAACCCACCAGCTCTTACAAAGATGCTGCAAAACGCTGACATTAAAGAATGCATGTGTAGTGTAGCAATGACTTCTCTCGGTAGTCCATTCCAATACCTTAAGCCTCAGGTATACCTCAATACCTTAAGCCTCAGACACTGGTTACAACTGCTCTTAGCACCAAGAATACTGCTGCATCGGCGACATCGCAACCACCATAATGGCCTAAACAATTGCAACCTTGACGACATAATCCACAGAGTTTCTTAGCAGGCCACTTGATAGTCCCTATAGTGCGACTGTTCCTTTGAACATGCTAAGAAAAACCACTTTATACATTGTAATGTTAAGTGTAAAATATACACCTACAACTATAAGAAAAACAACACGTAAGACCAGGGAAGCAAGGTCCCTCACACAGAACTGACTTTCGACTTAGTTTAGCGACAACAGGTGAGCCGTTATAAAGTGGAAGTCTTTCTTGGGGAGATAGCACTTTTCTGTATTGCGTAAGTTCCTAACCACTTTCCTAGGCAGATCAGGCTGATGGGGCTGCCTAAAAATGCGGGCCGATATCTGCTACTGGGTGTGTGCCCCTGGGACCACTTGTTGCAGTCATGTTCCGGATAAATATTTATGTAATTATTGTAGTATGTGCTTTTGCGAAAGCAATTATATGAACACCCCGAATGAATATTCTCTGTGGTCGGGATGTTCCGGTTTTATGTATAAAAATATTTTTTTAGAGAAACAAAAATGTGTAAACTGGAAGTTGAAGCGCCCTCCAGCGTTTTTACACGCAAAAAGCCAACAATTGCAGCCTGTGATCATGCAAAGAGTGCAATCTGTTGCATTTTATTTGTCACTTTACTTTTTCTGTGCTAGTGGATACCTTACTTGCAAAAACGGTAGCTTCCAAAAACAATTCTACTTTCGTATTTTTGATCATAACAGGAAGGCCCTTGGAAGTAAGCGCAGGTTCTCATATAACAGCAACAAATTAAACATAAAAGAAGCCGAGGACACCTAAGCACTTCCTGTGAGATGTGAATGCGAAAGAACTGATGTCCAGTAGAACGGTCTTGAGCGGTCCTTCGAGTTTTGCCCTGTGAATAACCCACCATAGTAATACGTGTTGCCCGAATCAACAAGCAGCAGCGTCCTGCAGTGCCAACGGCTCATACCGCTGACGTGGCGATGTCTCTTGGACGACGCACCGCGGTGATGCCCTCTTCCCTCAAGCAACATCTGACGTGTTACTGCCTGGAGCAATAGCGCGGCTGGAGATTTATTTCTGCCGCTCCTCTCTGTCGAGGTGTAGCTTGTGACGCGTCATCCCAGCCGATGGTAACTCCATCTAGGCGTGCTCATGGCATGGCGTGGCAGCCAATGACAACGCGGGCTTAAGTGACGTTTCACTGCTACAGACGACCGACGCCGATTTTTCTCCTCAATGCGCCATTTGACCCTTTCGCATCAACAATAGGCACCTCACCAAAGTGAAGTCGTAAATCATTCTCGGAATAAAAAAATCTTGTTCTAAATGAGCTACCGCCAGCGTGAACAAAACAAGCGAAAATAGGGAGCTTGGCCTGAGAATGTAACTATATAGAGACAAGCCCAAAAAAATGACAGCCATTTAAGTATCTTTACGTTATTTGAACGCCACAGCATTATGACCTCTAAATAATTGGTTACATTCATGAAACGCGACGTCATACTTTGTCACATGTCCTTCACAACTCTAACTCACCTTCTTCCACCTTAATCAACCTTGCTGTTTCTACCAATCTTAATACACCTTTTCTACTTTAATACAACATCATTCACTTCAGTTCACCTTAATTCACTTTACTCCACCTTAAGTCACCTTACTATATCTTCCTCTAACTCTAATTCTGCATTACTGATTTCACACATAACGATGATAGCGTCACTGATGATGATTTTTGTTACCACTCGTTGGGCACGACGCCAACTTTTCTGCCTCACGGGACATCTAATTCCTTCGCATTAAAAACAAAAAGCGCTAAGGAATCAAGAGCAACCGAACATTGACCACAGGCATACAAGAAAGAGAAAAATACTTGTCATACCGCTGAAATAATCAGCGTTGAAGGTAATAAAACATATGCAGATCCCGCGCACGCTGGGAATTGATTTAAGCGAAACTTTCTGTGCTGTTTGTGTTCATTGACTGTATTTGACGGTGATTTGGACGCCGTTCGACTCTTCTGATGTGATGTGATGTCACCTTGCCTGCACAACTCGTCAGTGTCCAGGCACTGCAAAGAAGACACAAATAGACGTGTTTGCAAGGATCATTGTTGCGCGCTGTTGTTCGTAGCCACCGACAAGCCTAGGACTGTCAATGGCTCACACGGCGCATCACATCGTGGCAGAAGTGTTCTTATGCCTAGCGGTCACTTGTGTAGAGTCGTCCTGACGCTGCGCTGCCGATAGAATGGTAAAGAAGGGCGCATGAAAGGAGAAGTACGAAATGTAGTTCTGGACGTTGACCCCCTGAGTTCGCATTCCACCGCAACTTCTTGAAGTTGGTAATTGTGTGTTGGAGTCGCAGCTCACGAAGCGCACACGAAAGACCTCTTGCACAAACACTGGTAGCCAGCGGTATTTGGGTTTCCTCAATTCGACGTTGAAGTTCCCGGCGAATGCCAACGGGAACGTATTTACACTGGTGCTTTCACGCCCAGGGATCAATGCCCCGGGTACCTATTGAGCGAACATGAGAGCAAGGAAGTCTTATTTCTTATTGCGTCGCTAAGAGGCTAATCGGACAGCGGCCTGTACAATGCCGACGTCTGCGTACTTGAGTAGCACAATATATGCATGAGCAACGCCGACAACCAGTGCAGACTTGGCTTCGAAATCTGGTGGTACAGACAAAATTATCAGTCCACTGAATAGATGGGCGGCCATATCGTTCTTGTAAATGGCCACTACAGGTCACCTGAGAGACTGTCGCTTTTTGTTTCCAAAAAGAGACTGGCACTCTCGTTGGAAACTGACAATCAGTTCTGGGTCGGCACTCCACGTCTCTGACAAGGCAATTATGTCTGCATTCGGCATTACGCAATCCGCTTCAATGCCTGAGGCGTGTAGACTTCGAAGATTGAAGGGCATGTTTAAAACGTCTCTGTTTCTTGCGCTTTTTTTAGCCTGTCGATCGCGTGACCAAGACTAGTGCTTAATTTAGGCTTATTTAGCCTCATGCAGGGTTAGATCAGTAGTAGCATTGCCATGCATAAATATGAAGTCATCTTGTCAGTTGGTCAGGTACAAGCCTTTAACAGTCGTCACACGCGACGGTGCCATCTCGTTCTTGAAAATTGTCACTCCAGCGCGCCTTAGAGACCGTCCTATCTGGTAACACTCTCGTTGGGGACCCGCGAGCGGTTGCGGGTTGGTACTTCACGTCTCTGACGAGGCGATCATGACTGCATTCGGCATTGCACAATGCGCTTCCATCTCACACACGATAGTGCGACGTATACAAGCCGCAAATGGTGCCTCTTATCACAGTCGTACAAAATCTGTACATACCTGGCAACCTTTGATTTGCATATTGTCATTGCATTGTCATTGTCATATTGTCATTGAATTACGGCGTCCAGAGGGTAATGAAGCGTCCATCAGTGCACGTCAGAGGGCATTGTGTCCCCGCTTTGCCCAAAAATTGTTGACGTCGCCGATCCCGTCTTCGGAATTCTTACCGAGAGCTATCAAATACCCCCGACGCGGCCTACATATCAGCAGCAGGAACGACAGCAGCAGAGGAAATATCGAACGAATAAGAAAGGGCAGCTTCGAGAAAAAAAAGAAAAATGCTTGAAAACCCTTAGGAAGGCATTGATTCCGGTAACTCCGAATGACAGCTCTCCATAATAATAAATATATCTCCCGAGTGTGGTCCGACACTGCGGTGAGCGACCTGTCAAGTAGCGCATCTGCGAGAGCATTGAGGGTATAGGCGGATGCACGTGGCATGTTGTCCTGTTTGCAAATATTCTTCAATGTTATTCCATTCACCACGGTATAGTCCCTGCTGCTTATCACCTTTGTCTTACAACCACACGTCAGATTTCCTAGGCATCTTTATTTAGGTCTGTGGTGCTCCTTGAGTCGGCGTTTTAATGCGATTTGCGTTCTTTAAGTATATAGCTCAGGCGTTACACAAATAAGAACAGTAAAAATGGTCCAAAGAAAAAGAAGACAAACTTGCAGGCTGCTTGAAGGCACCGAACAATTAGAAAATACTGAGCAGAACTTAGCTAGCCCAAGTGTTCACTTAGCTACTGGTGCCTCTTCACACCAACTACGTCCCCTGGAGCAGCATAGCTTCAAAATATCCCCCACTTCATCCGGCTTCTTCTATGTGGAATCAAGTCACACTGTTGTTAGCTTATGTTCGACAACTATTCACCAGAGTCATCTACTCAAATCTCAATGGACTAGCGAGAATTCGTCTTGTTCATATTTGAACTTCGAATAACCACTACATTTATCGATTGGTTTCAAATCTGCTAACCATACAAACCGGACTCTCGTCTGGTTGACCTTCCTGCCTTTTCTCTCCTTGTTTTCTCTCTGCTAGCCATAGGTTGTCTTTCCGGCAAAGAAGATTTTGAATTTCACCAGTTACCCGAAGATAGAGTTCTATAAACAAGGAACAGTATTCTGTATTCGAAGATATAGAAGAATGTGTTGGCTTAATCCGTTATATTCATGTGCCTGTAATTAAATGTAAAGCGGGTCCATATTCTTTGGAGTGCGGAGTGTTAAATGAAATACAAATTCTTCAATGCTACACGCCAACACCAGCCTATGATTATGAGTCACGCCGCAGTGGTGGACTCCCGAATAATTTTGACCCTGTGGGGTTCTTTACCGTGAACCCGATGCACGGCAGACGTGCATTTCTGCATTTCGCCCCCATATAGATAGGGCCGCCGCGGGCCGGAGTTGATCCCACACCGTCGCGCTTAGCGGCGCAGCGCGAAGCAACTACGACGTCATCACGACGGGTAGCAGAATGGTTGATATCTTAGAAGTACCGTTATGCAGGCAAGAATGTTGATGCATGTAATACTAGTCAGCATATATGAACTTACCCATGTGGCAAGTGAAGGCACATTTTGAGCGCATATCAAAGACGCCGTCATACATACAGTTATTCCACAGGAAAGGCTCGCACTTTCGTGATGTTCTATTGAAGAAATATCTGCGTATCTTTAGTGTACCGCAGTGGAATTCACTCTCAATAATTGGTTCTTCACATTGTCTGTTTTCGAACCACTGCTTGTTTTGTACTCCTGAGCCTGTGAAAACGAACGACAACGTAGAACTACGTCAAAAGCTTTACTTGCTATGCCAGATAATAACACAGCGTTGGCATGTATTTCAAGGTCACAGATATTTCTTTCCAACTTCCAGGACGAAGATCTTGCAGTAGTAAACAAATATCGGCATGTACGGCATAGTAAACGCACTGACATGCACGAAAATGTCAACCAGATATTTTAGAAACAGAAATCATACCGCGAAATTCATCAGCTAGCGATGAAAGGAGGATTAATACATTGCTCGCATGTTTCTAGCTCCGTGTCATCAGTGGCGCAGTTGAGTCGTAATGCGCTGCTACGTACGCACCGCGCGTTATTCGTGATGTTTTGGAAGCATAGTAAGCGATTGCAATGACACTTATATCACCTCATCCAAGGCCGTTATTGTGTTTCCAGTAGTGCTAGTGCTATGGTGGAGAAGCGGAGTTTATCAAGCGACGTGTCTTGATTCTAAATACGACCTGACCGCGCTGACCAAACACTTCTAGCGCGGCGCTAAGTGCTAGTATTAAAAGTAGTATACGAAGCAAGCATAAAAGTTAATACTAGGAGCTACCCTTCGTCCGGATTCTACACGAAATAAGTCTTTTGAATACAAGCATTAAATTCAATAACATACACGTCAAATTGGCTTTAGTGCTACTAAATTGTCAACCACTGGATGTTACTTGGGTCGGTAATCGCGCATTTTGTGCATATGAATATGGAACAAAATTGTCGAGATAAAGTAGACCATGTACGGTAGTACATCAGAGAAGACGAGCATGAAGTTGTGCGTTTGCTGCTAGCGCATCCCTTGGCCATGATTTGAGATATAAGCTTCAACCTTCTGTATTGTTCGTGCGTGTAGTAAGAACAGCCTGCCTTCTTGCGCATCGCAACGTCTTGATGAGGTGAGGGGTAGTCAACACGAGCCTTCCAGAAGTGGTGTTTATGAGGAACACTGGCAAAGTCACACAGCGAAACCAAACCATTAAATTCATGCCTATTGCTCTTTTTAGCAACAGTGAAACGCAGCTGTAAGGGAGCTCAACAATCGTGGGAGAACGACTGCACTCTAAAAACTAGGGAGGGTATCGCAGGAGTGAAGCAGCCGATTTACTCTTCAAAGCGTTGTTTTACTCTCGCAAAATGTCGAGTGGAGTGAACTGTACTGTTCACTCCGTCAGCAAGAAGAAATTGAAATGTGCTTTTCACTCTGTTCTTCTGAGAGAGAGTAGAATGCGCGTTCTAATCTTGGGGCAATAGAGAACAAAACGTAGCGTAATCTTCTGCTTCTACTGCAGGAGGCTGGCCCCGAACATGGCAATGTATCACTCACGCACGCTGAGCAAAGAGCATACCGTTTTGCTTCTCAGAGCACAGGCAACCACAGTTCAAGGGAACGCGGAGCGAGCGCTCTACTTTTTCACTCGGAGTGACTCCACCGCGCGCGCGCTCGACATCGCGGAACAGCACAGCACCGGAGAAAGGTGATCCGTCCAGCGAGCAGCAACGAAGGCGATCCGAGGGAGATCATGTGTCAACCATCTCGCGTCGCCGCGAAAACACGACAGTCGTTCGTCATTTGTTGGATATAACAACAAATATTCCACGGTAAGTGAATTCTAACTGAGGTACACATTCTGCGTATATGACATGCTATCGCAAGGAAGTCGTCCCGGCACTTAGCCGACGCGATTGACAACGGACTAGGCAAGCGCGCTCTGTCTCTCGATGTGAATCGGAAAAGCTAGTCGTCGCGATAACTGCATGTGATTTTATCACTTGGCGCTATCCGTATGAACTTTGAAAATCGCAAACGCTGCCAGAACCATGGTAAGTTCAATAAGACGTGAGGCGAGAGGACGCTTAAAATGGTTTGTCCACCAGCCCATGATTCTGAAGCCTATGCGGAGCGTGCTTAGCGTGCGTTTTGTGTGTTTGAATTTATTCAGTTTGGCAGTCTGTTGTGCACGGAACGCTGTAGAAATAAGAAGGCACATACCAAAAGGCGTCATTTTGCTGGTGGCGTGCATTCGTTATAAATAAGCCGCGCGCTTGATGGTGTCTCGCCCATTGGTATTCTGCGACCACTGAAGTTACGTGCAGCGCCAGTGCTAGTTAGAAACTTTGCTGCAGACATTCAGCTGCATGCGGCAAGAAGTCAATTGGGCGCGTTATCTTGAACTTACTAAAAAGGCATGAGGAATTCATGTTTTATGCTGTATAGAGTATAAACCCCATATAAGCGATCTTGCGCGCGACAGCTACAAGCGATGCGATGAAGATGACTCGTGTTCGCTCGTCGCCTACAAGCGCACTCCGTGCGAGCGACGATATTGAGGGACGCCTCTCCAGTGTTGCCGGTAGAGGGCTGCAAATACGCGTCAAAACTAGAGTGACGCGTTCTTATGTAATTTAAGTCGATGTATTTTACTGCAAATAAAGTAGCATAAAATATTTCTGAAGGTATTGCAGTAGGTTCTTGTCCTTGCACGCATAAAAATTCAATCGTTAGCACGTTCCGCGCGACAATCGGTAGTATTTGAGTGATGTACATCCAGCTCCGGCTTCGCGCTATAGTCTAGTCGCTCATAGCAATTCCGGGCGACGATCGACGAATTCTAGATTTCCAGAACCGAGCGACCTGTTCAAGCAAGATCTGTTTTGTCGCTCGTCGCCGTCGCGCACTAAAGCGCTCTCGTGGGGTTTAACCCTAAGACTGAACTGTTTTCTGCTCTGTATTGAAATGGTGCGATTATCTGTCTCTTATGTCTCCGGTTGCGGTTTTCGATCAAGGTGCGAATCTGAATGGGTGCTTATGTCTACGAACTCGGTGAATTGTCAAGCAGCGAGTTATGCATTGGCATCGAATATTACGACTGCTGTGTGGAATTACAGTTGCAGGGGAGCTTTGCATACGCTTATTGTTTTAGACATGCCTGTGCATTTGCTAATATGAGTTGGTGTTCCAGAGTTACGTCATATGAACAGCTAAAGCACCATTCCTCTGGGGGTTACAAGCGTAATGTGTGCATTTTCCTACTACATGGCCGATCAAAATGTGTTTATCGCTTAAATATTTTACTGAAGAAATAAAAGTATCAACAAGAAAATGTTGCTTTATTTCCGTGTTACCAGTCGTCTGTCGTACACAAAACAAAGAGTTGGCCTAATAAACTAATAACTGTGGTCTAACTGCAACTTTTACATTCCTTCAAGTATGTAAAATGCTAGATTTCAAACTGCAGCACTAGGCGAGTCTGTTAAAAATGAACTCCATTGCGCACCTCATAACTGAAAATAAGTTCATGCCTTTTAGTAAGCTTAGATGCTGGCCGCAGTGAACTTTCTTATTATTATTGAAATGTGGGTAAGCTTGCTATAATAAACCTTGTTGCCCTTTCTTATAAGCACATCCAGTAATATTCATTGAACTAAAGGAACATATTTTCATCCCTACTGTGCATTATATTTGAGATATAAATATTTGAGCAGTAACAAAACCACAGATGGGGCAGAGGGCACATCGGGCACGTGCTTAGGATGTGTCACAAGTGCCCTTTGCGACACACGAGACTAATGACAGACCTATGACGTCGGAAAATGACCAATATTCTATTTATTAGTAGGAGTATTCTAACATTGGTGACAAACAAGGATGAACTGTTGGTTACTTGTTTTTTGTTTAAATCTAAAAATTGAAGTTAGTTTAGCAGTTGACTGTTGCAGTCATTTGGATGTTTTGCATGCATTTCACTAGGAAGACTAAGAGCTAAGACTTTCTTTTATTGCCATGGCCTTGACTGTCTTGATGTTGCTTTGCACCATGCCCTTGTGTTGACTTTTGCACACGATATTTTTCAGGCACCCGCTTTATATAACGCAAGAAGGCAGCTGCAGGGGAACAAGGACTCCACGTAGTCCAGAGGAGCGCACGCCAAATAATCAAAATACATTGCCATGCAATTTGGATGAGAAAACTAGAATGCGGGTATATCGGGATTTAACGCTCACTTGGGTGTTGTTGTCGCTGACACGGGGGGTACGACTTCCTGCGAGGAGGGGCCGCTTTTGATGTTGGTGGAACGAAAGCGTGCGAAAAAACGCGTAGTGCCGCGAAAGACGGGCTCTGCGGAGACGATGGCTGTGATATGGCGCCAGAGCAGCGCACGTCGGATTTATGAAAACGAAGCGTGCATGAGCGGAGGTCTGTCTACGGCGGCTGCTGTGAATCGCAGCAATGTGTCACCCACATGGTGCCTCTCGCGATCTCCCGATTACAGAGGCAGATGCGTCACACGTCGCTCCGTTTGGGACGCGCCGTACGAGGCAGAATGAATTACCGCGAAATGAAAGCGCCTATAGAGTTGTGCTGAAATTTTGCTTTAGGTAGTGTTGTAAACGTCAGTGAATTTCTTGCGATAGTAGGAAACGCGCAATATTATTAACACTGAATAATATGCAGCTTTATAATAAATTACAGTAAAGATTCCGCCACCTTTTCAAAGAACGTGAAAGTTTTATAGCATCTGTTACAATAGTCTAAGTTGCTAACTGTACTCTATCTCAGTAGTTGTTTACAACACTCAGAAGATGCATGGCTGCCTAGCCAATAGGAATGCCGAATGCCCCTCAAAATATGTTTAGCTGCGCCAGGTCGTCTGCTCAATGTCTTCTTGACATCGTTCCGCTGCATCCTCCACCATTCGTGGACCGCCGCAACTAATGTTGTTGTATTGTAACTATCGGCTGCGTTTCCATGAATGCCATAGCGGGATTTCGCTTCGTCGATACTCTTTCTGAGCATTTCAATGCAGCCTCTTTAGCCAGCTGAGTAGGAGCGAACACCTTGATAAATATTCACACGCGCAGCATCGTCTGTTCGGCGTTCATTTGGTGCTTGCTTGACACTGTTGATGACGGTGTCGACAAGAGTCAACTAGAGCGGAGTAGTAAATTAATGATGTAGTGAACAATTAGGCCTTCCCTGCGTTTCTCATTGACAGCGAATAACCAGCGCTAATGCTATGGCGCCGTCTGCTAAATAAAAATCAAACCACTTTTACTGTTCCGCGTGGCTTTGTAGTCCTAGTAGCATAAAAACAAACAGTACATCTCAATAATAACGTCAAAACATATCTAAAGATTTGCCCTCAGATGGAAATAAGAGCAAGTGATTATAGACCTCACCATCTATTTGTTGCTGACAGGGCGGAGAGTCAGTACGAAGCGTGAATTGGGACAGTAGTGGGTGGTCTGAGCTGCATGGGGCGCTGCCATGTTGCAGCGCATTCACGGTTAGAGGAGCTATTAATTTTACCGGTGGTAACCACGCAGTAATTAATTTACCGATTTACCGCGTACATGCACATAGGGCCTAACTTCTTAGGTATGGCTGCATCACGCTTAAAGCAAAAATAAAACTCTGATTACCGCCAGTAATCAGACAGTTAACTCCGAAACTATAGGCTGCAACACAAATATATTACCTGTGTATGCCTCGTACCGTTGCATGTCACTTGTGAAATAAAGTGAAGGACGTTGGGTGAAGTGTCATCAAATAATAATGAGAACTTGAAGCTGCACTTCTATAGCTCGATAGCGATGGCGACTTCGGACGTTGATGGCAGAGAACCTTCAGATTTTCACTGGCGCTATCCGGAGTATACCTTTCCTGACTCCAGCAACATTGAAATGCCGCGCTTCATAAAGCGCCTAGACATTAGCCGCCGCAGCACTGATTGAACATAACCAATCTTGTGAGCAAGTTGTTTGCGTGTTATTATTACTTGCTTTTGCTTACATTGAAGCCATGCCACTTGCTTGTAGCCGTCGTACTGTGCTGCATACGCCAATGCGTCCGCCGTGAATATGTCGCTAAAGAACGCTTTACGCCAGAAGATAAGTAGGATATGAATGGTCATTACACCTTTATGTGCTCTGTGTATACACGATGCGTCGCAAAAAACAGGCGCTACCACCGTTGTTGCTGCTGTGTACCTTTCCGGTGATCCGGTATTGCGAAAAGGAAACACGTTTAGAGACAAGGTAAAACTGCCGAGCGGTATTTGGGCTATTGTGCTGAGGCTTTTTATTGACGTTCTTCTAGGTAGATGGCCATCTGCTAGCTGGTCGACAACCAGTGCAGTGACTCCCATTAATCACAAGAGCAGTGAGCGAGAATCTCTGAAAGCGCAGCGTGTAAAGAGCTGCATGTTAAGCAGATAAAGCAACCCTAATGTTTTCCGGCAAGAAAATATTATGCCTTAATGAAAAAAGACAAAAATTTCTGAATACTGACAGAATCACAGACATTTAATACAAGAGAAGCAAGGATGGTCGGAGTTAAGAAATTTCAAACCAAACATTTTTGTGCATATACCCATTTGCTGTTACATTATGTAGATCTATAATAAGGAATTTGAAAATGTACTGAACCATCTTCTGGAAAGTATCGTATCGGATACAATAATGGTGGGTAGTGTATTGAATCTGTATCTCATATATTTGTGCCCCGAGTATCTTGTATCTCGATATAATTGCAAGGTATATTTGCCCAGTCATGGTGATTATGCCTTGTCATGCCGTGATCGCCAGACATGCCTTCATTGTCATACCGTCGTGGTAATGCCACCGGGCTCGTGCCTGCACCGTCATTCTGGATAATTCTAGGAGCGCCTCCTTTTTAACGAGATGTGGGCTTGTAATGGGGTAATCCTTAAGCCAAAGTTATAGTCAACTGTCAGCTCATCCAGTTGGTTCTCCTATTATGAAGCGCTCGTGGACATTGTGTACTGTGGTATCCTTCCTATATTCGCACGTTACACTTTCCTTCTTCAGTTGTGAGGTTGTCAAAGACAATCCGTGAAAGGCTAAAAGTGGGCATACCAACAACTCACTGTGCACACGAGCTGCTCATAAAGCTGAGATTCCTTGAGGAATCATCTAAGGAATTGCTGGTACTTTTCAAGCAGCTTGAGGCTGAATCAAATTTCGTCCACGAAGTCTACTGTGTGCTGGCCGCGCGCATGTAAGTTTTTTGTGCTTTGTGGCCTGACAAGACGCTAAATATCTTAAGTGAAAACATTGATTGCAGGCTGGATATTGTCGAGAACGAAAAGGAATCTGGCGCAGTTTGTATTTCAGAAAATGCAGCTACATATTAACTGATAAGTAGAACCGTACTGTAGTAATCAGAATTGCCAGTGAACGGCAGTAAAATAGCCATTCGTTCTAGTACTGAGTGCATTTATAAACCCGAATGTAAAGACCCATCAGCAACAGACATTCGAGGCTTATTTGCCGTTGTTTACCTCATCGCGCTACTTAACAGTATCTGCTGACTTGCCGCAGACTTTTCTTTAGTATCAGGCATAAGATGTGAAATATATTGTACAATCGACCCTGTTTTGATGCCTGCATGACCACGACTAGTGATAACATCTAAGTTAACAGCCTAGTGATAACATCTGAAGGGCGTTCTTTATGTTCCCTCTCGTGAACTAGAAGGAGCGTGTCACACTTGCGGATGCGCACATTGGAAAGTATGTGTCTGTATATTACATGAAGTTCAAACCAATGAATAATTATTGTACAATTTGCTGAATAATTCCATAATATTAACATTGTTCTTCTTGTAGAGTACAGTGGCCAAAGTTACGTAAAACATAAATAAAGCGCGACAAACTATTATGTTGGAGAATGCAACCCAATGATAAATTAAAATGTACTGAAAAACTGCAAAGTAAGGAAAATTAACTTCAAAACCAAGCTCATGTTTTTTCAGCAATAAACTCCAAATTAGCACAATGGGGTATTTATTGCCTGGATATAGAGAAATTCGCTGCTGTTGCAGTTGCTACAAAAATTCTAATCCAAGAAAAGAGCAAGGTTATCGCCTATGCAGGAAGACTGCACTGTCAGCACAACTATTTTGGGGAAGAAACGACAGCACAATTTGAAAACTCAGATGTTGCAATACCCACAGTGAAAGAATTGTCGAACATGGCTGTTTATATCTGCAATTCTGGACATGCTCATCTACCAGTACTCAATGCTCAGCATCATTAGCTAACTTCATACCTTAAAAAGAGCCTACGATAAAGGCACAGGTGATGCTGCCACCGGAAAACTTCGGTAATGGTTGAATACGCAAAGTCGAAGGCCACTGTAGAGCCCACTGCTAGCTATAAATGCAGAACTTTCAGCCGGGAACCCACGGCACTCAAATGAACTACCACATCAGAGAAATTCACACGGATCACATAGACAGTTTTGGATCATGAAAGATTGATATATAGATTCATTGCGACAGGGATCATAAGAGAAAACGAGGGAGCTTAACAAGGCTAAGCATAGTTGGCTACTACCCGCCGTGGTTGCTCAGTGGCTATGGTGTTGGGCTGCTGAGCACGAGGTCGCGGGGTCGAATCCCGGCCGCGGCGGCCGCATTTTGATGAGGGCGAAATGCGAAAACACCCGTGTACTTAGATTTAGTTGCACGTAAAAGAACCCCAGGGGGTCGAAATTTCCGGAGTCCTCCACTACGGCTTGCCTCATAATCAGAAACTGGTTTTTGCACGGTAAACACCATAATTTTAATAGTTGGCTACAATACTGTGGGAAAGGAACTGGAAGACGAGAAAGAGGAGAGAAGTACACGTGCCGCACCAACTCAGACGGAATGAACTGTTCATCGGATCGTTTATCATAAGCGGTCATGCAGATGAGCGCGCGTCAAGAAGAGCCTCAGCGCTGTTAAAAGATTACAATTTCCAAAATGTGACTCCCTATACAAATACAATAATCAGGAGTGCAGAACATTCGGTTCGGTAACGGCATATGCGCTACATAACAAATATTGTCTAATGATTTAAAACCATCTTCTCGCTCTAAGTATTTTCCAATCGCTCCAACGCCATTGCCGTACCATGCATGCTGTCGTTATTTTCACAGAGGTATAGCTGTAAAGCAAACATAAATGGTCAACTGCATTTAAATATTATACAATTATCCACAACGTTAGAATCGAATGCAGAATGCGACGTCAACTGTCTGCGAAAAGTTAGTCAAACATTGATGTATCTACAGGTAAACCCTATAGCTAGCATCAAAGTTAGCCATAGTAGCTATTAATTCTTTGGTGAGCTCCCCAGCCCCATCACGCGAAAAGTGTAATGCCTTGTATCTGGGCTAAAATGCATAATTTGCAACTTTTGAACATTTATTTGTTATGGTAGTGTAATGAATATGATTGGTAGCTTGGAAGCGATAAGAAAAATCCATAGGAAAGATGGGTGCATGAATTGAAATTTGGGGGTGGGTCAACTTGAAGTTGGGAGTTGGGTCAACTTGAAATTTGTACGTGGGCCAAATAAAATTTCGGGGTGGGCCAACTCGAAAATATGGATAGGCCAACTTGTAATTTGGGGGTAGGCCAATTTGAAATTTGGCGGTGAGCCAACTAGGAATATGGACATGGACCAAATTAAATTTAGGGGTGGTCCAAATTGAAATTTGAACATGGGCCAAATGAAATTTGTGGATGCGCCAAATTGAAATCTGGGAGTGGGCCACGTTAAATTAGGGGATGGGACCGATTGAAATTTTAGGGTGGCACAAAATTGGTTTGGGGGTGGGTAACTTGAATGTTCAACGTGGACGAACTGAAACTTACGCGTGAATCTACATGAAATTTCAGGATCTGTCAACTTAAATTTGGAGGTAGGCCAACTTGAAATATGTGAGTTAGCCAAATTAAATTTGTGGGCGGGCCAACTTAGATTTAGGGATCGGCCAAATTGGAATTCCGGATGGGCCAACTTAAACTTAGGGGTGGGCCAACTAAACTTTGGTGCGGGCCAACTTAAAATTTGGGAGTGGGCCAACTTAAATTCGGGGGTTGGCCAATTTGAAATTTGCGTGCGGGCCAACCTAAATTCAGGGGTGGGTCAACTTGATGTTTGGGGCTGAGGGTGGCCGAATAGAAATTTGGGGTTGGCGAAGTTCAATTTCGGGGTGGGCCTATTTGAAAGTTGGGGTTAGTACAACAGAAATGTGGTGTTGGACGAAGCGGAAATTTGTGCCAACTTGGTTGTTTGGAGGAGCCAATGTGTACTTGAACGATGCTGATTGTCCTTCGGGTTATGGACACCTCGCAGGAAAGAGAGTGTGCTGAGATGCTTGGAGCGTTCTATGTGGACCTTACTGATGCGCAGTAAGAACGCAGATGAGGGCGACAGCGACAGTGGCATGACGTCGTGGCGAAGCATTCTCCCTTCACGCAACGCGTCAGACACTACTGCGGCAGCTGGTGTTGCCTTTCTACCGTTGCATTCTGTAGAGCGTGACAAGCATTCCAGCTGATTTCTTACCATTAGATGAAAGGAGCCGGATGCGGCGAGAAAATCTGGAAATTTTCTACTGAAATCCAAGGATTATTTGATACCACAAACGCCGTGCTTAGACGCACGCACGCTCGGAAAAGGAAGGAAACAAAACTAAGCAAAAGCGAAGTCATAGCTGAGCGAAGCAATGATCACGCTTTAATTAAATATTCTCTGAATTTCGGTAGGTTTTTCACTGGTGTAATCTCGCCTAGGGCAAAACATTTACAGTTGGTTCCACTATATCAAGCGGAATGCACGAAATGGCTTGCACATATTACTTTGCTAAACTATTCTGTATTGGCATCAGTGTGTAGTCACCACAACACACAAGTATCTCCCTTACCAGGTGTTCCAGTGGTCAGTAGAGCAGTCAGGAAAACGATAGTTCGACGGTGCATTTTCTCAGGATTGTCAAGGACCTGGGTATTCACGCTTGTGAATCAGGACTATGAACAATGTCTCATGAACAGCGCCTTTTAGAAGCCCTCGTTGCTGTATATCGCTGAATGGGTCTCCATGCCTACATATATTACAGGGTGCGCAGTACGACGTATGCAATGTCATGCGAATAAAAAAAAATAAGTTTCATGAACTGTGACGTGCGAGGTCAGACTCGTACATAGTTATTAAAAAAACACGACTTGAAGCACAACATCAATAAATACAACTACTACTAATTGTTTTCGGCAACTTTTATTCATGTGCTAGAAACTTTACTAGGCTCAGAATATATGTGATAACAAAGGTATCTCTTTAACGTGTTCGGGCAAATGACCTGCGTAGAGGTAAGCGACAGGTCAAGCCGACGAACTTTTTCGTGCAATCTGTGGGTTCGGTTAAATCTGCTAAGCTCCCTCTTTGTATTTTTTGGAAAATTATAACTAGCCAGACATTTCACGCCACGAAATGTCAAACATCAGTGAGAGTTCTTTGTACTTCAAAATGATAAAAAGAACATTGACTTGAAAGTATTCAATGATTCTTTTCGGTCAATGTACAGCGAAGTCGTCACCAGGGGGACGGACAACTGTGCACGGGACATTCGGTCGCTTGCAGTTTTAGGTGGTATAGTATGAAGCGTAAGCAGCACGCAGATTCTATAGTGTGCGAGTACTAACAGTAACTGGAGCCCCGGTTACACGATGAGTTGTGGCTAGTAATGTAGAAGACTGGCTCTTGTCATGCTCCAGCTTTTCGTGTCATTGATTTCAATTCCATGTTTAAACGAAACCTCACGGCCCCTCTAAATACTGGTCGTGAGGGCTTTCCAGCTACGAATAAAGTTTATTTGCGCTTTGTTTGCGTGTCTATTTTGAGTAGTGTAAAAGGAGATAGATTCAGGTTTACAATTCGTGTTGAGGAATTATTCTCACTGCATGGTGTCGGTGTGTAAATTGCAAACATACGTAATTACCTAATTCCCTAACTTTTACACATCCGGACCTTGCATGTTCTGAGCAGACAAATTTGCTTCTAAGAAATTCTGATGCCATATTTTGAGAATATGTTTTGTGTTTTGCACGAGGCGTTAACACCTGAAAGGAGTACCATCCACCTCAGCCATGTGCAAGCCCTCGCCGTCCGTCAGTGAAAACAAATCAGCTTCGGAGTTACTACAGTCGTATTACGCATGCATAAAAATGCGAAACGCAACAAATCACTGGGGACCTTAATAGAAAAAGTGTAAGAGTGAGGTTCAAGAATAATACACAAAAGACAAACGTAATGCTCAACAGCGTGTCAAGGGAACCAGAATTCAAGATCGCCAGTCAGCCTCCAGAGTCTGGGAAGGAGTACGTTTACCCAAATAAATTACTGATGATGAGAAGGAAATTTACAGCTGAATTGAAATTGGTTGGAGTTCATGCAGCAGGTATTGGCCGATCTTGACTGAAATCTTGCTAGTATCACTGAAATCAAAGGTGTACAATCAAGGCTACCCATGCTAACATATGGGGCAGAAAAATGGAGGTTGACAAAGAAGTGGGACGACAAGCACCGAGCAAAGCGCGATGGAACGAAGAATGTTAGGCGTAACGCTAAGAGACAGGAAGACAGTGGTGCGGATCAGAAGGAAACGGGGGGAGCCGATATTCTAATTGATATCAAGAAAAAATGAAGCTGGGAAGGCCATGCAATGCGTAGGATGGATAACCGGACGACGATTAGGATTACAATACGGGTTCGAAGAGAAGGGCAGATAAGTTGAGGACGGCAGAAAAGAAGGTGGGGTGAAGAAATTTGGAAATTTGCAGGCACCAATTGGAACCAGTTGGCGCAGGGCAGGGATAATTAGAGATCGCATGGGGAGGCCTTCGCCCTGCACTGCTCATAAAATAGGCTGATAATGATGATAAAAATGCGAACACTTGAAACAATCCCGGTCCTACCATTGGCGCAAAGGTTCCTTGAAATCGATATCCTCTACAGTTATTATAACCAGAACCCTTGCATGGTATGCCCACAGCGCAACAGGTACGCCTCTGCAGCTGCCAATCAGGCTTTGAAGTAAGAACTCATAACATTGATCGCTAGAAGTCTGATGTTCCCAAGCAAACACATCAATGGAGCCACGAATTAGAGAGAAAAACTCCCATTCAAATTAATAACTACCTTATTGCCGCACACGCTATTGTCTCGCAGCCACACACTTCTCGAGGGACTGTTGTGCATATAGGCGAGTCACACCGCACACATCTAACAAGATGGCGGTTTCCGATTGAAGCATGCATCTGGGAAGTGGATCGGCTCAAGAAGCATATCATAAATATTTCGCTCCGGGCTTTCAGTAAGGAGTCCGTTCTTCTGTCAAAACCATGACCTCATAGCATGCAGTTGACTGAGCATAGTAGTTTACATATTCTTTCTTTTCTAATACCTGAATTTCATTACCCCTGCGATATACACCAAAGAGCCATCGTTTCAAATTAGTCTGCGTTAGCAGGCGTTTGGCGTGTTGCGACATCACGTACCGAGCACCCGAGGATTGGACTCTCCCGCATGTAGCAGTGCGCGGCCTAGCCGTGTCCGGGGAAAGGGGGATCCTGGTGGTTGAGCCGATGCCGAGTGTTCGGACCGCTAAGGCCCCTCGGTGGAGGCAATACACCTCTTTGGCCTCTGCTTCACGGATGATGATGATGAAAAGCGTTTATTTGCTCTATTTTGCAGTGCTTTTTGCGGCTTCAGATGGAGTCTTCCATCTTCTCTCCAGGGTCGGTTCCCCTAGTCCAGGGCTCCGCTGAGGGTAGCTGCCCTGCGTGCACGCCTTACTAGTCCTTCTTGGACTTTCATGATGTCGCTGGATAGCATCCTCTCACACTGTTCCGCAATCGGGTTTTTTATTATGGCTAGCCCATCTGTTTTCTGGCAAGCCCATGTGGTATGGTATAGGGTTGGTTTGTCTCCACACCATGGGCACTTGCTCTCGTACTGCGTGGGGTAGATTTTGCTTAGCATGTTTAGGCGCGGGAATGTTCCCGTTTGTAGCTGTCGCCATGCTACGGCGTCTTCTCTATTTAGTTGTTTGTGAGGGGGCGGGTATTTTCGTCTGATGCCTCTGTAGTAGTTTAGTATCTCTGAATAGCTTTGGGCTACCGGCTCGGTTTCCTCAGCGGGGTCGGGATTGTAGGATGCTCGGTTTGTTGCGTGCCCTCGAGCTATCCTATCCGCCTCCTGACTTCCCGTAATGTCGGTATGTCCCGGCACCCAAACTATCGTGTGTTTGGCCTGGTTGTTGACGGTTGTGCCACTTGAGCGGAGATGGCACCTCCAGACTGACCCACCTGGAGGAAAATGGTAGTAGTCTTTTCCTGTCCCCGTCTTCAATCTTTATCTTTCCTATGTTCTTTCTTTCACTGTCCTGTCTTGTGCATATGCCCTCTCTTGGCTATAAGAAATTAGGTTACAGTGGCAATGTATGGTTGGCGCCTGGAGCCTTACGCGTTAATTGCTGCAGCATCCCCAAGTTGGCCTCCGTGATGGGTGTCCGCCATTTCTGCCGAGAAGAAACAGAAGTGCAATGGGAACACCCGCATTTCTCCGCATACTTGATCGTCATCCTCAAAAGAGGGGACGCATCGATGAGCCAAGCACATACTTCAACCGAACGAAAGAGACTTATCCGAACTTCCATGTTGTGCACAGTGAGAAATCTGAAAAAAAAGACAGGTCAGATTCATTTCACAATGCATAGCTGCAAAAACTTTGACCGAAGTCTTAGGGTCAGGTTATGAATTGACGAAAACGGCTAGCGGAGACCTTCTCCTTGAGATCCCTCAGAAACATCAGTGCGAGAAGCTAGGCAGTCTTGTGACATTTCATAACATGACAGTTTCTGGTACACCACACCGATCAATGAATAGCTCACGTGGAGTCATGTCAGAGGCAGACCTCCAGGATTTGACAAAAGCTGAACTCCTGGAAGGGTCGAAAGATCAAAATGTAGCCAATGTAAAGCGTATTATCCTTAGACGGCACAAGAAAGAAATTCCCACCAAACCCCTTCTCCTAACATTTGCATCCAGCATTCTGCCGGAAACTATTGAAACAGGATACATTAGGCTAACTGTCCGGCCATATATCCCCAACCCTACACGGTGTTTCTAATGCCAAAGGTTCGGCCATGGCTCGCAGAGCTGTCGTGGTCAAAAGAAACTTGTGCAAAGAGTGGAGTCCAGGGCCGCCACTCCGACACTCAAGTGGCACACCTCACTCTGTGAACTGCAGTGGTGACCATCCAGCCTACTCACGCTCCTGTCCGAACTGGAAGAAATAAAATGACATAGTCACCCTCAAAGGCAAAGACAAAATTTCGTTTAAGGAAGCCCGTAAGAGGTGCTCACCTTTCCACAGCACACCTTATGCTAATGCGGCGCGTCGGGGTGTCGCGTCGCAGCGGCCAATGCCAAGTGCGCAGCCCGCGCCCTGCGAGCTGGTACCTTTGGCTCCTGCCCCAGGGTAGAAATAGGTAAGCCTACTCCACCCAACCAGCAAACAGGCCAGAAAAGGGGTGCCGGCCCCAGAAAAGTTATCTGCGGCAACCTGCGCTACACGCAGCGATCCCACAGGACCGATATCGGCCCCGAAGGTGGGCGCAGTCAAGGCTGCCCCAACCTCCCCGGTCCCTTCCAGCGCTGGCAACAGCCGGCGCAGCTCAGACCCAAAGGCAGCGCCATCGACCTCCGGGCTGGGGGGCGCAGGGGTCTTGCCCTCCGAGGAGGGACCATCTCGGATAACTTCTCGCTCGCGAGAGGGCGTGTCCGGCACCTCACAAGAAGCAATGGACACTACACCTATCCTCACGGTGCACCAAACGCTTAAGGAGCGGCGAGGCTCCCTCGAACGCTGCAGAAAGGACAAAACCCGTGTTACGGGGCCTCCAAAGAGCTCTGTAACACTTCTGTTTCTGTACACACATCACCAATTTATTTTCAATATGGATGCACAAGTTATTCAATGGAGTGTCAGAGGTCTTGTTAGAAACCTTGACGACGTGCAAGAACTTATCCACGAACACAATCAAAAAGTGCTGTGTTTACAGGAAACACACTTGAAATCGAAACACACAAACTTTCTCCGACATTATGTTACGTTTCGCAAAGATCACGATGATGCTGTTGTATTATCGGGCGGTGTTCCCATTGTAATTAACAAAAGCATAGTTTGTCAACGTTTATAGCTGCACCCCTTGAGTCAGTGGCTGTTCGAGTTGTTCTCCTAAACAAGCGCATCATCATTGGCGCGTTTTACATACCCCCCACGTTACCAATGAAATAAACATGAATTTCAGTCCTTTACAGATGAATCGCCAGATCCTTATGTTGTTCTTGGCGATTTCAATGCACACAGCTCCCTGTGGGGCGACTCTCGTATAGATGCGCGAGGTCGTCTTGTTGAACAGTTTATTTTTTTCTTCTGGTGCATGTCTGCTGAATAAGAAGGAACCCACATATTACTGTCTTGTAAACAGAACCTTTTCTTCAATTGATCTTAACATAGTTTCCCCACCTATATTGCATGAACTTCAATGGGAAGTTACAAACAATACTTACGGGAGCCACCAATTCCCCATACTGCTAAGATCATTAAAAAAAAACGAATAGCCACCACAGACTCCTAGGCCGAGGGTTGATACAGCCGATTGGGAGAAAATCCGAACTCTTAGTAGTACCTCATGGGATGACATGTCTTCGTTAGGAATTAATGCTGCTGTGGAGTATTTTGCAGCCTTCATATTAGATGCCGCACCTAAATGCATATTTGAAGTAAGTGGCTTGGCATGCACACGGCGTGTCCTGTGGTTTAACGACGAATGTAGGATCGCTTGTAGGAAACAGAACAAAGCGTGGGAGTTGCTATGCGCTTCTCCAAATACAGAGATTCTTATTAATTTTAAGAAAGTAAACTCCCAAGGCAGAAAAACGAGCCGACAGGCCAGAACAGAGAGTCGGCAGAAGTTCTTATCGGATATCGACTAGTATACAGATGGGACCAAAGTATGGAGCATGACAAACATATTCACTAGCTTTTGTAAACACACAGGGCGTTACCCGGCAAGACCAGGCAGACTCACTTGGGGAGCACTTTGAGAGCATGTCAAGTTCAAACCATTATTCACAATCCTTTCTCAAATATAAGAAGTAAAAAATGTAAGCCATTCAAATAGAATGCCGACAGAGTGAACCGTACAACCGCCCTTTTAGTATTGCCGAGTTGAGGGCTCTGCAGAAAGAGCTCTGCACCGGCATCTGACAGAATCATGTATGAAATGATCAAAAATTTGCACGACACGCTAGTTACACTACTCGCACTCTTCAACACTATTTGCGCTGTAGGATGCCTTCCAACCGCATGGAAAGAAGCCATTGTGGTCCCTGTTTTGAAACAAGGCAAAGACCCTTCCTCTGCGGCAAGTTACGGCCCGTTAGCCCTCGCAAGCTGCCTTTGTAATGTATCTGAAAAATAAATGATTAATGGGAACTCATCCATTCCCTTGAACTGAGCAAAATGCTTGATTCCTATTAGTGTGGCTTCACAGAAGGGTGGTCTACAATCAATCATCTTGTACGCACGTATTGAAGGAAATATCCGTGACGCATTTGTACACAAACAGTTTTTCTTATCAATATTCCTCGACATGGAGAAGGCGTAGGACAAAACGTGGCGCTACGGAATCTTGAGAGACTTGTCAGAAATGGGTATTCATAGCAATATGCTAAACCTCATAGAAAGCTATTTGTCCAATCGTACCTGCCGGGTACGAAAGAGAGGGCTTGTTTCGGATCCTTGCTTACAACTGTGTGGACAACAAATACGTGTTAACAAAGAACACACATTTCTATGTACTATACTTTACTATAGGCTCACTTTCATTCCACACATTAAATATCTTATAGAAATATGTCTAAAAACAATGAACTTGTTGAAACTTCTATGCCAGACTTGATGTGGTAATGACAAAGTATTTAATGGATCTCTACAAGAGTCTAATTCGGTGACGATTGGATTGTGGTGCCGTAGTATAAAACTCTGCCTCCCCGAGTGCGCTAAACATACTAGATCCTGTTAACCATCTAGGCATTCGATTAGCCACTGGCGCTTTCAGAACAAGCCCGATTAAAAGCTTATGCGGCGAATCAAATGAGTGGTCACTCCACTTACAGAGAACATACATCAGCCTCACATATTTTCTCAGAATACACTCTAATCATGGGCATCCATGTTTTAATGCCGTTAACGGCATGACACATGCTACACTATTTTGTAATTGTCCCTCTGTAAGAGAGCCCTTTTCACGGCGCGTGAAAGCGCTTAGCGTTGAAATGGATGTTCCACTTCTCGAGCATGGCTTAATGTATCTTACCAAGCTGTTATCCCCTTGTGAGTGGTAGGTGGTACAATGTAACGTATTCTTTATAAAATTTACAAAGCAGGTTCCAGAGGTCGGAATCCGAATGCGTTTCCTAGAACTTCAGTATGAGCACTCATGCACAATGTTTTACACAGACGGTTCGAAGTCGCATGCCGAGGTGTCTTACGCAGCCATCGGTCCATCCTTCTCGGAATTCGATGTACTGCATCCGGAAACAAGTATCTTTACGGCCGAAGCCTACGCACTATTGTCAGCTGTGATGTATATGAGGAAATCAAAACTCCTAAAAGCAGTTATATATACAGACTGCCTAAGATCCGTGAAGGCTTTGAAGTCACTCTATAAGCACAAAAATCCAGTCCTTACTGAACTCTATTCCGACCTGTGTAAAGCTTACCTATCTAATGAGCATATCATTATATGCTGGGTGCCTGGCCATAGGGCATCGAGAGCAACGTTCTGGCGGACGAGATGGCCACGTCAACTGCATCGCACGCTGTTAATCCTACCGCTGCTGTCCCTGTCACAGATCTGAAACCTCTCTTACGAAGGAAACTTCGAAACCACTGGCAGCGCATGTGGGACGCAGAAACAAATGATAATCTGCACGTGATAAAGCCACAGTTACGTTTTTAACCCTCTGCAACAAAATGGCGGCGAACAGATTCCCCATTTTGCCGTATCAGAATAGGACACGAATTTGGCATTCATAATTTTCTACTTATTGGAAATGAACCTGCAACCTGTGATAGACGTTGCGAAAGGCTGACGGTCCTTCACGTTCTCCTGGAGTGTCGGGAGGCCGAACCTGAGGGAAAGAAACATTTTCCTCTTGGACACCGCTATTCTATCCCTCTTCACCCTGCTATGATTCTTGGCCAAGAACCGCTCTTTACCACTAAAGCAGTCCTCGGTTTTCCGAATGATCTTATCCCACATCTTATAAGTCCGTTACATTTGTAGCGCATCCTCTTTCCAGAGGGTGCCACTGTGATAATTTTTTTACATAGCACATGCCCCCAGGCCCTTTTGTTTCAAGGGCTAACGAGGCAGTAGTGCTAGAGTCAATTTAAGCATGTAACATATTTTGTACATTGTAAAATTCTTTCGCAATGGATTTCAATGCTCATAGTACATTTCATTTGTCATCGACATAAGCTTACTACAGATAGATTTTACGCACTTTAGAGCGACTATTCTTAAGGCCCCTGTACAGCCACGTCACACGAACTTCATAAAACTCATAACTACACATTGCGAACTCATCACGATGGACCTGGCGCTCTTTGGCCATACCTGGCCCTTGCGCCAATAAACACCACAGATTCATTTAGTCATTACAATTAGTACGTCATTTATTGATTTGTCTCGCCACTTATGTGCGAGTCCCGCGAGTCATCATATCTCTCCAGAAATCATAAGACTGAAAAAAATCTCCGCAGACAGAATCTAAGAGTAATGCCAACGCTAATGCAATAACACTGAAGCAATGTAGGGCGCGCCATATTTACAGAGCAAACCAGTCATGTATGAGACGTGTAGACGGGCTCTTCTCTCGGGCCTATCGACGATAATAATTTTGTTGTTGATTATGATTTATTTGCAACTCCCTCAAGGCGAGGCTTCGCAAGCTGTCACCGAGCCTGCTTGAGAGAGACAGGTATATATTATGAGAGAAAAGCTGAGAGGTCGGGCCGAATCAATGTTCTGACGTGCTACTTGGTGTTGGGGGAAGGGGAATGGGTGTAGAACCAAAGAATAGAGAGCATGTTGATCATGAGGATGAAGATGAGGATGAAAATCTTGTTTTATCCAAGGCTCTTAAATGTCTCTTGTCCAGCTCACTCTCATACAAAAATTTGTGCGGAGCCTTCAGACAGTAAAGCTGATGACGAGGATCAGGTGAAGATACCAATAGAAAGTTTTCAATTAATTGTTCCACGACAAATTTTGAAAAGATGCCTGTCGCGATTTTCTGTTCATCAAATCACTGGCAAGTGTGCAATAGGTGTTTTGTCGTCTCAAGGATACCGCATTCCTCACAATTCGGTCACTTCCGCTGGCCAATGAGATGTAGGTAGCGTCGTGTGAAGGACACACTTAAGTGCAATCCCTGCAGCAAGCTTGCATTGCACCTTTTCATGGTGGGTGGTATCCCTATTTCCATCTCTTGGTCGATTTCGTGAAGGCGGCAAAGACGAGGCCCAATACACTGAAGTATTATTACACAGAAGTTTGTACACTAGGGCATTAGTGTCTGGTCGTGAAAATGGGAAGGACATTGGTGTGTAAATGTGGGCTATCTGTGCCTCCGCGTCGGCAAACTCATTTCCATGTAAACCACAGTGTCCGGAATCAACTTAAAACTTATGTAATGGCCAGCGCTTACGGCGACATCGTGTGATTCGATCACCTCTTAAACGAGGACATAGTAAGGTCCTCGTCTAAGTGCAAAATTTATCACTTGATGTGTCGGCTTGGAATCACAAAATTTAGGCCAAGCCTGATGCGCCTCCATCGAAATATAACGAAATGCCTCCTGAATGGCAACAATTTCTGCGGTCGTTGGCGTAGTTTCGCGGTCGAGATGGAAATGCTTACGCATTTTCATATTCGGTATTATGAATGCCGTTCTTGAAGTGGTCGTTTGCACCGACCCGTGAGTAAATATATGTATGAAAGTGGTATATTCTTCAGATAGATGGGCTAAAGTAAGCTGTTTAAATCCACATGAGGGTATGCGTGATTTTTTCCTGAGGTCTTGAACAAGTCGACACTAGTACGGCCGCTGCTTTTGCTCGAGGGAAGGATGCTCACATGACGCGAAAGAGATTCCCAGAAAGTGCTGCATGTGCGTAGAATGCAAATCGTCGATAGAGGGTGACGTCATGGCGTCAAAATATACCCTTAAGAGTTCGCATGAGAGATAAGCGTCTATACGAGGTACACTTTCTTCTGCAGTCACGCCCTTTGTCGTAGTGTATCGTGGCAGACCAAGGCATGTTATCAGTCCTTGAGCTTGTAAGCTCTCCAGTATACGTAGGCAGGAGGGGCGAATGTTTGTAGTAATTAGTAAACTGTATTGTAGGTAGCCTACGAAAATAGATGCATATAGCTGGAGAAATTATCTCTCTGTCGGGAACCACTTCGTGCCTGCTATATACTTAAGCATGTGTGAAGCTGGTCAGTTTGGACTTGAGCATCGAGTCTTGCTTAGACCAGGACAAGGTTCGGTCCATCATCACACCTAGGAATTTATGGTGCCTTACGTATGGTATGGCTGTACCGCTAATCGTAATCTGGCAGCACTGCACGGCTTTGCGTGTAAATGCAAGACCCCACACGTCGCAGGTGCCAATTGCAGACCTCGCTGCATCGAATACATCGAGGTGACCGACACGGCACGTTGCAGTTTTCAACGAAGTTGTGGCCGCGAAATGCCAGAAGTCGATATGAAGATATGGTCAGCGTATAGGCACATGGTAGTAGTCTCTGGCGCTATATCGGCGAGTCTAATAAACGTTATATTGAACAACGTACGGCTAAGTACCCCTCATTGAGTAACGCTATAGCTGATTTGATGACGACTGGTCTCCCTATCTGTCGTCATCTTAAATATGGTCCAGACTGTAAGGTAGTTTATTAACCAATGAAACACCGTACCTCCGATTCCCAGCTCCTTAAGTGCGCTAAGAATGGCGCCATGCAACACATTATCATATGCACATTTGACGTCCAAAAATAGTTCTCTTGACAGGCGTCGACGCTTCTTATGTTGTTCGATGGTTAGTACCAAGTCAATCACGCTGTCAATAGAGCATATTTTTTTTCGAAAACTCGTCAGCATGTCTGGGTAAAGGATGTGCTTTCGGGAAACCACTCTAGCATCGTGAGCACCGTTCTCTCCTTGATCTTGCCCGCACAGCTTGCCAGGCCAATGGGCCTGTAGGAAGGTATCGCATGCGGTGTTTGTCAGGCTTCAGAAACGCTACAATGCGACTGGTTTTCCTTTTCTTTTGGCACAGTGCCTAAGCTTCACGATGCATTGAAGAGGGAGAGAACAGTGTGTGCGTCTCCCCCCAAAGAACGTAGCGCAGCGTATGTGGTGCCATCTGGTCCAGCCACTGATGATCTTCGAGATGAAGCCGAGGAACATGATGAACACGATGTCGAGACGCTCGTATGTGGATGGTGAGCTTTGTCGGTCGAATGTGGAATGTGGGCCAGAAGCTACAGCCATGATCATTTTGCAGTAGTACTCTGCAACCTACACCTTGCTTCTACATTGCACTATTGCCTGCTTGAGTTATTTATGTAATCTGTAGATATTTAGTAGCCTAGGATGTTGCTTGTTCCATTAATATTTTCTGCCTTCCTTAAAACCTCTTTATTGTTGTGATCGTCCGTTCGCCCCACGAAATCCTTCGGTCACGGCTCGCACGATTATGGCGGACGGGCCAATGGCCTCGTCAAAATGGTTCCCGAGACGGATGACTTCCCACCAGCGCGGGGTACCTCGTTCAGTAGAGGATTGATAGCATGACATGGGGGGGGGGGGGCACCACTCGTCAATCGCACAAATTGCCATCTACAAGCCGGAGACGCGGTCAGTATGATGATCCGGCCATCACCTGTAGCCGCACAAATTCGCATGTCTAAGCTGGAGACGCAGTCAGTGCGATGATCCGGCCATCATCTTTCAGAATAGAATCGGAGTCAGCGTACGTTCCCCTCCTTTCCCGGTTTGTGCCCAGTGATGTGCGTGCGCTTCCGACCAACTTCCTTTTTTGTGGGAAAGGGCAACCGATTTATGGATTGCTGGAACCTGGTGTCATCCGTCTCCTGACTCCGGATTAAGGGAACTGACTGAACAATGACCGCGCAGGACATAAAAGGAGCAACGGACGGCGGGAGTAATCGGCGACTACAACTTCGTCATCAACTTTTCTGTATTTGCATTTTTTGTACATATGTAAATATAAACATGTCTGTAAAACGTTCTGAATATCAGGCCAAGCCTCACGTTCACTTACCCCTCAATGAGGCCGACTAAATGCTACGTCTTCGGACCCTCAGTCGCAAAATATGTACCTTGTATACATATGCGTGCCTGTAACGAATCCGGCCCTATCAATATGTCCTTGCTTTACTTTTCCTAAATACCGTAGATGCCTCTTACTCATCTCCGCTGCTTACCGATGAAGGCTTCCTCCTCTTTCAATCTCAACACTTCTGGAAGCGGGTCGTTTTCTATGTGCTTCGCTGGATGAATACGTTCGCATTCCATTAGGATGTGCTGAGTTGTCTCCAGATTTCAGCTGCACCGGAGAGATGGCTCACCCTGCACGAGCAGTAGTTAAGCCATATATCTGTCCGTAAACAAGCTCATCCGCGAAATGTGAATGCAGTGCTCTTTTTGTCACCGTACAGATATTCTTTCCTAATTACCTTGCTATCGTTATTTTAAATAGCTACGATACTAATTGTTTTTATGCTACCCTCTATGTAGTTCTCAACCTTCTTCATATGGTTGAGGACCCCTGGTTGTCCATTTAGGCTTTCAGTTTACTCTGTACCTGGTTTAAACTTTCTGGACCTCTTTGTCTACTATGTGTCCATGCTTTTGAGGTACGGATGTTTCTGCACTTCAAACTTCATTTCTATGAGCTTTTCTGCAAAGCTAATTTTGCTATGCGCTTCTCTGGCTTCCAAAGACACTCAATTCCTGCAGTGCCTCATTTATATGTTTACATTGGGCCCCCAAGGCAAAGCAGCCCACCACCTTTTCGTCAAATTGAAACCCCGCCACAATGTCTGATTTTAAGCAGACAGTAGCATTTGCGACCGTCAGCGATGACACCATTGCTGCTTACCAGATTCCTTGCACTAGCTCATAAAACATTAGCAGGAAGCTTTAACTTCGCCTTTAAGAGTGGAACACCGACAGCCTTCAGTGATCGCTGACTGCTTCTCACGCTTCCCGGCAAATCATCATCATCACCTTTATCAGCAACACCAGCCTGGTTACGCGCACTGCAGGGCCAAGGCCACTCGCATACTTCTCTAGCTACTCTGGTCACGTAATAATTGTGGCCATGTTCTCGCAGCAAACTTCTTAATCTCATCCGGACACCTAATTTTCTGCCGCCCTCTGCTACACTTCCCTTCCCTTGGAATCCAGTCCGTAAACCTTAATGACCATCGGTTATCTTCCCTGCTCATTAACGTAAGTTCTTTAACGTCGCCCTTTTTGTGGATTAGTATAATGTTTGCATTCTTCCAGTTTTCTGGGACACCTTGCAGTCGATAGACATTTCTTATACAGAGCCGCCAGCTTTTCTAGCATTATGTCTCCTCCACCTTTGTTTAAATCAACTGTTATTCCATCATCTTCTGCCGCTTTTCCGCGTTTCATCCTTGCAAGGCTCTTCTGACCTCATCTCTAGTTATACGAGTTGAGGAGTTTCTGTATACTGTTCAATATTGTTTCAAATAGAGCACTCCTGAGTCATCTGGGTACTGTACAGGTCAGTGTAGAGTTCTTCCGCTGCTCTTATTATACCTTCGAGATTGCTGATGATATTACCCTGCTTATCCTTCAGTGCATACATCTTTGTTTGTCCTATGCCAACTTTCCTTCTCACTGATTTCAGGCTGCGTCTATTTCTTGCAGCTTCTTCAGTCTTTCCCACGTTTTAATTTCTAATATCACTTTTCTTCGATTTGTTGATAAGTTTTGACAATTCCGCGAATTCTATCTTATCTCTTGAGTTGGACACTTTCATTCTTTGTCGTTTCTTTATTAGGTCCTTTGTCACTTCGGAAAGTTTGCGTACTGCTTGCCTTGGTGTCTTGCCTCCCACTTCATTTGCTGCCTCTGAAGCCAGCCTTGTTACGGTTTGATTATTTATCCCTATGTCATCATCATCATCGCTCTGTTCTAAAACAGCATATTTGTTTGCAAGTATCAGCCTAAATTTGTCTACTTTTACCCTTAGGCGTCTAAGTTGAACAGTTTTTTCTTGACCAATTTTACTCTTTCTCTGTTTAAATTTAGGTGAATCATAGCCCTCACTAAGCTATGATCACTGCAATTTACCCTACTTATCACTTCTACATCCTGCACTATGCTGTGATCGGCAGAAAGTATGAAACCAATTTCATTTCTTGTTTCACCATTAGGGCTTTTCTAGGTCCACTTCCTGGTGCTACGTTTCCTGAAAAAGGTGTTCATTGCTCTCAGCTGATTCCTTTCTGAGAATTATATCAGCACCTCTCCTCTAGCGTTTCTAGAGTCGACACCGTAGTTGGCAATTACCTGTTCACCCGCCTGCTTTTTCCCCACTTTTGCATTGAAGTCACCCATTACTACTTTATACCGCGTTTGCACTTTTCTCATCGCTAATTCAAGAGCTTCGTAAAACTGATCTACTTCCTCATCGTCGTGACTGCACGTTGGAGCTAGGCTTGTACTACCTTTAATCTATACCTCTTATTAAATTTGATTACGACTACTGCTACCCTCTCGTTAATGCTGTAGAATTCGTCAATGTTGCCCGCTATGTCCTTATGGATTAGGAATCCTACCCCGTATTGCTTGTTATCTGGGAGAACTCTATAGCAGAGCACATGGCCGTTATTTAGCAATGTGTAAGCCTCACCAGTTCTTCTAATCTCTCTAAGGCCGATAATATGCCAAACGATTTCTAATAATTCCTCAGAGTATTGCTAAACTAGCCTCACTCGAGAGGGTTCGGGTGTTTACCGTTGCAAAGGTCAGTTTACATTGGCGGCCTGTCCGGGTCCAGAGATTCTTAGTACCCTCTGCCGCGTTACATGTCTGATCGCCGCCTTGGTCGGTGGTTTGACCAGAGCACTGGCCATGAAGAACGACAGATGGCGACACCGGCCCATCTCATTGGCTAGCGGCGTAGTTCGCAGAGTGCATGAAGCGTGTGAATGACAATAAAAAGCAACTGGTCACCGAAGACTGTGTCGGCTTGTTGCCTGCTCTCATTCTTCCGCTGCGCGCGGTGAATCTAACGTTAAAATGGCGACGAGGAAGACATGTTGAGCTCGTCACATTGCCCTGTTTCTAGTGCCGCTGCTGCCCTGAGCTGCGTTCCTGTACTTCGGAAATGCCACGCGTCGGCAAGCTGGAGCCGTCCGACGCGCAGGCGAGCTGCGAAGAGTACCGAGAGCGAGCTGTACAGTACTTAAGAGGAAGCTTTAGCTCGGGCCCAACTCCGACGCGGCCTATTCAAATACATGTAAAAACGCAAAAACGTTTTTCTGAGATAACCCCTGGACCGATTTTAATGAAATTTGTTGCTTTTGAGAGAGAAAGTTAAATTCTAGTGACTGTTGGAAGCGGAATTTTGATTTAGGGCTTGAGTTTTGTTAAAGAGATTTACAAAATTTCAGAAGTTTGAAAAAAATAGAAACACGAAGTTTACAAACTAATATCTCTGCATCCAGAACTGGTATCGCGGTTCTGTAAACGGCATCCATTAGATCATTCAAAGCGGACAAATTTCATATGTCATTTTACATCTTACGTGAGTTTGTTACGTTGTTTACGAGGGTTCTGCAAAAGTTGTAATTACATATTAATACATTTTTTGAGATTCATGTATAAGATGTCAAATTTGTCCGCTTTAGATGTGCTATTAGGTACAATTCACAGAATTGCGGTATCACCTATTCTTGCTGAGTTACAGAGTTATAAACTTGATAGTTTCGTTTTCTGAAAATTTGCTATTTTTGCCAATTTTTAATAAAAAATTAACGACCTAAATCGAAAATTCGAAACCAACAGTCACTAGATTTTAAGTTTTTCTTTTAAATGCAACAAACCCCGTCAAATGTGGTGCTGTGGTTGCCGAGAAAAACGAATTCTCCTTTCGAATTCACCTAAATTCACCTAAACGAATTCACCTAAACGAATTCACCTAAAGAAACTCGCGTACACCACGTTAATCAGGCCTAAAATTGAATATGCATGTGCCATCTGGGACCCGAGCCAAGACTACATTATACGTAACATTGAATCCCTGCAAAGCCGTGCTGCTCGCTTCATTTTTTCAGATTTTTCTCCGTACTCCAGTGTTACATCTTTAAAAATTCGTGCCGAACTGCCTCCGCTATCACTACGACGGAAACACGCCCGCCTATCTCTCTTTCACAAACTTTATCATCATGATCGTTTGCGCGACGACTTCTTTCAGTCACCCCCTGTCATTTTTCCTCGCCGTGATCACCCCTGCAAAGTCAAACGCCCAGCTTGCCACTCGGCCCAATACGCACAATCATTCATCCCCAAAACCATAGCTGACTGGAATAACCTACCATCTGATATTGCCACTGAAGTTAACACCGATCAATTTCATCAAATGCTGTGGAATCATATCAGAACTTGACGTCTCTATGCGTCTTTGGTGTTAGCTATTTCTTTTCAGGGCTAATTTAATACCTTTGTATCGTATAGTATACCTTTGTACAGTATAGTATAGTATTTTTTGTATAGTATAGTATAGTATCTTGTTTGACATCGTATTGCAGTTTTTTCTCTTTTTGTGTTATCCTTGAACCCCCGGTGTTTCGATTTTCACACTTCATTCTTATCTTTATTCGAACTTTAATCCACTTCCAATATTGGTGTATGCGTATTTTGTGGTGTTCTTACTATGTTTGCTGAATTGTTTATTTTTACTATTTTTTTTCGCATATTCTTATTAGTGTGTTTCGTGTGCCCCCCCCTATGTAATACCCTCTCCAAGAGGGCCTTTAGGGTATTTGAATAAATAAATAAACATGTATTTAGATAGGAGCACCCGAGCTAAAGCTTCCTCTTAAGAGCCAACGACGTGCCGGATGACAAGCAACGGGCTGTCTTGCTCCCGTGTTGTGGCCCGGCCACATACACCCTGCTTCAGAGCCTGCTGGCGCTCGTGAAGCCGTGCGAGGCAAGTTTGACCAGTATTTTGGATATCCTCGGGAAGCCTTTCTCGCCGAAACCGTCGGAAGTTGTTGCTACCTTCAGATTCAATTCTGGAACGCGTTAGGCGGGCGAAGCGGCTGCCGACCACTTTGCACCATTGAGCAAACTAGCTGACAACTGCGAGTTTGGCACCTTTCGCGACAGAATGCTGCATGGTCGCACCGTTGCGGGAATTAATAATGAAGCTTTGCAGAGACGACTGTTGGAGCTGCCGGACTTGACGCTGGACATGCCGAAGAAAACCCACCGTGGTTGCTCAGTGGCTATGGTGTTAGGCTACTGAGCACGAGGTGGCGGGATCGAATCCCGGCCACGGCGGCCGCATCTCGATGGGGGCGAAATGCGAAAACACCCGTGTACTTAGATTTAGGTGCACGTTAAAGAACCCCAGGTGGTCCAAATTTCCGGACTCCTCCACTACGGCGCGCCTCATAATCAGGAAGTGGTTTTGGCCAGTAAAATCCCATAATTTAATGCCGAAGAAAACCGTTATCGCGATGGAGGCGAAAAGCAAGGATTTGCAAGCGTTTTCCATGGCACCTGCACCGTTTGCTGCGCCGACCAACATTGTGTCACGCGACTCCCCGTGACTCCGCAAAGCGCTAGCGAGCATCTGGCGATGCAGTGCCGATACTGGAATAGTGTGTGCCACAGCTGTAAGGTGAAGGGCCATCTCTCTCAGGTGTTTAGGGGAGGAAAAACATTGCGAACTCTACAGGATCGGCGCCGCCGGCTGTGAAGAAAAAGTCAGTGCATGCCGTGAACGACGCCGGCTGCGACAAAACCGTGGACGAAACCGAAGAGCGGCACCATGCGCCTCGGGTGTACGAAATGTGGACCCTGAAAGGCACTACAGAAGTGACTGAGCCGTACCATGTGGAAGTCGCTGTGAACGGAACTTCGTTGCTAATGTAGGTTGACACGGGAGCAAGTGTATACGTCGTGTCTGGGCATACATTTCATCGCAAGTTTCCGTCGGCGTGCCTGAAGCAATCAACTGTTTTATTGAAGAGCTACTCGGGTGAGTTCTCTCCTATGCTAGGACGGCTGCCTGTGACTGTTCAGCTTGGGAACGGCATGCGCGAGGAGGTGCTGTACGTTGTTTCTGGTGCTTGTCCGTCCCTCATGGGGCGCGGCTGGATGAAAGGTCTTGGTATAGAATTGTGCAATTCAAAAAAGTTGAACGCAGTTTCATTGCTCCAAGATGTACTGGCTGACTACTCCAGTGTTTTTGATAACAAACTTGGAGCCTTCAAAACCGTGGCTGCAAAAATCGCCGTCCAGTATAACGCAAAGCCCATGTTTTTCAAGCCTCGACCTGTGCCGTTCGCGATGGCCAATCATGTCAACGAGGAATTGCTCTATATGGAACGTTTCGGAGTGATAAAACCGGTGAGAACGTCGGAATGGGCTGCACTCATTGTGTCTATTTTTAAACGCAACGGACAAATCTGAATCTGCGGTGACTTCAAAGTCACAGTGAGCCCTATGACTGTGCCGAGCACTAAACGATACCTCGTGTACGTGATCTCTTTGTCAAACTGAGTGGGAGAGAGTGGGAGTCAGACTGGGTGAAAAGTACAACAAGCTCGACCTCAAAGATGCCTACTTGCAAGTGTAACTGGACGAAGCATCTTCAAAGCTGCTGATCATCAACACGCCAAGGGGGCTGTGCCAGTACACTCGCCTGCCTTTCGGCGTGACGTCAGCACCTTCGCTTTTCCAGCGGGAGATGGTTAACTTGATGCAAGGACTACAGCACGTGGTGGTATATTTCGATGACGTCCTGATAACTGGGCGCAATGGTGAGGATCACCTTGAGAACTTGGCCCTTGCACTGAATCGCTTGAAAGAAGCTGGGCTGAAGCTCAAGCTCGAGAAGTGCAGCTTCATGGATCCACATATGAAATACCGAGGCCACATTGTTATATCGGCTGGTTTCCATCCTAACCCTGAAAAGACTGAGGCCGTATTGAATGCCCCAAGACCTAGGGATGCGAAGTCACTGCAAAGTTATTTGGGACTTGTAAATTTCTTCCGACTATTTTTGCCAAATTTGTGTACTGTTCTTAATTCACTGAATGAGCTGCTCGGAGCCAAGACACAGTGGATGTGGGGTGCTGACCAGGAGCCTGCGTTTCGGCATAGTAAGGAGTTGGTGTCTGCTGCGGTTGTGACACACTACGACTGTCGGAAGCTCTTGGTGCTGATTTGTGGTGAATCACCGTATGGAGTGCTGGCTCACCGTGACGACACGGCTGCTGAGCATCCCATCGCTTTTGCATCAATAAGTATCGCGCCAGCTGAGCGCAGCTAGAGTCATTTGGATAGGGAAGCTCTCGCTCTTGTGTTCGGAGTGACCAAGTTTCGACAGTATGTGCGGGGGCGAGAGTTTGAGGTAGTCACAGACCATAAGCCTCTGCTTGGCCTGCTCGTCGCTGACAAACCTGTACCAGAGACGTGCTCTCCGCGAGTGCAGCGCTGGTCGCTGATGCTGGCCGCTTTCAACTACAAAGTGAAGTACCGACCCGGAGCCAGCATCGCGAATGCCGACTGCTTGAGTCGCCTGCTACTGCCTGTTTCTGCGCATTCTGTCGAGCAGCGAGGTGAAGTTTTCATGCTCGAGGCTCTTACCCCAAGGTCTTGGTACCGTCTGTAGTGGCTGAAGCTACTTCGAAACATCATGTGCTAGCAAAGGTTCGCGAGGCACTGTGGGCTGGAACAGAGCTGCGGGAACCTGCCCTGAAACTCTATGCACATCGCACTACGCAAATGAGCGTGCAAGAAAACTGCATCCTCTTGAGTGCACGAGTGGTGATTCCTAGTACATTGCTACGCCTACTCCATGAAGGACATCCTGGCATTTCAAAAATGAAAGCAGTGGCTCGTAGACATGTGTGGTGGTCTACCCTGAATGAAGACATCACTAATGCGGTGCGTCGATGCCGTGTGTGTCAGGAGAACCAGCTGACCACGCGGCTCGTAGCGATGACGTCATGGCCGTTCCCTGAGAAGCCGTGGTCGCAAATCCACATTGACTTTGCTGGACTCCTCAAGAATCGGTACTTGCTGATTGTGAGTGATGCCTATTCAAAGTGGATAGAAGTCGTTCTTGTGACAACACCGTCGGCCGATGCCACCACCATTCCATGCTTGCGGACTACCTTTGGTACCCATGGGTTGCCAGACGTGGTCGTGTGTGATAATGGACCAGCGTTTGTGAGTGCCAGTTTCGAAGAATTCCTCCAGCGACATGGCAGAAGCATGTGCTGACACCGCCGTATCACCCGGCATGAAATGGTGCTGCGGAGCGTTCAGTGCAAACTATTCAATCGAAACTGAAGAAGGTAGTGGGCGGAACCTTTGAGTGTCAGCTAGCTCGTATCCTTCTGAACTACAGAACAACGCCACATGAGATTACTGGATTCTCTCCTGCTGAGTTAATGATGGGACGCAAGCTGAAAACAGATTTGACTCTACTGCATCCTGATATAAGGTCCACAGTTCTGACAAGGCAGCTAAAGCAAAGGGTGGTCCACTACAATAACATGTACCCGACGCTACATGTGCAACCAGTAGATCATGTCTATGCGCGAAACTTTCAAGACCGTCCACCCTGGGTTTCAGCGACAGTGACTGCTACGTCGGGTGATCACATCGCTGATGTCACATTGCCGGATGGTCGATGCTGGACGCGGCACCAAGAGCACCTGCGCCCAGATTTCGCTGCACCTGACGCTCCTCCGACTGCTGTGGCGAAACCGCAAGCCTGTCCATGTGACCGAAACATACATGACCAACAGGCCTCTGCTGTTTTCCGTCTACCGCAACCGAGCATTCGGCATAGCTCAGTAAGATAATCCCGCAGGCAGCACGCCTACCTTGTCGCCGATAAGTACGGCCTAGAGGGCCCTACATGCCTAACAGATCCGCTAACTTGTCCGCCCTTTTTGTCTGCGGTATATTGTCTAGTGTTGTTACGAGAAAGCATGTGCAAGATATGTCAGTAGTGTACTTGCGAAGCCCTTTTCGTAGAGACCGTGTTGCACGACAAAGTGTCAATTCTCGGTGGCCCTAACCTCTTCTTTCCCCAATCTCACGCATGCACGCGGTCTGGCGCACTCCTAGGCACACGATATATTTTCGCAGACGGCTACGAAGATTGGATCGCATAACCGATACCTGAGTGCCAGTATGGATGAGGGTTTTAATGGGTACATCATCAACAAAACTTTCAACAAGGTTCGGTCGAGCAGTAGGGGTCAGCAGAGGTTTTGCTGTCTGAGTCGTCAATGCAGCCGCACCTGCGGTGGCTGCATTGCTCAGTTTCCCGAGAAGCAGGGGTCACGAAATGAATAATATGAATCTTGAATCAGGGATGTTTCGAAGGTCAGTAACTTCGCACTGCTGGGAAAGCGTGGCTTTGCCCTGATCTCACGGGATATTGGAACTCGTATGCCCTTTGAGTATAAGGCAATGCTTTCTTCTTTTGATTTACTATTTTATCTGCTCTCAACGATCGGCGAACCCGGATGTGTCTTGTAGCAGTACAGTGCACTCAAGAAAGGCACATTTTTTATATATTGGTGTTGTACGCAAAAGCAAGAAACACTAGTGCTTGATGACCTTGAATACATTATTCACAAAGATATCAGAGAAGTGATTTATGAACAGAGCAGTGCGGCAACCCACTGGCAGCTGTGCACGTGCTTGACGACTTTCCGTTAGGAGCGAAATAGCACTCTTGGCCCCAGATGCAGTACTGCACCAAAGTCCATAATGTGGCGGACACACTATAATTTCATAGAGTTTTGATAGAAACAGTGCTTTACTAACAGCATCAAACAGCTTGCTTAGGTCACAGTAAAGAGTTTCTCGTTGAGTTCCGTGCTTCGGCTGCTTCAGATGCGTGGGCAATTAAGGCGAACGGCCTTTGGCTCGTTCTGTAGTTTTAGACATTTGTTTTCGAGTCATATTTGTGGATAGCTATGATAGGAACCATTTTTCATGGTACAGAAAATGTACCCAATTATGAGATCTTTGGGTTTGGCTTTGTCTCATCACAACATTGTCATTTTAATTAGGTCTTAGGAGTGCCATAAGGGTGACGAGACGGCAACGGTTTTGCACTGGGAAAGCTTCTGGCGATAATTTCTTCATTAATCTACTCATTACTTGGCGCAACAGCACTGCGCATAACAGTGATAATAACCAATCAATTAATAATCAGTGAGTGAAAAATTTTTTCAATGTGCCCATGAAAAACGCTTAGTTGAGTGTGTTGGTCTACTAAAAACAGTAAGAAGGTAAAAATGAAGGAAACTACAAATTAGAGTAATGGAATAACAATATAGAATGAGAAATCAGGAAGAAAAATGAACTGCGTAAGCAGCTACGTCATGAACAAGAATATAGAAATAACCCACATTTTAGTGAAAGCAAACCCGCACGGAAAGGAACGTTGTTTGAAAGAAGGCTCAACAGAAGATGTGAAGCTCGGAGCAGTACGAGAACAAGACGCTGTGAACAACCTGATGATGGAGAGAATGACACTTGTAAGCAATTTGCACTCTTTTGAGAAGGGAGTGTATCCTGAAAGAGGCAGGGACGTATAAGGGCGTATGTTCCCTGATATCACATATCCAGCTTTTCTGGACACGTACCAACTAGCGCCCGAAACGGCTCCGGCATGATGCTAGCGCGTTTTCAATAGCGCGAGCGAGTTTTTCACGAATAACAATAGCTGCATGTCGACTATTGAAAAAATCACGTGGCAGACATGTTCTTGAACACAATCCATACGAGGCAAATGCAGTGATCACGCTGTGACAAGCAAGAATTTTGTTCCCAAAATGGGAAAGGATTCAGCAATGGAAGCCTGTGGAAACGACAAAAACAGTACTCCATTTTAGAGAAAAAACGGTAGCTCTGATCAAACTACGGCGGCTGGCGTATTAGCCATTGCAGCTGCAGCGATGTAGTGCGGAGACTCTTCTTTCAATTGATACCTATCTCAACTCTCTACACATGGTGTAACACTGTTCCCAAAAGCAACTTTCAAAACACAGTCGTGCAAATTCAAGTGGTATCTATAAAAATCCCAGCCTATCCCATTCGGAAACGCTGGAAGCCGTGGCCGAGTCGTTTAATCGCTCACATCTATCATTCCGCGTTGTGCTGGCAGCGGTTCGATGTCTCACTGCGTGGTACCTTTCTTTAACGCTACGTAGGACTGAGTTCGGCAGCCTCCCACCAAATGGCCTTAACGCGAAACTCAAGATTCCGTTTCTTCAAGAGGGCTCCCAAAATATTATATTTTCATTTTTACTTCCTAAAACGTACCAATGGGCTGCTTTGCTGCCCGTGAAAAATAATTTTTTGTTACCCGTATAAAAAGCCGCCGCAGAAATTTTCCTTCAATGGGCACCGCGGACTAGGAACTGCCATGACACTGACAGGAGCCTTGTTCTTCATTGTGCAGGGCTTTTTGGATCACCGTGGTATGAAGTTCTGTTCATGAACGTCTCGGCGAACATTGTTTTTGCGATGTACGCATATGCACCACCGGCGGTGATATGGCGCCTCCAATCTCATCGTCATCTCCAGACGCAACCCTGCTCCTAGCGACCCCTTTTGAGGTCAGCGCTGTGACTGCATCGGTGATCGCCTTGTATAAAAGAAGCGCCGAGGGAATTTTCCTTCTGTGAGCACAGTGGACCAGGACCTAACATGACACTGACATGAGTCTTGTTCTTCATTGTGCAGGTTGGTTCCGATACAAGCTCCTTGCATTGCGATTGCATCGTGGTGTTATGGTCCTGCCGTGCCCACGGCGATGCCTTGCTATGGCTTATGAGTGCCTCGCTGTGTGTAAATTTCTACTTTGCGGTGATGTTGAAATTCCGGCCCCACACAAACCGATATGCTTAAACAGTTATTAGAGGGGGAGGATACTCTCCGTAACGATATACAAGAACTGCAAACGCATTTCTTGAAAATTGAGAAGCTGGTTTCGGAACATTGCAGCACGTTTAGCAAAATGCAGACAATAATCAATCATGCAATAGATACCCTGGTATCAAATACCCATAGTTTACAGTCTATTGAACATTTGATGAGCTTCCAGGCTAAAAAGCTAACAGACTTTGAGGATGGAAGCCGACGATCTAATCTGATCATTCATGGGATAACTGAAACGTCAAATGAGTAAGAAAATGGTCTCAAAGATAAAGTTGTTAAGCATTTATTTAATTATAATATTGAATGTACAGTGTGATTCTGTCGGCCGGTTTCACAGATTAGGAAAGCCAGGCGACAAGCGACCGATAATTTTGTATCTTCAAAATTTTAATGAAAAGAAAGGAATACTGCAAAATGCCAAAAATCTAAAGAGAAGTAGTATTTTCATCCAGAACCACTACTCGCAATCTACCCTAAAGAAGCACAAGCTTCTCTCGGAAAGTGCAAGAAACGATAAACTTCAAGTTTAACGTTACTTATACGCGACAAGCTCAAAGTAGACATGCATGTTTTCTTTTGGGACGAATCGCAAAACAAACGGGTACAGGTTGCAGATAGTCGCTCTCGGCAAACACAGTCGTGAAACTATGAACCTTCAAGGAATAAGGAACTACGATTATTAAATATTTATGCTAGAAGTATTGTAAATAAAGCAGATTCCTCAGAAATACCGTTGCTTCAACACGACCCTCACATTACTGTTGTGACCGAAACTTAGCTTCGCGATCATATTAACGACTAAGACATCTTTCCTCGCTCCTATAGGGTTTATCGCGAGGATAAGTCTTCTAGGGGAGGAGGTGTGGCGGTACTAATTAAAGGTCCGATACAGGCTGTCGTTTTGGACATAATACCTATGTTTGAATGTTTATGCATTAAAGTATCTCTTGCGGGTTACGCCCTCGTTATATTCGCAATCTACATACCTCCTGACTAAAATTTTTCCCCTCCTGAATTTTTGCATGAATTACTGTCTTGTATGAATAAATATTTACGCAGTAAGATTATTCTATTAGGTGATATTATTGGCCCGGCGTAGACTGGATGCACCTTCAGGCTGGGCCACATCACAGTCAGGATATTAATGTACTCTTTGATATCACGTTAACACATGATTTCAGACGAGTTGTTCTTGAGCCGACACGTGTGCAAGGTTCTTCATCTTAAGTTTTGGACCTTGTTTTCTTAGCTCAGAAATTCATTGAATTCACGGTGGTGATCAAGCAGGGGCTATTTGACCACCATCTTGTTTGTGTTTGCTTGCAGCTTGTTTTCTGTGCTAAAGCTAAAAAGTCATCTGTCTATTTTGTCAAAGATTATTGTCGCGCGAGCGACGCATGCGTGATTGATTACTTGGAAAATTGTCTAGCTGATTTTGACGAAAATAATGTAAGCTTACATTGGACCCGCTTTAAGGACATGTGTCAGTTTTGCCTCGATAAATTCACACGAAATAAGAAAAAAACAAGTTCACAAGCAAACACCGCGGATCAATCGCAACATCATTCATATGAAACGTAAAATTAGGAGATTAAAAAAGGCCTGTACGCAGCCCCACCTAATATCTGAAGTACAAGACAAGCTTGCACTTGCTGTGCGTAGATCAAATGGTTGTTATTTTAACTCATGTGTGCCTAATTTTATTACAAACGATCCATATAAATTTTGGAATTACACTGCCGCGAAGAAACCAATATCCCAAATGACAATAAATGGACAGATGGTTACGGAGAAGGTTGAACTTGCTCATCACGTTAATGTTTTTTCACAGTGTCTTTCGAATCCCAGTGATTCTTCAGGTAACCACCCAGTGTACCAACCGTTTGATGTGATTTGTATATCGTATGCTGGTGTACTCTCTATGGTGCTGAACCTAAAACCAAAATGTTCAAGGGGGCCTGATAATATCCCTAATTTGTTTCTGCGTAGATATGCGGTAACCTTATCAACGTTTCCTGTTATAATATTTCATGCTTCATTATGGTCATCTGAAATACCGAGTGATTGGAGAACAGCCCGAATAGCATGAATTCATAAAAAGGAAGACCGTCTACTTGTAGAAAATTACTATCCTATTTCTTTAACGTCATCATGCTGCGAACTCATCGAACACATTGTTACGTAGGAAGACGCAGACGAAAAGCTATGTACAAGTATATTTACAAGAAAATACGCTGCGCTTGGGCAAGAGGCAACAGCCCGCGCTAGCTTCTCATCGTCGTCGTCGTCTTCGCACTTCTCGCCTTTTCGTGATCGCACATATTGTTCCGTAGCACTGCCCCCGGCTGCAATAGCGCCGTCCCGGAGCGACTAAAGATCAGACTCGGAAGCAGTGTAGTAGGCCTTGAGCCTACTGACATGCACGACATCACTTGGTGCCAGAAGAGAGGACGAAGTTGAACCCACAGGAGCAATTTCGTAAGTCACAGGCGTCCCCTGGCGCAGCACGCGGTAGGGTCCTGTGTATCGCTAAAGGAGCTTCCCTGAAAGTCCGACGTGACGGGAGGGCGACCACAGGAGCACGAGCGCACCAGGCGAAAACTGTACGTCACGATGGCGGGCGTTGTAATGACACTGCTGAGTGGCATGTGAGGCCGTCAGTCGAGCACGGGCAAGCTGGCGTGCATGGTCGACGAGGGCGATGGCGCCGCGCGCATACTCGCTTGTTGAGATCGCAGCAGGAGGAAGTGCCATGTCTAGGGGCAAGGTAGGTTCGCGACCGTACAGTAGATAAAATGGAGAAAATCCGGCGGTGTCGTGCCGGGAAGAATTGTACGCAAATGTTACGTAAGGAAGGGCAATGTCCCAGTCGTGGTGGTCTTTGGAAACGTACTTGGACAGCATATCGGTAAGAGTACGGTTTAACCGCTCTGTCAGGCCATTGGTTTGAGGATGGTATGAGGTAGTCAGTTTGTGTTGAATGGAGCAGGAACGCACAATGTCAGTGATAACTTTCGAGAGGAAGTTTCGACCACGGTCAGTAAGCAGCTGTCGCGGGGCGCCATGAAGCAAGATAATGTCATGCAAGAGAAAGTCCGCGACGTCAGTGGCGCAACTGGTAGGGAGAGCTCGAGTGATAGCGTATCGGGTGGCGTAATCAGTCGCGACGGCTACCCATTTGTTCCCAGAAGGTGCTACCTGACGGTCATCTCCAGCCGATCACCGTCCCTGTAGAACCGTTCTTTCGTGTTGGATTAGACCTGCTCGGTCCCTTTCCCACGTCATCCTCTGAGGTGTTTTCCGACGCTGGCAGGGATCACAGGCAGCAACATAGCGTCGAACGGAGCGAGCGAGACCAGGCCAATAGAAGCGGCGGCGGACGCGGTCGTACGTGCGGGTTACCCCAAGATGTCCTGCAGTGGGGGCGTCATGCATCTCAAAGAGCACAGTCTGTCGCAGCTGTTTTGGCACGACAAGAAGAAGATCAGAGCCGTCAGGGAGGAAGTTCCTTCGATACAGAATGCCGCCCTGGAGGACATATCGGCGAACGGATGCGTTGGTAGGTGTTGAGCGCAGACGCTCGATAAGTGCTCGCAGCGATAGGTCTCGGTACTGCTCATCGGCGATGTTAGCGAAGGCAGACACAGAGTAAATGCCGTTGGCGCTACTACTGTCGGCGTCGTCAGGCTCGTCGACCGGGTAGCGAGACAGGCAGTCAGCGTCCTTGTGTAGACGGCCAGATTTATAGGTGACAGTATACGAAATTCTTGGAGGCGTAAGGCCCAGCGACCAAGTCTTCCTGTAGGATATTTCAGTGAGCATAACCAGCAAAACGCGTGATGATCTGTGACAACGGAAAAGGGTAGCCATATAAGTATAGGCGGAATTTCGCAACCGCCCAAACTAGGGCCAGACACTCACGCTCAGTGATGGAATAGTTGCGCTCCGCGGGTGAGAGGAGCCTGCTGGCGTAAGCGATAACACGGTCGTGGCCATGCTGGCGTTGTGCCAGTACTGCGCCAATTCCGTGACCGCTGGCATCAGTACGGACTTCGGTAGGCCCCGAAGGATCGAAATGGGCCAGAACGGGAGGCGTTGTGAGAATGTCGATTAGATGTGAGAATGCAGAGGCCTCGTTATCGCCCCACTGGAGAGGGGCGTCTTTTTTCAAAAGCTCGGTTAGTAATCGTGCTATGGCGGCGAAATTTCTCACGAAACAGCGGAAGTACGAACAAAAGCCGATGAAGCTGCGCACATCCTTGACACACTTCGGAACAGGAAAGTGCGCAACAGCATGGATCTTGCCTGGGTCCAGTTGCACTCCGTTCGCGTCAACGAGATGTCCAAGGACGCTAATCTGGCGACGGCCGAATTGACACTTCGATGCGTTGAGTTGCAGACCGGCTCGACGAAAAACGTCCAGGACTACTGAGAGGCGCTCGAGGTGCGTAGCGAACGTTGAGGACAATATGATAACGTCATCCAAGTAGCACAGGCACGTGGACCATTTGAAATCGTGAAGAAGGGAGTCCATCATGCGTTCAAAAGTGGCAGGGCGTTACATAGACCGAACGGCATCACTTTGAATTGATAAAGACCGTCGGGTGTTAAGAAAGCAGTCTTCTCGCGATCGAGATCGTCCACGGCAACCTGCCAGTAGCCGGAGCGAAGGTCAATAGAGGAGAAATAGCGAGCACCGTGGAGGCAGTCAAGGGCGTCATCAATCCGAGGTAGGGGATACACGTCCTTTTTGGTAACCCTGTTAACGTGCCGATAACCCACGGAAAAGCGCCATGAGCCATCCTTCTTTTTGACCAGTACAACAGGTGACGCCCATGGACTATATGACGGTTCAATAATGTTCTTGGCAAGCATTTTGCGAACTTCTGCGTGAATAACTTGACGCTCAGCTGGTGACACTCGATACGGGCGGCGATGAATAGGAGGGGCATCGCCGGTATTAATGCGATGTTTGACAGCTGTAGTTTGGGCCAAAGGACGATCGTTAAAGTCGAAAATATCGTGGTAGGAAAACAGAACGCGGTAGAGTTCACGAGCGTGCTCGGACGGCAAGTCGGGCGTAATCATTTTCTGTAAGTCAGTGATGGTACAATTTGCCGACTGCGATGGTAGAGGAGCATCGGATGAAGTGTCGTCTACTGCAATGGATGCTACTGAGTGATCCGCGAATGAGCAAAGCTGGGCCAGAGACATCCCGCGTGGCAGCACTTCTGTCGTCAAGCCAAAGTTGACCACTGGGAGGCAGACGCAATTCGCCGTAATAGATAAAACTGTATGAGGTACTGTGATCCCGTGTGTAAGGAGGACGTCTTGCATAGGAGCCGCGATGTAGTGACCGTCGGGTACTGGTGGGGAAGACACTAGGTCAACGTAGGTCAGTGCCGAAGGTGGCAAGCGAACGAAGTCGACGGAACTGAGGCGACTGGGGTGTGGTTCAGCAGGATCCAGAACAGGCAGGTCAAGGCGGAGAGTACTGGCGGAGCAATCGATGAGAGCGGAATGTGCGGAGAGGAAGTCTAAGCCGAGGATGATGTCGTGGGGACAGTGGGCGATGACTGTGAATAGCACGATTGTTGAGCGATCGGCGAAGGAGACGCGGGCGGTACACATACCAATTACGGGGGCGGTTCCGCCATCGGCGACACGGACAACAGGCGTCGTGGCGGGCGTGATAATTTTCTTGAGCCGGTTACGAAGGTCAGCGCTCATTACGGACAAAGGCGCCCCAGTGTCTATGAGGGCAGACACAGAAACATCGTCGACTTGCACGTCAAGAAGGCTCAGATGAGTGGGCAACGTCAGTAGAGGATTTGGCGGCGTAGGGAGCAATGCAGCGTCACCTCGAGGCGCTGCATCATCTAGTTTTCCGGCTGGGAGCGGCGTCCGAAGGGAGTCGGCGAATAGGAGCGACAGGGCTGGGGAGAGCGAGATTGCCGTTGTTGGGGCGAAGGCGAACGAGAATAGGAGCGGTTCGGTGCAGGAGAATCAGCGGCGGCGTTATCGGAGCGTGCGGCATAGGGACGAGAAGGGCCACCTGCGGGGCGAGAGTAGGCGGTATAAGTAGACCGGGTCGGGGAACTCCAGCGACTGCGACAGTGCCGAGAAATGTGCCCGATTCGATGGCAGTGGAAACAAATTGGCTTGTCGTCAGCAGTGCGCCATTCAGATGAGTTGCGGAAACGTGGTGGGTAAGAAGGTGCGGGACGGGGCGGAATCGAAGAAGCCGGGCGGGTATGACGACGATGGGCCGAGCTGTTTAAGACGCCTTTCAAAGTCACCAGTTTCGCCAATGTACACGTACATTGGCGTACTACGTGTACATTGGCGAAACTGGTGACTTTGAAAGGCGTCTTAAACAGCACAATTATGACGTCAAAAAAGAAAATGTGAAATCCAGTGCCTTGGCTGAGCATGCCACTTCAAGCGGCCACGCAATCCACTGGGGGAAGGCACGTGTCCTTGCCAGGGAAAAAGGGCTATCTCGACGCCTTTATCTTGAGTCCCTCATGATCCAGACTACGCCACACCCTCTGAACAGGAGCGATGGCAATCTGCCGTCAGTGTATGCGCGCTGCCTGCGTCACGTGTTCTAGACTATTTAAGCGAGCTGCTCGAACACTTTTGTTCATTTTACCTGTGAACAAGGCTCCCGTGTGGGAGCCGAAACGTCTTCTTTTCTTTTAAGTCTTTATTTGGTCGGCGAAGTGCCCCGGGTTTTTGTTTACCTTTTAACCATTATTATTATTATTATTAACCTCCTTCACACCAACAATTTATCCCTTGACCCATCTGAATATTTATCGCAGTTATCGACCAGAACTACACGCCACCGCAGACATGATGCATAAACCCCTTACTTTGCAAGAACAAAAACACATAAGTTTTCTTTCTTTTTCCTTGAACTGTAACTGAGTGGAATTGTATAATTGAATCCACTTCCTAATGTTGTAATTTCATGATTCTGTTTGTTTTGTCAATCTGATTTTCATTGTGTGTTTCATATGTCGCCCTCCTTGCTTGGACCACATGTCCGAAGTATTTAATAAGTAAGTAAATAAATAAAAATAAATCATCGCTTTTATTATCAGACCATTTCCTTGGAGAATATAATGGGCATGCGCATGTATTTGTGTTACATTAAAAAAAAACTATGGTGCCTTTTACCATGGACATATTCGGGAATTCTGGACATTGCACCTTCACCATCTTGTGGACCTTCCCGGCAATGCAGATGGGTAACTTAATGGCCAAATTTTAGATACGGGCCAAATTTTAAACAAACTTATTTCTATATAATAGCCAAGTGTCCACATTTCCGAACAGTCTGCACCAAGAGGGTAGCCCTTTGTAACAATATAGGCATTTATGGTACTTAGTTGGAACATTGGTGGAGCGTTAACGCTGTATTTTTTTCAATCAATGAAACAATCAATCAATCAATCAATTAATCAATACTTATTTTTGACGAAATCAAATAGAAGATGGGTATAAGTACACATTCGGAGGTCCCGAAGTAACAACTGTCGGGGGACCTCCTAATAAGACATGAAAAGGGGATAGTAGAATCGTGTAAAGAGTGAGTTAAAAAGAAGAAAAATGATTGAAGAAGTCTTAAAAATAACATACAAAAATTCAAACGAGGATAAATGGCACGTAAAGCTAACAACGAAAAGAAGTATCAATTATAGGCAAAATTCAGTAACTCGGTAATTGAACAGTACATTGCGTAATGGTAAAGCGAACAAAACCTAATTAATTCGAGGTTGGTTAAGTTATACTACGCGTCAGATAAATTGCTCTTAAAATCCGCCTTCGTTCTACGCTTGAATGACAATAATGTAGATGTCTTCATATCAGATCGTATTGAATTCTAAACAGAAATGCCTGTAAACGCGGCAGTAAATTTCTCATAATTAGTTCTTGCTTTTTGAAGGAGAAGTTTGAGTTGTGCTGAAAATCTTGTGTTCTTATAATTGATGAGGCTAGAGCGAGTAAAACCTGGAATAATAAACTCGGTATTTATAAGACGAAACATAAGTAGTGACAGCTTATGATTGAATAACATGCGTAAAGGTAAAACATTTAGGGAATCGAATATGGGAGCAGAGGGAGGTGTATGCGATTGGAATGCAATTATTCGTAATTCCTGCTTTTGTAAAACTTCTAGCTGATGAAGGTGTGTGGCATATGTATTACCCCAAGATGACAGGCAGTATGAGAGATGACTGTGTATATACGTGTAATATAAAGACATGATAATGGTTTGCTGAAAAAAAAACAGCGAGTTTTTATGATGATGTGAATACCAAATGAGATTTTTTGGATAAGTGATTGAATATGGCACTGGAACTTTAGGTTCTTATCTAGCACTGCACCAAGAAATTTAGTAGACGCGGATCTTGCAATTACATTATTATTTAGAGACACTACAATAGAGTCAATGTGCAAAGTTTTTGAAGAATGGAATACCATAAATGTTGTCTTAGATGGGTTAATAGTTAGCTTTTTTTTACGCACCATGAATGAACATTCGCTAGGTCAGAGTCAAGTTTATCCTGCAATGCGAATAAATTTTATCAGATGCGAAAATAGTGGTGTCATCAGCATAAAGCAGGCAGTGCGCATGCGTTAATATTTGTGGCAAGTCATTAATGAATATGAGAAATAAATGTGGCGCAAGTATTGATCCCTGAGGGACGCCTGTATTTAGTTTTTGATGAGGAGAAGACACCGTTAACTTCGACTATATATTGTCAGTCTATTAGGTAGTTGCGAATTAATTGTAACGGCGGCCCAGAAATGCCATACTATTCGGTCTGGGATGGGCGGTTATTTCACACGACAGGAGCAAATGGTTTTGCACCCTCTCAGCAGAGGGCACATTGACTTGAAGAAGCAATAGCGATTAGTAAGTGGCGGTTGGAGGATTGGTGGAAGTAGGGAAACGACAAAAAACGAAGACGTACAAAAGCAGCTCGCAAAAAGGGATCAGAAAATTTGGTTGTGGGAGTTCATAATGCTTTCGTTTTCTTTTTTTATTGTTTAACCTAGGTAGGACATTAGGCAATATAATAGCAAGAGCTTGGTGGCGCAACCCACCGCCCTGTTCTAAAGGGGACGCTCATAACATCCATCCATCCATCCATCCATCGTCACTTTTTTTTTCTTTTTTTTCTCGTGTATGCGCATTTGGTTGTACCGGAGTAGTTTCGGCGTACAGGCGACCGACAGATGCACGCATGGACAGAAGAATCGACTGGCCATATGCTGCTTTGCTGTAAAATAAAGATAGGCGCGTGATTAGCTGACGCCACCTCGATAGGACAAGGCATGTTCATCTGATCCATGACTGCTAGCTAGCTGGCCCGAAATTTCCATTCACAAGGCTTGCGTAATGAAGGCGGTGAAGTCAAAATCACTGTTGCCTACTCGGCAGCATCCCCATTAGATTCTATGGCTGCCGGACCAAGTAACATGACTTCGTGGATCGGAGTGAAAAGGTCTTGTGCTGTCTAGGTGGTGTTGGATTGGCGGCGCCTGTAGTGACGTCATTGCTATCTGTCGCAGCCGACAAGTGGCATTGTCGTGATCATGCAAGCAGTGATTGCTCCCTGAGCAGAGCAGCTGAGGAAAATGGTGGTTTGACGAGCTAACAGTTAACAGAGCGTGAGTCTTAAGCAATGATTGCAGTTGCGTATGCGAGCACTCACACCACGCGCGCAACCATTCAGAGCCGTTTCGCTTTAGCCGGAGAGGGATAGGGCAGGAAAGGGTATCGCGCGCTGCGCCTGCTTCATTTCCTTTCACTTCAGCGTCCGGAAACGGATGAGATGGCCAAGCGTTGCGCGTTTTCCTACGGAATGGGCAGCGTTCGAAGATTGGCGGCCAGGGGTGCTATTCTCGACACGCATGGCGGCTGCACGGTCGCCATTATCCGCCATGTTGACTCTCTGATTGGCTGTGGCGAGCTCACGTGCCTTGAAATTTGTGCCGGGAAACGGACTTTTTGCGAAATGTCCTTTTGCGTTTTCATCAAGATGACGAAACCTGACGTGGAGCTGCAAATTTTATGGACTAATACATTTTTGTGGTCCTTGGCAGATATGGCAGATGGCGGTCCGTAACATCCCTCAAGCAATGTGGCGCAATACCTTTGAAGATCTCGGTAGTGGCCACATGATCATAGAAGCATGAATTCCTCAGGCGGGTACACCCCCTTTTCCTAAGCTATTCAAATGGACGGACTGGGACAAATTCCGAAAGCAGACCGTTGAACAGAGAGGTGAGGAGAACATCGATGACATCGAGGCATGGATGGAGGCGCTCAACGACGACATGAACAAGGCGACGCAGACGCTCGCACCCGAAGTCCAGGTTGACAAGATCGACAGCCGACTAGCCCACCTGTGGGAAGCCAAGACATCACTAAACGCAAGATGGAAGAAGCAAAGGCACAACCGAAAGCTTCGTAAGAAGATAGCACTTATCAATCGCCAGCTGGAAGAACATTGCCGGACCTTAAGCCGCCAACAGTGGTATGACATCTGCAATGCAGTCGATGGGCAGCTCCACAATGGAAGCACGTGGCGTCTCCTTCGTCACCTCTTGGGCGAAACGCCGAGCAATTCTGCTCAGCGAGCAAACCTGCAACGCCTTTTGCACAAGGAACAGGCTACCACGAGTGACCACCAGCTCGTGACACGCCTGCTAGCCAAGTACTTCCCTCAACGGCCCGACGTTCAACACGGAGATTACACTGGAGAGACAAATGTGACACTAGATGAAGAATTTCACGAGTCAGAGATCCGCGCAGCTCTCCACGACCTTAATGGCAAATCAGCACCTGATCCCGACAAGGTTACGAACAAGACCCTAAGAAACCTCGATGATGCCCCGATAACCGCTCTTACGGCATACATCAACAATTGCTGGCGAGCAGGTCGCATCCCAGAGGCGTGGAAATGCTCTAAAGCAGTCCTGATACCGAAACCAGGCAAGCCGTCCAGCCTGGATAACTTGCGGCCCATTTCCATCACATCCTGCGTTGGCAAGGTGATGGAGCACGCGTTCCTCTCCCGCATCAACCACCACCTCGATGACACTGGAGCCTACCCACCCACTATGGTGGGCTTCCGGTCACACCTCACCACTCTAGACGTCATGCTCCAGCTCTACCACCAGATTATCAATGACCCAACTAGTGGCAACCGGGCCATCCTCGGCCTAGATCTGCAAAAGGCATTTGACAATGTAGCACATGCAGCAATCCTGAGCCGCATAAACAAGCTCAACTTGGGTGAGCGAAGCTACAACTACGTCAGTGACTTCCTGTCGCGCCGCAGAGTCACCCTCGCGGTCGGCAGCATGACATCCGACGAACATACACTAGGAAGCACCGGCACTCCTCAAGGGTCGGTCATATCCCCGCTCCTTTTCAACCTCGTGATGCTGGGTCTCCCGGCCTACCTCGACGAGATCGAAGGCCTCCATCACGTCTTTTATGCAGATGACATCACCCCATGGGACAACACGGGCAGTGACGGTCAGATAGAATGCACCTTACAAGCAGCGGTCTCTGCAGTCGAATTCTACCTCCAAGACACAGGTCTCCAACTATCTCCACTGAAATCGGAGCTGCTCGTCTACCGCCCGCGCCGCCGGCCCAAGCCTACAGCCGAATCGCGCCAATGTGACGACATAATCCTCTATACGCAAGACGGCTCCTGCATTCCCCGAGTCCCGAAGATAGGCATTCTAGGCATGCATATAACAGCCAACGGGTCAAACATAGAAGCTATTCGCAAAATCGAAGGCAAGGTTACAGCGGCTACCCGCCTGATCAAACGCATTACAAACAAGCACACGGGCATGAAGGAGGACAGTGTCATGCGCCTCATACACTCTTTCGCAATCAGTCACATCACTTATGTGGCTGCCTTCCACAACTGGAATCTCACTGAAAGGGAGAAAATCAACACCCTTATACGCAGGACTTACAAGATTGCCCTTGGCCTACCGGAGTCCACAAGCACTGCTCGTCTGCTACAGCTAGGGGTATACGACACGCTTGAGGAAATCGTGGATGCGCAAAGAACCTCTCAACTCGAACGCATGTCTCTGACAGCCAGGGGCGTGTATATCCTGCAGAAACTCGGCTTCAACTACCACGTCCAACACGATCAGAAACAGGTCATTCCACCCGACCTCAGCGACACGCTGATTGTCACCCCTATACTTCGAAACATGCACCCCGAATTTAATCGGGGCTGACGCCAGGCCCGTGCCAAGACACTGCTGCGCAACTTGGGTGGAAAGAGGACTACGCGCTTTGTAGACGCCGCAGAATACACACGAGAACACCGGTTCACGGCGGTAGTCGTAGACGTTAGCTCCCGGCTTACGCACGCGTGTAGCGTCGCAACGGAATACCCCGAAACAGCGGAAGAGGTAGCGATTGCGCTTGCGCTTGCGCTTACGGACCCCCTCTGCGAGGTAGTTTTTAGCGACTCACAATCCGCAGTTTGAAACTACGCGCGGGGGCGCATTTCCTCCGAAGCTGTCCAGATTCTAAGGAAAGCTGGTCGACAGTACTTCGATAACACCGCGATCATATGGTTTCCAGCGCCCGTCGCCACCCCCACCGATGAGGGCCTCATTGACTTGAACGAGGTAGCACACCGCTCTGCGCGAAAACTGACCCGCCACGCAGAATCGGACACCGCTTCTTCGAGTTCGGAACTCCTGGTTCAAAACACGCGAGAACGCCTGGTCAGGTGCAATGACATCACCAAGCACTACCATCTAGGCAGGCGGTTGCTGCCCCCACCTCACCCTATGCTGAAACGTCGCCAGGCAGTCATCTGGCGACAATTGCAAACACAAACATTCCCCAGTCCGGTGCGATTGCAGCACATTTTCCCCGTGCAATACCCGACTGCTCTTTGCAAATTATGTCAGGAAAATAGAGCGACGCTGTCACACATGTTGTGGGAGTGTCGGGTTACATCAGCTACAATGGCAGTATGTCCGGAGGCTCTTGCGTCGAAGTGGGCCGCCGCTCTGCGCAGCTCCAACCTCAAGGCACAAGAGTGGGCTGTCCAGCAAGCCCGAGAGGTGGCGACGAGGCAAGGCCTCGAAGTCCCCTCATGGGCGACCTGAGCCCGGGTCGTCAAATTTGCCGGATTCAAAATAAAGTTGTTTCCATCCATTAGCGCTTCAAAAAGAATGTGAGCGGTAGCGTGCAGAAGCCAGTGCAATGCATCTGCAATTGCGCGAATATGTGGTGGCGATCCAAGATATGCGCCAAGCCAGCTTGCTGATTGGCTGAAGGAATATTTCGTGAGGAGCGTCACAGGAAGGTCTGTTTCGTAAACGTCATTTTGACGATGCGTGACGTTGCACTGGGCCGCCATTGCTGAGATTTTCCGCCATAATTTTTGCTACACCGAGCCGTGCGAATTATGCTAATGAGCAGCCATATGCAATGGTAGCCGAGAGGAATGCGTGTCGCCACATTTTCCCCGCCGTTTGCGCCACAAAAATCTTTTGTTCATAATACGTGCTCATAGTATTTGCATCGCTCTCGGGTGGTGTTGGCACTTGTGTTTGGGGCCATCATTTTTTAAAAGAACGCGTTTATACGAAATAATATTGGTTGAACGTAGCAAACTTTCGGCAGTGTTGTCTACTTTTCACTGCTGAATTTGTATTGTAATCAAGATTTATGCCTTTTCGCACAATCAAAAGTTATGACAATGGCCTCTTTCTAATTTATAAAAAGAAATGTACGAAAGGTGGCGCCTTGAAGTTTCCTCCCGCGGTGCGAGTAACCAGCGAAATGAACAAGGGATGGCAGCGCCGGCGCTTGCGTCGCGCTAGTGGATATCTCTGGCGCGCGCAACGCTATCGGTGATATTCGGCCGTTTCTCAGCCAGCCGAATCGGGCTGAGTCACTTGCGTTTCATGAGATAGCGATAACGTGGCCTAGAACGTGCGCGCATCACCACTGGTAGGTCGCGTATGTTGTCTCAAGCAAGAAAACAAGCGCGTTGGCGCCAACATGCGATGACTCATTCCATTTTCCGGGGACACGCATCCTAGCTATTGAAGCAGGCGACGGCTTGTACGCAGCAGACGACGGAAGCGAGAAGCGCTTTCGACGGAATAATCACACGCTTTGAGATATCTGCTTTATTTTTACTGCGGAGGAAAACTGTTTCGCCTTACCGATAACGCTACATTCAGTCCCTTCATTTCGGCTTCTTAGGCGAAACGTCAAGTTGGCGTCACGTTACGTAAGCAAAACGGGTCCACCAGCGCCATTTTGTTTGCGTCGCGCCTACGTCACGCATCGAAGAAAATGGCGGAATGTCCAGAATAGCGCCCCAGAATTCGCCCGTGAAAGAGTTCGCCTTCGGCGCGCCGATCCAGCCGTTAGAGCCGCTCGAGCCGAGGCAATCCGACAGCAACGAGAAGATCCCGAGCTGAGGGAGCGGGAGACAGAAGTCGGGCACCGCTACCTGTGGATTACATAACCGTGACGAGTGTGAAGTGCATGCAGGACAATCTTCGCTTACCCCCATTTTCCGGTAGGGAAAGGGTTGGTCATTTTTTTTATAATTGAAGCTTTCTTTGACTCTTTCTTCGACTTTCCGATTTTTCTGCTGCTGCTGCTGTTGTTGTGGTCTTGCACGCCGCTAATTCCGCCGTGGTTGAGATGTGGCCATGTCACAAAATTATAAAAGGCATGCGCTGTCAGTGTTTTGTTTCATGACGTTTGTTTAATAGCTGTCATTCTAAAAGTTCCGAGGAATTACTTTGTAAAGACTGTAAGACAAGGTACACGCCACGTGGAGGGCCTGCCCGGCTTTGCTTCAATATGATTATTTGTCAAGCGACGCCCGCCGCGTCGACGCCGGATTCTGTGCGACAAAGGGCCCTTTGCACTATCGCGTTATTTCATAGCGTTTTTCCTTTCTTTAGATCACTATCCTGATCATCATTTCATGAAGAAATGGGCACTAAGGCAAGGCGACCCGAGAAGCTCGTGTCAACACTTACGCTGCGTCGCACGCGCACAATGCCATCACCACACCGTAACACGGCGTGACCCCCCTCCCCCTTCGACAAATGCACGGCAGGAGCTTCCGCGCTTGTCTCCGAGCTTACTCGTTTTTAAGCTTGTGAAGGAGGACATCTAGCTTGCTCAGTTCCCTCAGTCTGAGTGGTAGGTATGCGGCCGCTTAGACCACACGACTAGTTACGAGCGATTGGTCGAGGCACAGTGCGTTTTCCTTCATGACGCCATGTTTCCGCGATGTAATTCTGCCAACGATGCTCATCACTTGCAGATGGTCTAACATAAAACTTGGATGGTTGTCGCGATTGTAGGTGGAACCCCGGGATGGGGAGCTGCCGAACTTCAGGCAATAATTGGCCATCTTGCTTTTATGCTTGATGATGAGGAGTTGCAATTTTCGGAGGGAGCATTGGAGGCTACTAGGCTTGGTGTACTGCTGGACATCGTAGGTGGCCTGCTAAAGGGCGCCTTGTCGTTCCACATTCAACCTCGGATAGCCAGCTTAGTTAAGTCTTCTGCGTACAGAGTATATTCAATAACTCGTAGGGTGTTCAATGCTGAGCCCCCAATGATTGCTATGCGAAATAACCTAGGTAAAAGCACCACGCCCTGGGGAGTGCCCTAGTGGGCTGTGGGAAAGGTGTGGATGTTTTCTAGTGTCGATGGTAGCCCTTCAGTTGGTGAGGGAGGCTTTGATGTAATTACAGGTCTTCATACCGTAGTTGCTGGAGCTAAAGTTCGCGAGAATAATCAAAATAGTGAAGTTGTGAAAGACACCTATTAGATTGAGCGTGAGAACCGCACATGTTTTTTGGGAAATGAAATTGAAGATGTGCTCTTTTATTTGGAGAAAGCTGTCTTGGCTGAAAAGATACTTTCTGAAGGGCAACATGGCGTCAGGACGAGAGTGGTTTGATTCGAAAAAGTTCTGGTGTTTGCTCAGCACCAGGTTCGTAAACAGTATATCTAGGCGATGGGCCTGAACTTGACCAGGGAGGGGGCTTCTCATGTTTGGTGCAGGAACCATACCTGAATTAAATTTCTTGGGTAATGTAGCCTGTTGAAAAATGTCTCGGAGCAACAAGGTTTTAAGGAATTTTTTAGGTATCTTGCTTTCAGGAAAATTCAAACACGTCTACTGCCGTAGCCTTAATAACGTTCATGACCACTGTCGCATACTGTTGGCCTTTCAAGTTTTCGCTACTCTACAGTTTTGTCCATATCCAGACTATTCACGATTGAGTGATTTGTGGCGTTTCAGATCTCTTGTTACGTGTTCGCGTTGGCTAGTGTATAACATGAATTCCATGGAAGCAACAAATTTGCTGTTGGTGCGCGCAGACGAAAAGCCCTCACTCCATTTACAAGGTTATTCACGTGCCAGCATTTCTCCACAAACGGAAAGCAATGTTTTACTTTTTCAGAAAGTTCAGATTTTACTGAGCATTTGGTTACTAAACAATTATGCAGAGCCTCGCGATATCTTCGCGCTGCCCACGTCGTCGCACTGTCTCATGGTCGAAGGCGCGTGCACTGGTCGCGCGCGCAGGACTACATCGCTTCCAGACCGGCGAATGTCTTGAAAAACAACAAAACGCAGTGGACGCACCGTCAGCGCTCCACGATATTTGGTCGGTGGTGGATCGAGATTAGCGCAGTGAATGCCGTCGCTGGCACAACCGTTCCGCGTAAGCATAGTATAAGTATACTAGAAATCACGAGTAGCTGAACGGAACGGACAGCAAACGCGAACTAACGTTAACTAAAGTTTTATTTTGAACTGACTAACGCTGACGGTTTCCCGTATGCCTCATCGCGTGCATCCCCGAGAAGTGACTCCTGCAACACTACTGGTGGCGCTCCTCAGCAGCCGGCGTTGTGAGATGCCTGGGAGCTTCCAGGGTGTTGTTGTTTCTGCTGAACCATAGTTCTCTTGCGTGCGGCGTCGTCCCAACGTGCCGCAATCGCTTATACTTTGTACACCACTGGAGGAGTTAGAGCACCACAAAAGAACTTGGCAGTTTTGACCTATACTGCAAAATTTTTGCCTTGATATCTGGGGTCTCTATTCTGACAATTCTTAAAAGTTCGTGGTTATATTCGCAATTGTATGTCAAAAGGTCAAAGAAAACTACTCACCGGCAGGAAACAATATCCGCAGCGAATGTACAGTTTCCGCGGCGTACTTCGACTCCGCAAGAGTCAGAATCATGGATAATGATAAGTAATTAGGCAGTCGTATATGCTAAGCAGCTTAGTTTCGAAAACCAGATGTCATTTTATAGTACCTAATTTGTTGCATCCACATGTGCATTCAGCGTTTCTGCGTCAAGAAAGTTAGTCACCGAATTTTAATGACAGAGTCTGTGCTTCTTGCGGCTCAGACGCCAACTGCTTCTTCAATTTTCTTAACAATTATTCGGACCCTGCACTCGCACCCGCGAAGTAGGGGTGCTCTTTCGCTATGATGTGTAGGTCTGCGTGCTGCAAGTAAATCTCACAGCTGTCGTTAGTACCCAATAATTGAGGTAAGAAGTCAACGACCGTATACTAAATTGTCCTGCAGCAGATGTCAAGCCGGAATTATGGCCTTCGTTAACGCTTGCCTTAACGCCACGCGTTTCATTGCTCCCGGCTGTGATGTCTCAGAATGAAACTGCCGATTGCAGCTGTCATCTTCTTCTACGAAGCATACGCGTCAAAAAATTTTTTTTTCCAGAACCACGACCTCTGTACTCTGAGCTGCAATAGCTCTGATTACCGCAACAAATTATACTGCGCTAAGGTGCTGTGAGACAGGGTACTTGACGTTCTTAAAACGCAACGTTGTTTATGTCATCATGTTCCAACCCCTGAAACCAAAATACAGTAGATGTAAATTGCGACATTACGCGGCGTTCAACTATGGGTACAATGGTTTTGAAGCGCGTGATAATCAAAACTCAACATGGCCCTTGCATCTGTGTTGACAAAAGTTGTGCACTGAGCTTCAAAGGGAAACAAAGTGCTTCCATAAGCTTACTCATCGCGCTCACAATGGGGTGTTCGAGCTATAGATAAATTCTCAACATTTAACAATCTAGATGATTATCGTGGCTCAAGGCAAACTTACGGCTAATTCATCAAGGCCGGTTAAGGAAGGTGCCCCAAAATAAACAGCTACGTTCTCAAAGTCGTTCATTGTATACGCAGATATTTTACTTGGAAACCATATTTAGCGCCAGCGAACGAGGACAGAAGGGAGACGACACAACAGCGCACTATAAATTTACGCTTTAAGGTGTTGCTTTCGCCATGTAAAACATAGCTTGGTAACATGTGAATATTGAGAATATCACTATGGCTAAATAATTTTGGGACAATTTCTGCGTTCTTACAGCTTGTATAGTTTAGGTTACCACATATTTCGATGGTATTTTGCTAGTCTATAAGCGGTCATTCCTACTAGCCTTACACTCAATTACTAATGCGCTCTTAGCATTTATTATTATGCGCACCAGTCTGGAGCGACTGCAATGCGTTGCTGCTTTCCACATTGGGTTCCTGTTGTAATGGTTAATATATCCCTGGAAGAAAGGATACATTCGGGGCAGCATACTGCAATAATGTCGGCTTTAGAGCACTTCGATGTGATTTTGACGTACTTGGGTGTGATTTCATTAATGGTGGTATCATCATTGCATTTCATTTTGCACGTCGATTTATACTGATTCTACCCGTTCACAAGTCTTCAGTCTTACCGATTGTTTACCTAAGCAACACTCAATGTAGTATTTATCTTCTCACTCGCTATTTGTAGGCCACAACTTAACAAAAAAGCGCATCGATATGACGCTGCACCAGCGCACTGGTAAATTTCAAAATGGGGGTCGACACTTCACCTTTCTAGATCACAATATTCTTTTAACAAGTTACATTTACGAGCACCAATATACAAATAAAAAAATTTGATATTTTATTTTGAAGCCTGTAAAGTATGTTGAAATATTACCTACAGAGGGCAGAGCGAAGGTCCAGAGTAAACAGGCCTTTTGCTATCTAGGTGGCGTTGGCTAGTCGCGCGCCTCTCTTTTTCTTTTCTATTTTCGCGCATGCATATGTGGTTGCGCCGCAGGTGTTTTTGGCGTACAGGCAACCGACAGAAAGACGGACGGACAGATAAATCGGCTAGCCACATACAGCTTCGCTTTAAAATAAAAAGTGGTGCGTGATTAGCCGACACCACCTCGATAACACGCGGCCGGTTTACTCCGATCCATGGCGTCACGCTTTCTGGCTTGAAATTTCTATTACAAAGCTAGCGTGATGAAAGCGGTGACTAAAATATCACTGTTGCCTGCTCGGAAGCATCCCCATTAGATTCTATGGTAGTTGGTCCAGGTAACATGATGTCATGAATTGGAGTTAAAAGGCCTCGTGCTGTCTCGGTGGTGTTACGTTGGCTGTGCCAGTAGGTACGTCATTGTTCTGCGTCGCAGCCAATCGCGCGTGCAGCAATTTATCTCGGGCTATGAAATGGTCACACGTTCTCCTTAGGAGCAGGCAGCTTTCCATCAGCACCGCCGGGAGCAGAACCGAGAAGGAGCTCTTCTACTCCATGCCGATGCTGCAGCCGCACAAGAACAGGCTCGCGCAGCCGAGCGCAAGCAGCAACTGCGCATCGATGATCCTTCAGCCTACCGAGTCGTCGTTTAATGAACCGTCGGGTACCTTCTCTTGGTAACCACATGTACGGAGGGCTTGGGCGGTGACTTTTTTTTTCGCGAATGTGCACGTGGTTGCGTCGGAGGAGTTCTTGGCGCACAGGCGACCGACACCGAAACGGACGGACGAATAGGCTAGCCTTATACAGCTTCGGCGCAAAATCGCAGTGATCGCTGCGATCGGTTCTACGTGCAACCATTCGGTTCGTCGCAGTCTAAAGGAGGGGCAGGTTGGAACTACTACTGCGATTTCGGTCGCATGCGACCGAAATATCACTTCCGGTCCGATTAAAAGCGCTTCATGTGAGACAGGCTTCTGGCAACATCAGTCTTTGGACGTGTGGTATGCGGCGTGCAGGCTCCGCGGCAATTTACGGTGGCTCTTTTCGCTCTCGTGTGGTCTATTCAGGATGGCGTGGCGCCTTGAACATTGTGTTCTGTGAGACGAAGTGAAGCGATTGAAAGCGGTCCTGAACTACTGTTTATCGATGTTGAGAAATGCATTTCACATTAAAACAAAATATTGCCGAAATACTTTGCCGCAAAAAGTACTTGAATGCGTTTAGCAGAAGCAGAATTATTGATCAAACGTCGCCTGAGTTTTCTTTTGAACTAACGCTGATGGTTAGCCTCATCTCCTGCATCATCCAGAAGTGAAGCCTGCAACACCAATGGTGGCCCTCCTAAGCACTAGTGTTGTGAGGCACCTGGCAGCTACCAAGGCGCTCCTGTTTCGGCTTAACCGCAGTTTCCTTTAGTACTGCGTTGTCGCCACATGTCGGAACCTGTCTGAAAAGTACACATATTTTGTACTGTCTGAGAAGTTAAAGCACAGCGCAGGACTTGACATCTTGCGAAATTGACAAAATTTTCGCTTGACCTCTGGGGTCTCTATCCTAACAATGATGAAAAACTTCCTGATAATGTTTCGATTTGTCATGTATGCCACATGAGGAGAACAAATACAAACCTGTAGGAAACAGAATGGTCAGAGAACGCAAAGGTTGCATCAAGGTTGCATCAAGAATGCAAATCGGGATGAAATTTCTTGAGCCCGTTAATTCAAGAAAGTAGGCGTCATGTAGTTTTTACCTAATTTATTGCATCCACACGCACATTCAGCGTTTCTACGTCACCAAATTTCAGTCATTCAAACTTAGTGACAGGCTCTGCGGGGCTCTCGCGGCTCTAACGATAAGCGTTTCTTCGTCTTAGCGCGTATTAAAACACTACATTGGCACTCGCGGCGTCGAAGTCCTTTCCTGGTGTGATGCCCTGCCCACGTACGGCCACCTTCGGGTGGCGATAGACAACGCCGCCAAAAATTGCCATTACGGTTGCAACTACGATCCGCATATTTCGCACAGCGCCGACAAATGCTGACTCGTGCATTGAGCCATCAAGTACTCCACATTCAGAAATGAAGGAATCAAACATGATTGATTTGTGAGCCATTCAAAACTCAACAGAAGTTAGAGCTGAAATCAAACCTAAATTTTCTGGCCGTCATTAGGCAACGCGCGGCCCAATTAAACATTTACCGTTTGACATGAGGATACTTATGTGTATTGCCTTAATAAAGTGCAATGACTTGGAAATCGCTTGCATTCTTAGAAAGCGCACGATAACTTAAATTGTGTTCGACATTTAAAGCTCGTACAAAATGACCGAGTACTTTTATTACTTTCAGCTACATTTTACAGCGCTTAACAGCCACACAAATAGCTCGTTCTCATCGCAAACTGCGTACTCATTTGTACAAACAGAAAGTTTACAATTGGCTTTTAGTACAGCAAAGTGCTGCCTTCATAAAGGGCACTTACAAGCGCTCAATATAGCGAGTGGAAGCACAAAATAGTGTTTCCGTAAACCACAACCACAAGCAACAGGTCCCCCGCAATTATTCAAAGTCGGCCCAGGCCGGTGTTGGGCGGCGACTACCAGTGTCGCGGCGCTGGCGATGTTTTTACAAATCACTCATGAGAGCGCTACAGTCGCGGCGCATTCGGGCGAACACAGCGCGCTGTCACGTGATATTTCTTAAACTTCGCAGGCTTTAGTTTTTTTTCGAATGCAAACGGCACGCTATGTCTATCTCGTTGGAAGTACCTGGTTTGGGCAATATTTGAGAAGCTCCACAACTTTCCTATTGGTGCCTGAACGTTTCAAGCTAAATTTAAAAAGGTACTTAATTTATCTCGGCTAATAATTCAAAAAGACGAGCTAAAATGGTACTGTAAGTTTATATAAACGCTAACAACACCCACGTGTTTTCTATTCTGAAGAACGCATAGGTTGTTTTCAATATCTTGGTCCAAGTTAGCTGGGACAGCCTGTATATGACAGTGCAACTTATCCACTCTTCATGACTCGGCTTGCGATGTAGCACAAGATGGAAATTCCCCGTGTCTCGTCGCCTTTCGGGTGAGTGAAGCGACTTGTTCCACTATTATTTCGCCGCCTTCTTGTTTTAAGTGCTGTCAGACGCATCCATCGAGTATAAATCAAGGAAGTTTTTAGGCATGTAAGATCCTCTGGGCTGAAATTCTCCTCCATAAGAGAACTTCAGAGCCTGCAGAGTTTGGGATATTATCAACCTTAGTGAGATTAAACGAACTGGTGAGGCTTACAGATTGTTGAATAACGGCCACGTCCTCTGCTATAGAGGTCTCCCGGATAAGAAGCAATAGGGCGTAGGATTGCTAATCCATAAGGACATAGTGGGAAACATTGACGCATTCTACAGAATCAACGAGAGGGCAGCAGTAGTTTTAATCAAACTTAAGAAGAGGTATAGATTATAGGTAGTACAAACCTACGCTCCAACGTCCAGTCAAGACGATGAGGAAGTAGATCAGTTTTATGAAGGTGTTGAATCAGCGATGAGAAAAGTGCAAACGCGGTATAAAGTAGTAATGGGTGACTGAAATGCAGAAGTGCGGAAAAAGTAGGCGGATGAACAGGCGATTGGCAACTACGGTGTCGATTCTAGAAACGCTAGAGGAGAGATGCTGGTAGACGTCGCAGAAAGGAATCAGCTGAGAATAATGAACACCTTTTTCAGGAAAAGTAGCAAGAGGAAGTGGACCGGGAAAAGCCCTAATGGCGAAACAAGAAATGAATTTGCTTTCATACTTTCTACCGATCACAGCGTAGTGCAGGATGTAGAAGTGATATGTAGGGTAAAGTGCAATGATCACAGGTTAGTGAGGGCTTGGATTCACCTCAATTTGAACAGAGAAAGAGTAAAATTGGTCAGAAAGAAACAGGCCAAGCTAGGCGCAGTAAGGATAAAAGCGGACCAGTTCAGGCAGGTACTTGCAAACAAATATGCAGAGAGATAATGATGATGACATAGAGGCAATGAATAAAACCGTAACGAGGCTGGCTTCAGAAGCAGCAACTGAAGTTGTAGACAACGCACCAAGGCAACCAGTAGGCAAACTCTCCCAAAAAACAAAGGACCTGTTAAAGGAACGACAAAGAATGGAAGTGTCCAACTCAAGAGATCAGATAGAATTTGCCGAACTGTCAAAACGGAACAACAACGAGAAAATAAGGGATATTCGATATTATGGCATAAAGAAACTGAGGAAACAGTAATAAATGGACGGGGCATGAAATCAGTGAGAAGAAAAGGAGGCATAGGACAAGCCAAGATGAATGAACTGAAGGAAAAGCAACGGAATATCATCAGCGATTTCCGAGGTATAGAAAAGGCAGCGGAAAAGTGAGAAGAAAACTTGGCATAGGACAAGCCAAGATGAATGCACTGAAGGAAAAGCAGGGGAATATCATCATAGTTTTCCAAGATATAGAAAAGGCAGCGGAAGAATTCTGTACGGACCTGTATAATTTCCAGAGCATCCAGGATTCCTCCATTGAAGGTAGTAATGAACAGGTTACAGAGGCTCTTCCTATAACTTGCGATCAAGTTAGAAGGGCCTTAGAAGACATAAAACAAGGAAAATTGTAGCAGAAGATGAAATAACAGTCGATTTAGTCAAAGTCAGTGGAAACATAATGCTTGAAAAACTAGCGGCCTTTTATACGAACCGTCTGTTGACTTCAACGGTCCCACAGAACTGGAAGAATATTTAACATTGCACTAATTCACAAAAAGGGAGACGTTAGAGAGTTCAAAAATTATAGGTCCATTAACTTTCCCCCAGTATTGTACAAAATATTCACCAAAATATTTTCCAATAGAATGAGGGCAACAATTGACTTCTGTCAACGATGGCAACTGCAACAGGCTGGCTTTAGGAAAGGATACTGTATAAACGATCACATCCATGTAATCAATCAGATAATCAATAAATCTGCAGAGTACAATCAGCTTCTGTACATGTCTTTCATAGATTACGAAAATGCATTTGATTCAGTAGATTTACCAGCAGTCATATAGGCATTACGTAATCAGGGAGTACAGGATGCTTACCTAAATATCCTTGGAAAATATCTACAAAGATTCCACAGCTACCCTAATTCTCCAGAAGAAAAATAGGAAGATACCTATAAAGAAAGGGGTCAGGCAAAGAGACACCATCTCTTCAATGCTACTCACTGCATGCTTGGAAGAAGCATTCAAGCTATCAAATTGGGACGGCTTAGGAGTAAGTATAAACGGCAAATATCTAAGCAACCTTCGATTTGCAGATGACACTGTCCTATTCAACAACACAGGGGACAACTTATAACAAATTATTGTGGACCTTATCAGAGAGAGTGTAAGAGTGGGGTTGAAGATTAACATGCAGAAAACAAAGATAATGATCAATAACCTGGCGAAAGAACAAGAAATCAGGATCGCCAGTCAGCGCCTAGAGTCTGTGAAGGAATACATTTACCTAGGTCAATTACTCACAGGGAACTCTGATCATGAGAAGGAAATTCACTGGAGAATAAAATTTGGTGGAGCGCACATGCCAGACATACTCAGCTCCCGACTGGAAGCTTACCATTATCACTGAGAAGGAAGGTGTACAATCAGGGCATTCTACCGCTGCTAACATATGGGGCAGAAACTTGGAGACTGACAAAGAAGGTAGAAAACAAGTTAAGGACCGGACAAGGATCAATGGAACGAAGAATGATAGGGGTAGTCTTAAGAGACAGCAAGAGACCGGTGTGGATCACAGAGCATACGGGCACTAGCTGATATTCTAATTGATATTAAAAGAAAGAAATGGAGCTGGGCAAGTCATGTAATACGTAGGTTAGATAATCGGTCGAGCATTAGGACTACAGAATGGGTGCCAATAGAAGGTAAATGCAGTCGAGGACGGCAGACGACTAGGTGGAGTGATGAAATTGAGAAATTCGCAGGCGCAAGTGGGAATCGGTTGGCGCCGCAAAAGGGTAATTGGAAAGCGGAGGGCGAGGCCTTCGTGCTGGCAGTGGACTTAAAATGGTCTGATGATTATGATGATAATGATTATGATGATAATGATGAAAAGTAGCCGGCCTATTGATGGTATAGTAGGCTTCTTATAAAGCAAGTGGAAAAGCTTAGAGAGGTTATCTTGCCGCAAATCAAATTCATTAGCATAATCACTTATGCCTAGCCTGCACTTCTGCCTTTACAACCGATTCCCCTGCATTATACGAGAAGCACCTCAGTGCTATGGTACATCACACAAGGTGTGCGAGAAGATCGCCCGTGCTCTCAATTACATTTCTGAGCGTTGGTGGCATCAGGCTCCGTTTCTTGCCATCATCAGGAAGAAACGGTGGCCAGGAGGGCCCTTAGGGGTAACGTGAATGAAAGTATAAAAAAAAGTAAAAAACACCTGCAAGGGAAAACTATTGGATATATTTACAGTACATTGCAACATATGGAGCAGTGCGGACATGTACGCTAGAATTAAAAGTACTGAAGTGTCAGAAGGACGGTTACGCTGCTCCTATTTTGATTGTCTAAGGTTAAGACCTAAAGGAGACAATACTGTGATTTTGTGACAGTTAATGTTGACATACGTAGAGTCAAGTGAAATATGAGCTCCGACATTAGTGCCCGTGGTGAAAATGGCCTCTGGACTACAGATCTACATTGAACCACGATATGCTGCTTTAATAAACACAGTAGTCGGAAAATGTTTAGCTCTTGAATTTTTGGTAGATCGGCGCCGCTATGCACTTTTGGTGCCCTTTTTACCAAGATCCCTATGTTACAGCTAATATTTAAAGCAACTGTAAACTGTCTTTTTGGGGTCGAGCTTTCTTTAGTGTCTAACCACTGTTCAAAAGTTATCAGTTAGTCATAGACGCACTTGCATGTGTTTTTCATATCCAGTATGTTGTCACGTATTCAATGGCGAAAGAGCGTTATCTAATCAGATTGTACGCGTGTAGCGAATACTAGCGTACATTCTCGATCACATATGAACGCGCGCGTTAGGCTGAAATGTACGAGCATTCAGATTTCATGAACCGATGCCTTGATCCGCAGATCCCATTCAGAGGAAGCACTACCTTGTGCGCAGCCACCGTCGTGCTTTGAGCGTCTTCTTTTTCAACGCAAGCTTGCCTTATAATGAGTTAGATTCGTGACTCACTCTTTTGGAACTACCTTGTTCTTCACATCATTACAATGTGACGGTATCGATGTGCTACATCTTCATTGAGTGAATACTGGGAAATGGATTACGACTTTTGTTGCTTGTAAGTTTACACACTTACAACAATAATTAATTTACCACAATAATAACTTACTTTTTAATTTAGGAGGCTGTAAATGACAGCAAACGTATATTAACAGGATGTCCTAATAGTACAGTAAATTTAAATGCTTATTAGTCGGCTTTCACCTCATGGTAAGGAATTTCAATAAAGATATCTTTATGGTAATTAAAAGCCTATCCGATTGACAACGTGTGATCTGAGTTACCCCTTTGTAAGCTGATATCGACTTGCAGGCGGTTCGTATGTTGGGCCCTTCACGTATGTCTCACCGTCAAACAAAGGGTATTTCTAATATTTCATTTCTAGAAGGCGTGTAACCTTCCTGTCCTTCACTCCGGCTCGCAAACACGCATACGACGAAAATGCTGCCTGAAGAGCGTCGTTAGTACAAATGCACGAGCTACCGTAACTCACCTCTGCGATATCGCTATCATTTAGGCTTAGATAAGACGTGTACATTTTAAATCGACGCATCACGAATCCGAAAAGTGCTACCCGCAACCAGCCCAACTAGGTTTCTTTCATTTTGTACTTCATCCTAGGAGAGATCAGGCAGGCCACCGACTAAGTAAGGAGCAACACCATACAGAAAAGGCCAGATAAAGTAAGAAGACAGGGAGATTCACCATGGACGTCCCCGTTTGGCTACCCTACACATGGGTAGGATGGATGGATAGATGTAAAAACTTAATTCAAGTTTATCGGAACGTACACTAGCACGTAACGGGTCACTCCCACGTCGGGACAGAAAGAGCTAACCTCTCAGCCACATCCCGGGCTCGTTGGACTGCCCATAGTTGGGCTTCAAAATATGGACTGCGCAGGGCAGCCTCCCACTTCGCCGACGTGTCTTCGTGGCTCCGTAACGCAGGGCACGACCAGACCATGTGATCTAATTTGGCAAAGTATGAACAAAGCCGGCAAGTGACGTTCGAATTTCGGGATAGATCCGGTGAAAGAGGGTGGGGGTAGGGTATGCCCCCCCTAGCAAGAGTCTAAGTGTCGATGCCTGAGGCATGTTCAGTTTGCTGTGCGGCGCCGGGTGGTTTCGACTCCGCAGATCAAAGTTAGTACGTTCGTTGTACGAGTGAGGGAGATCTCTATCGTCCGGAATCTCAGCGCCGCGGCACCCGATAGCTACGCGGTCGAAGCCTCCTCGCGCAGTTATGTGGGCCGACTCGGTGAAGTTAGACGGAAAAAAATTAAGTGTGATTTAGCGCCAAATGGGAGAGAAATGTCGTAGGCATTACCGCACAGCTCTGTGAGGTCCGGGATCCATGATCTATATCACATTCAGTACATTGCAAAGTGCTTTTCAGGAGCTCACTCGAGACATGCCTTGCCTCTTCGAGGAGCGAAGTGTAACCGACGGGGGTCTGGAGGAAATCACCACACACACACGTGCGCGCGCACACACACACACACACACACACACACACACACACACACACACACACACACACACACACACACACACACACACGCACACACACACACACACGCACACGCACACGCACACGCACGCACACGCACACACACACGCACGCACGCACGCACGCACGCGCACGCACGCACGCACGCACCGCACCGCACGCACACACGCATATATATATATATATATATATATATATATATATATATATATATATATATATATATATATATATATATATATATATATATATATATTCTTTCTTTCTCTGCCTCTTCCACGTGGCCATCGTGCCAAACGTCGCAGGCTAACACTTTTTTCTACTTTGGCAAACCTAATGTTACGCATCATACATTAAAAGATTATTATATTCTGTATGTATAACTGCTGAATGTTTTCTCTTTATTGACTGTAAATTTTGTATGTTTGTCTGGTTTCTGTACCACTCGCGTGCTACTGCTTGTAAGGCTTTTCTGGACATAGTCATCTGCTCATGCAGCTTTTGCCAGAAAACCCTCCAGTTGAACCTGGAAAATAAACTTATATACTTATGTAACTGTATAACTGCATAAAAAATCTTGCAACTTTTAGTACCTGCGAAGTAAGTTTGCTTTTGTGCTTGTAACCAAGTGTCTTTAACTTCTTTTGCACCTATGACCTCTCTAGTATTGCTGCATCACTCCTAAGTAATACTTAAGCGATTCTTGAGTAATTTTATTCTGCCCAGTGTACCTACAACGTCTTTAGTACTTTTACTGTGTGTGACCACTGAAGCAGGCCTGTAGAAATTCTGGAGTAGCTTTCTTCATGGCTGAGACACCTGTGAACATTTCAGTAAATATTACACTTATGCACCTGCGACCACTGAAGTGAGCCAGCCCGTAGTAGGCTTCCTAGTAACTTTGTAAACCCCACCCTGCAGAGGGCTTTTATGGTTCATTGAATTTCCGAGGTGCATCTGCCTAATATTAGCTCAACTAAAGTAGTGTTGTCACTACAAGAAGGTGGCAATGTTTGCTCTGGTGACCTTTACCAGAATTTGTTGTAGATGCAGAGCGCATTTGCTATATAAATGAATGATCATACAGCAGCTGCTTGTTTCTGTATATGACCACTGAGCTAGTCCCAAGTAATTTTGTTAGTGTCTAATGTAGTTGTGACATCTTCAGCATAACTCATGTTAGTGTGTGACTACTAGATATGGATTAGAGAAAGGCTCTGGTAACTTAAAGTGGGTAACATATCTGAATTGTTCAACAAACTTTACATTGATGTGCTTGCGACCATGGAAGTGATCCCGCAGCAAGCCTCATGATAATTTCAGTAGTAGCTCCACTGGAAATTTCCAAATTTTCTTGCCAGCCAAAGTGCATTTGTAAACATTTTACTCCATGTACATTTTTACTAACCATGGTGCGTCATAAATAACTCCTAACTGTTGAGATTATATGATGAAATTCTTTACATTGAAGCGCTTTACTGAAAACTGCTGCGTTCATTTGGGATTTCAACTTGTGATCGTCCTGCAACTGTATTGTTGGAAAAAATGCTGTATTTTTAATGAGATTGTCAAATGATATAGCAGCAGAACTTAGGTAGCTTCGTCCCTGTTAACACAAAAAACGTATAACTTGCATGTATATACGTTTTGATTTAATGCATGTGTATTAAATTTTATGTGACGTATTAGCTTAACGTAGCAGGTAATTATGTGCGCAATGTTTAGCTGCACTGCAGCCTTCTTTAGCATGCTTTCAGATACGAAGGGCTGTACTCCTGGTGTGTCGCTTGTTACTTCAGTTTTTGCATGAAAAAAATGTTTCGTCGCCTTGTTAGACCGCTCGGTTGAATCTTCAAGAGCAACGCAGTTCGCTTTCATCATTCCACCACAAGCCAACACAATATCAGGTCAAACTTCCTTTGTTATTGCTACGTAAAATCCAGCAGGGCTGCTGCACTGCTAGGGCACATTCTGAGGAACGTCCCTACTATGTTAAATTATAATCAATAGGGACGTCCAGTGCCTATCCTAAATCAACCAACGTCCTTTAGAGGAATAACACAAAATGTCCCAGAAGTGTCCTACATCCAGACAAAATTTCCTTAGGACATACTCGGTATATGCAACGCGAATAATCCATACATCCGAACACCCCATTATGACGATCGTGGGGCGTTTCTATGAACGTCGAGTGGCGTATGTGAGATGCTCCAATGGACATCCAAGAATGACCGGCAGGCTTTTTACATTTTCCTAAGGACGTTCGAATGTCCCGTTTCCTATTTCCGCTGGACATCTGCAAGGACGTTTGTGGTCCAACGGGTCGTGCTTTCAAATCCTTATTTTCTGTACTTCACTAACACCCAATGTCCTTCCCTGAAACTCACTGGCATTTCTAGTCATATATTGGAAGAGAGCTGGAAGCTGAACTCTTAGTCACGTGTCACAACATAAACGAATGACGAATAATATTGCGTATTTTTCATAAACTTCTGCAAAAGTTCATAAGTTGGGTGCCTACAGCTGGGAGAATGACGTAGAGAAGCATAGCACATTTGACACGTTTTCGCATGTTTATGTAGGAAAACAATAGTGTAACGGCGTCCCACCAGAAAACAACAGTGAACCAACAATACGGCAACCTGTAGCTTACAAGCCACGCGCTCTAGTTAAATAAAGAAAGCCATGAACGAACGGCATCAATTGTGAAATAGTACAACGGCTTCAAGTACGTACCACTGTGTATTGGAAAAAAAAAGTATTTCTAGCCCCGCACCATACCACGACGTTTGCACCATTTCAACAAAGAAAAAAGCTCGAAAGGATTGATGTGGGTTATCTATGTCCTTTCCGAGGCTTTCCACAAAATATCGTGGCGCTCACGCATATACTGTGAGTTAAAAACGGCGAAACAGCCGATTGCTGCACCACACCGGCTTTGCTCGGCGCCATTATGAACACAAGCTGCGCAGTCATGCGAGGCAAGCAATCGACGCGTTACCACGTGATCAGACATAGCGGCAGCCATTGCACCGCAGTGATAATGGTCTACATGTGTTTTGAAAGGCAGCATTGGTATCTCCGTTCGCACCAACAAATCGGTGATCTCACCTGACACTTGATGTAAGATCTCTTTATTTAGATTTATCAGACAAAAAAGATGATCTTTCAAAGGTACAAACCGTGTATTTCTCCGCCTACTAACATGTGATTTCAGATCAACTTGCTTTTCTTTCTTTATATTTAATTTCCTTAGTTTATTTGCAGCAATTCGCGGCAGTCTCTCGTGCGTGCTCGCACACGCTAACGTCGTTGACCGTTGGCGCGTAGCGACACAAAGACGAAACGCGCCACAAAGCATAGACGCAATGAGCGAAGTGATAGTTTTGATGATGCGGGCGAAACGCGAAAGCACCCGTGTACTTAGATTAGGTGCACAATAAAGAACCCCAGGTGGTCCAAATTTCAGGAGTACCCCACTACGGCGAGCCTCTTATTGGGATCATGGTTTTGGCCCGTAAAACCGCATAATGTTCTTATAATTTTGGTGACCGCACTTCTGGTGCAGCTCCCGCATCGTTGCTCCAAAAGAACGCGAAATTGATGGTGTCATGGTCAGTCGTGTTCCCCAGTCTATGTCGTGTGACAGATGTATGTGTGCTCATTCGCATAATGTTGGAGTGCTTTTTGCAATTTTTTTCGCAATGTCATGATGACACAAAGAATATCAGGTAATTATGTTGTCAGACATGTTAGCTTTGTCTCTTCAACGTCAGTTTTGAAAGGAGTGAGTAATTTTTATTACGTCAGAAGATATATTTTATGAATGGGTTGTAAGTAAGTTACAGCAAACTAAAGCTGCATGTTCACATGAGGTTCTGTACAAAGCATGTAAAACCTAACTACATTTGTGGAGATGCTGTGTTGTATGTGCAATTCTGGCGTTAACAAGACTTATTCTGTGCCAGCTGTTGCCAGAGAAAAAACAAGAAAACCATTCATTTCGGCGGTGCTATCTGTGGGTGTATTACTTTTGGCGCCGTCCGCTTTGCGCAAGAGTCTCCTATTCACTGTCATGCACCAACTAGGCAGCAACACGTGTTCCTTGAGCGCCGATTTGATCCTTTATTTCGTTTGTTTAATTGCAATATAGGAAGTTACGCTTTCCATCGCCACTGTTTAGGAAAAAGAATATCATTGCAGTCACGGTGAAATAGCTGGTACCGCTCGTGGGTTGTGCAGTATTCCGAAAATTTCTCTTGGCAGCCACTATAAGTTCCGTATTTTTCATACGATTCCTTCAAACGGTCCTCCCACACATGCAGCTCGCACATGACTTTAGCTGTTGGGAAAAGAATGAGGAAAAGAGGGTCATCTGAATGTGCTGCTTTTGTCACATGGTTAATAAGTCACCTGCTGTCCATATGTCTGAATTTTAGAATTCCTTAGGAGGGAAGTTTTCAAAACTGTTAATATCGTTCTACTGAATAAATGGAGCACGTTTGAAACACGCTTAACTTGTGGAAATAATGAGGAACGAGATAAAGAGCTTTAGTAGCAGAGGGAACAAGCTCCACCGAAAGAAGAGCCGACGCTCAAGGCCATTTCTCCGTTAAAGTCTTCTTGATAGGCGGAACATATTTGCAAATAGTTGTCACTTGTTCAGTGGAGACTATATGAAATGAGATTAAGGAATTTACCCCGTCGAAGCTTCTCAGCCATGAACTATACACCCATTCACCTGAGCCCTTATAATACAAACGTAATCCGCCAAAAATTACTTTACCGTTACCTCCCTGGTTTTATGCACAGGCATCATTTAAAAGGGTAGACCATTTATGCGCACTAGGGTTGCGTACCGCATAGGTAGCGTAAGTGGCATAGGAAAGCAAATGTAAGAAAACATTAGCGTAGATACAGAGGTCTCTGGGCTATTAGAAGATAGGTGGGCTCACCTATATATGATCGTTTCGTAAAGTTGCCCATTCGGATTGAGGAAATTGAGGCATCGTGCAAAAGGAACTGATAAGTAAACAAGAGGTAAAGGAGCATTAACGCCCCACTCCTTTAAAGATTATGTAATGATATATCGTGTCTCTTGATGCATTACAGCTAGTTACTTGTCATCAACGAATGCATCGTTGGCCAACACGCCAGAAACCCTGCAGCCCAAATAAGCCATATTGAATTCAGCAAAAGAATGCCAAAGATTATGGTATTCTGAAACACGAGGGCAGGTGATCGAAACTGATATGGCTGATAATCTTACCACAGTCACTCACGTCATGAGCTGCCTGTTCTGCTAGATACGAAAATGTATTCACCAAGGTCACGACATGCCACAGACATCACAATAAATATTATTGATCTCAGAGACCAGCCACAAGGCGATGCCCTATGTCATACCAGCGAAGACAAATTAAACAAGAACAGTAGAGCTTGATGCGACAATAGTGAGGCAGAAGTGAGACAAGGGCTTGCTGAAGATTTTTTTTATGCGAAGCATACTAGCCGCACAACCACGCTCTTCCTTGCTGCGCCGCGCGCGGCCGCGTAGCTACCATATGACGTCATAAGGGCTGCAAAAGCGGAGGCTCAACTCGTGCGCTCGCTTGCGGCCGCGTAGCTACATAGCCGGGTCTCAGCTCGTGCGCTCGCCTGCGGTCGCACAGATGGTACTGCGGCCTAACTCCCGCTCCTCCCGCTAGGGCACTGACGTCACAACAGCTGCAAGCCGGGCTCAAATCTTGCGCTCGCCTGCGGTCGCACAGCCGGTGCTGCGGCCTAACTCCCGTTCCTACCGCTAGGGCACTGGCGTCATAACAGCTGTATAAAAAAGCGGCGCGCTCTCGTCGAGGCTAGTTGTATAGCGCGATGGCGGGAAAGGAAAGGGCCGCTCGTCAGAGCGCAAAGCGGAAGTTACAAAGAGCCACGCAAAAGGCCGAAGAACGAGAAGTTCGGCTTGCCAAGCGACGTGCACAGTACGCGGCTAAACAGCAGCGTTCCTCCACAGAGTCCGAGGTAAAGGATGAAGTTGCGAGTGTATCTGGGAGTACTTCTACTCTAGTATGCTTCGCATCCTGGGCTTAACCTTAGCTAAGCCACAGCCATTTTTTTATCCGGATTTTAAGGGAACACACAGGAAGGAAGCTTTCGATTCTTAGTGAACACATCGGTTTCAAAATCTCTCGTATTTACTGGAGCAAGGCACCTCGTCCTATTTTACGTGTGTTATAACAAAGGAATAATTCTTCATCACGTTTCCTTGTACCGCAAACCGCACCATAAAGATCATTTATTTATTTCTTCTCAACGGTTAATAAGATTGTTGTTGTGTCTCGGTCAGTGAGTGATCAGGCATGGGTTCTAACAGGAAAACGGTGTTTATTGCCCGAAGCTTACGGGCTCCTGGTTACATCAAGAATCAACGGTTAGCGCACATGTCATGATATTATAAGCACTTGTGCGCACATGCGCACTAACAGCAGTCTGCTTATCAGGCGCGCTATCGCCGACACAACAATTGTCGCCGTGCCTTTATCGAGTTCAAGATGGATGAACTTGTTGCTCAAATAATTATTAGGTATCATGCCTGCTCTTTTTCAGTGAACTTAAGGCCAGAATTTCGCTGTGAAGTACAAATACGCAAATAATGAGAATGTAATAAATGCGTAACGCATTTTGCAGCCACTCCCAGCCTTAATACTACCTTCATTGTTAAAATAGAAGACAGTTCCTTGCCGCCATTGAGCGGTGTGTTTTTAAAGAAAAATATAAGTCTAAACAGGAAACCTGCACTTAAAGCCACAACCGTGCCGTGTAAGTGCCAGCGAAATACCGCACGTGTTGCCTGTTTTGACGAACGATGCGCCAGCGGCAAATATGGCAGTTCACTCAATCTAGCAGGATTACTCGAAAGGGCAGCCTCTACTTCCCAGAAAATTTGCAGAGCTGCTTCATCATAGAGAACCAGAGACGCGCGCGGAGAACACGCCAATTATGACATGTGCCGGCGAGCTTTTTAACGCGCGATGGTAGTAAAGTTCCAATAAATAACTTTGTATTTTCTCACAATAGTGTATATATGTAAATGAAAGAATTTTGGCCAAGCAATAACGAAAGTATGCCTACTAAGCAGAGATCTAGGGATCAGTACTACTTTATAGAAATCAGTTTTGATTGTTTGTGGGGAAAAGAAATCGTTTTCCATTTAACACCTATCAGTAAACAAAATTTCCCTGCAGACAGACGTACAGAGCTCTCTTTCTCTTTTACCGACTCCTTGTATAACGCTAACATAATGTTGCTTTGTAGAAAAGCAGCTGTAAACAACGCACACATATAGACATGTTCCCTCGAAATAATTAGCTTGCGATATTAATTTTGGTACCACCATTGCACCGACATTTAAAATACACATGCGCAGATGGCCTGTCCATAGAAGCGACTCAACGGCCGTCGAGTCGATAGCTTTTCCGACTGACGGTACTGTGGGCATCCTATTTTAATTCAAAGGCTTTCGATCCGTGTGCCTAGACACCTCGGTGAACCGCCGGACGTTCCATAAAGAAAATATAGACTGCAGGCAGTAATTCCAAAATGGCCATGTCAATAAGCAAATCCCGCCACATGCCGCTCACTGCAAATGCACAAATGTGTGAGGTCCGGGATGAATGATTTATATCACATTCACCACATTGCAAAGTGACTGTCAGAGCTCACTCGACACATGCCTTGCGCCTCTTTGAGGAGCGAAGTGTAACCGACGGGGATCTGGAGGTAATCACCACACACACACACACACACACACACACACACACACACACACGCACGCAAGCACGCACGCATATATATATATATATATATATATATATATATATATATATATATATATATATATATATACATATATATACGCAGGAAAGAGACGACGAACTCTTTGGAAGACTTCTTTTACTTAACGTTTTCGGCTGGTGGACCAGCCTTCGTCAGAGTATGTACTGACGAAGGCTGGTCCACCAGCCGAAAGCGTTAAGTAAAAGAAGTCTTCGAAAAAGTTCGTCGTCTCTGTCCTGCGTATGTTACGTCGGGTCCTGCGTGCTGAACATTGAAGAAAACCCCTATATATATATATATATATATATATATATATATATATATATATATATACGTTCATTTGCTTGCGAAATAAATTGCACCAGATGACAGTGCCGCCGTGCGACACAAAGTTTGGCACCCGGTATCCCTTGCACAGGACCACCACGGCACCGCTGTTCTTGATTCCTTCGGCGCCCAGCGCAGTGGGATTTCTCGGGTTGACGAGTTTTTTGTCGGTCGCCGTGGGCCCGTCGGTAAAGGAGACGCTTCGGATGACGCCCTCAGGTGGAGTGGGGGGCGGCCTCGCAAGCATTCACCTCGAAACGTTGACCGGCGACGAAGATGCCCTCGATGCCCACGTAGCGTGCAGCGTTCTCCCTGTTGGGCGTGTCCATCACGATTATATTTTGTTGAAAGTTGGGACACATCGTGTCCGTGTCCCGCGACGCCGAATCGAGCCCGACAGCCTGCCATATGGCGTCGGCGATCGCGGTAGGTCCAAACTTGCTGATACACAGGCCTTCCCTGGGCCGCACGACAATCTTTACCTCTTCCTTGGGCAGCGGAGGCATCCTGGCTCCTCGAATGATCATGATTTTAATGCCCACGCGGTCGGTGTGAACCCGAGCGGTGGAACCAGTGTTATGCTGAACGTCGATCGCACTGGCACTGGCAGCAACGAACTGCCACCCGGAGTCTTTAGTGAAGTCCCCGGGGGCTAAGAAGTCCTCTTCCACCTCACACTCCATCACAAAGTGAGTGGAAGAACCTCCAACGAGAACAGGCGGACGAGCGATGCCTCGCCGCGCGAACCCTAACGGGGTGAATGCACAGGGACAGGCAGCAGCTGAGTGGGGTGAGCGTGAGAACAAACAACCACCGTCTTCGTCTTCTTTGGGCGCCCGTATTTGTCACTACAATCAATACTCGGCGAAAAAGGAGCTATCCTGGCGACTTGTGGAACAGTGAGTACTGGTGGGTCATAATGCGGCTTCAGTCGGTCGACGTAAACAGTTTGGCGTCCGCGACGCCGTTGGCCCGTAGATGGCTGAATAGCCTCAGGGACGTAGTTGACCGCGGACGTCTGTCGTAGAACCCGGTAAGGGCCGTCATATTTAAGCTGAAATTTGTAGAAAGGCCGGGAGTAGAGGATGGAATGCGGAGCCATACCAGCGTTGCGGGTGAATATGATGGAAAAAACAAGCTTGTGTCATGGCCATGTTTCTAGCTAGGCCTGGTGTTGCGCTGTAAGTGAGCGAGCGATCTGACGACATTGTTCGGCATAGGTGGCGGCTTCGGATAGAGTCGTAGATTCGGAAGCGCCGAGGCGATACAAAATAATCGTGTCCATAAACGGGGAAGGTTCGGGACCATAAAGAAGAAAGAGGGAAGAGTGGCGCTATGTTAAGCATACGTAAGAAAGGGAACGATGCGGTCCCAATTAGTGTGGGCAGCGGAGATGTACATGGCGAGCATGCCGCCAAGAGTACGAGTAAAGCGTTCAGTCATACCGATGGCTTGCGGATGATAGGCGCTTCAAGTTCTGTGGAAAATTTTGCATTCGCGAAGGAGGGGCTTGTACAGCTTCGGAGAGAAATGAACGACCACGGTCACTTAGTTGCTCGCGCGGCGCACCGCGTCGAAGAACAAAGTTGTGAAGGATGAACAAGCCGACTTCACGTGCTGTGGCCACCGGGAGCGCTGAAGTTTGGACCCAGCGCGTGAGGTGTTCCACGGTGACAGTGACCCAGCGATTGCCATCTGGCGTGCAGGGTAGAGGGTCGTAGAAATCAATGCCGATATGATCGAAAGGCCGGTAGGGACAAGACAATGGCTGAAGCGGCCCTGTTATCTTGTGAGGTGGGCTCTTACGGCGTTTGTACCTGGAGCACGAGTGGACGCACTGGAGAACGAAGCGGTACATTCCTAGCGAGTACTGGCGAGGCGTGCATGCATCTTTAGTACACCGGCATGGGCGCATTGTGGATCCGCATGAAAAGGGGCACACATGCTGGAACGTATCCCTATCAGCCATTTACGGCCATCAGGTAGATAGTTACGGTGTTACAGGAGACCTTCACCGGTGGCAGAGTGGCGAGCAGGGCGCCGAAGCGAGCGGTGGGTGCTCTGTGGTGAGCGTTGAGATAAATACTCGAAAGGAGAGGCTGTCGAAGGATCCCGGCGTTGCTCTCTGACGTCATGTCGGTGAATGTAAGAGGCGGAGAGAGGTACGCCATAATGGGGAACTAGAGATTAATTTTGACCACGTGGGGTTCTATAACGTGCACTCAAAACAATGCAAACGAGCGTTTCCTCATTAAGCCACGACTGGGATGCGGCCGTCGCGGCCGGGCTCGAACCCATGACCTCGGGCTCTGCAGCGCAACTCTTTAGCCACAGAGTTAGGGTAGGTTGAACCACGCTGGGTAAATGTGCATTAGTGAAGTACAAATCTGAGCTGGGCACCGCCACGTTCTAAGATATCGCCCATCCGCAGTCCTGCCCTATAACGGTTGTTCCTTCAGCACAACTTTTGAGGATGTAAAACTTCTGTAAATACTGGAAGAAATGGTCTCATTACTCGCCAACACGGCTGTTGGGGCACAGTGGTCTGCTGGAATGGTAACGTTCAAATATTCTGTTGCGCAGGCGACATTCAAGCGAATGCGATGTAGACACATCGCCCCTCCATGTTGAGACAGCGCGGAATAAAGCACTAATAGTCTATGTCGAAACGATAATGGGGGCTACTTTGCCGTTCGGCGCTACAGCACAGGCTGCGATGCGAGCGCCACGCGAAAGCTGACAAAAGCACTGCTTAAATGATTTGAAATATTTATATGCAATATATACTTATTCATTATTTAATTTTTAATAATTAATACTGACATCCCCTCTCTGGGGAATTTAGCAGGGTTCTCCCCAAACATATAATGGTAAACAAAATTTGAATAAGTTATCAAGCATGACCACGCGAGAAAATGTGCAAGCTAGTTAAAAAATGGCCAGGCTTAGCTTGGTTAAGCCAAGAATGCGTTGCATATTTGCGAGTTGCGAGGAGCGGGAGTCAGGTGGTGGCTGCGGCCGCGCGCGACCGCGCGAGTTGGGGCCCAGCTTTTCCTCCGTGACGTCACGCGCCGGCGCAGCGCCCCTAGCGGGAGGAGCGGGAGTCAGGTGGTGGCTGCGGCCGCGCGCGACCGCGCGAGTTGGGGCCCAGCTTTTCCTCCGGCTGTCGTGACGTCACGTCACGTGGTTGCGCTAAAGGTCAATGGTGGCTGCCCGGCCGCGCCCAAGGGCTGAACTGAGTGATTGCAATATGCAACGCATAATAGAAATAAACTATGTTAGCGTCAGTCAGCACCAGCACCCAATTATTAGTTTATCCATCTGCTTCGGCAAAAGAAAGAATATATAAAATACTGATTCCTAATACTAAATGTTCTTTTTGCCAAATAATGGTGTTGCCTGCTGGCATATATAGTTGCGAAATAAATTGTTTTGTCTTGTCGACATATAATGCCCTTGGATTAATTGATATAAAAGCTTCAGACTGGAACATCGCTTTCTCTGGCTTGAAGCTAGTAGAATGACTTTCGACAACAGTTCGGTTATCCTTGTTCGTACGAATCTACTAAAAACAAAGCAAACAGCCTTTTTTTACCCTTTCAAGCTATTCATTGTTGCTTTTTGTCTATGGATGCGAAATAATTGCAGTACAATGAAGCGTTTGCAGTACTGTTTGTATGCTAACATCGGACCTGAGTAGCATAGAAGTGCTCTTCGAAGGAAATAGTCTTGTGTATGCATTGTTGGTGACGATAATAATATGTATAGTTTAAATAAGGGTATTGCTAATCAAGACATCTGATTAGTTCGACTCAGTCATTTCCGAAAGGTAGATAATATTTTCATAATAAAAGAATGCAAGCGGGTTCTTCTTTCTGGCTAGTCTCATAGAGATGGCTTTGTTAAACCCTATGGATATTTGCTAGGCCTCGCACTATGTAAATACTTACTACATGCCTATTTTAACAATGTTTATTTGGTACAATTTTGGACAATTGAATATATCCCACAATAAACAGCTAGCAGTTTATTGTTAACTATACCACGTACAATGTCATTAATAAATATTAAAATATATCAGTGGCCGAAGCATAAACACTCCTGGACGCCAGAGTAAACGGGAGGAAAGTTTACCGGATGGATGGTTTCAGAAGAAGACATATTACTGCCTATTGCTAATATAGGCTTACGAACAAGCTGCTAGCAGTATGTTCTGTAGTATGTTTTTTCTGGCTGAAAAAACAATTTTTTGTTCAACCTTCTCCAAAGATTTTTCGATGTCCATGAAGATTGGATTATTTAGCTTCCGTTATTTATTGAGCTCGCGAAATTACACGTTTCCAAAATCTGCGTTTGAGTAGAAAATTGTCTTCATATCCGTGCTGGTATCCAGTTAGTATTTTGTGTTGTTAAACCCACTCCGACATATGGTTATGAATAATAGCTCCCGTAGTTTAAAGATGGCGAATATTGTGGAGATTAGACGGTATTGAGTAATGCATCTCTAATTTCCACCCTTGTGAATTGGTGTTGCTTCTCCTTGTGACGGCTTCGAAAAGACAACGCGTAGGTTTCTAGCTTCATACCTAATATGGTATAACGATCAGCCTAGATAAGTCTCGATGCTCGGCTCTCCTCTGACATTCTCGGCTATGTCACTGTGTGTAACAAACCACTGCAGCACAGCTTTATTACATACGCAGAACAATGTTGTAGATAAGGAGTATAGTCATTGACAAGCTAGTCTTGCAGATGTAGTTACCTGAAGCATGGCAGAGCTGCTCGCGAATTACTGTAAATTATTCACTCGCGAGTTGGATTTAGCGAAACGTACGTCAAGGCTGTCAACTGCCGTGCGGCCAGTTCAGTATCTGAGGTAGTTCGATTATTGACTTTCCTTAGATTGGAATTTTCAATAACCCCAGAGGTAGCATCGTGCATATTTGGTGCTTTAACTCCGAACACCAGTATATATCACGCATGCCATATTTTTTTTTTTACTTCAGTAAAGTGAAGAGCTCTGACGACAGTAATCATGTGGGTTGCTTTTCATGAGGAAGCCACACCAATGTATCGCACATTGCACGTTATCTACGTCAGATATCGTTGTCAGAACTGCGAAACCTAAACAGCATTTATCAATATGTGCATCAATTATTTACCTACACCGGGTCTATTTCCTGAAGCGGCATTTGCAGCAATACATATTATGTGCTAACAGAGGAGTCCACAGGTAAAAAAAAACACTGGAGTGCCGAGCATGCTCGGAATTTCCTCTCTTACTACACTACATTCGCCTAGGTTTGCCTCAGATAGCGTGTGGTTGGTAGGTGTGGCCCTTTCGACACACCTGTGCAGTGCACCGACTTCGCTTCCGCAGCCGCTTGCAGCTATGACGCCGACAATGTGAGAGCCGTCAATTCGAGTGTTCTCTTTAGCTGTGGACCGCACTCTACATGCCGATATGAATGAGCTCATGTGAACTTCGTTTTCTGCATTTATACTTTTAATAATGATTGACTGTAAAATTTGCGGAGAGCAAGCGCTTTTGAAATGTTGCAAAGAACGGCACTCTGAATTACTGGATTTACTGGCAATAAATGCAACAAATAGCCATATGTGATTGCTGCTACGAGAAAACTACCTTGAAGCCATCGCAGGTGCTTACGGTTGCTGCAGGAAAGACCTAAAAACTTAAATAGTAAAAACAGTAACGAGACAAATTCGTCGAGACTCCTGCGATGAACGGTATTCACTACGTCTACAAGCTGTAGCACAGACGCTCTCATTCACTGAGACCAGGACACCAATGGGTTTGCAGCAACTCCTTTTTATCTTCGGTAATACAGAAACGTATTGCACGTTTTACTCCCAAAATAGCAATTCCTCTTCATACAAATTTAAGGACTTTTAAAATTCGCGTTGAATAAGAAGTACTTACTGTCCGGCTTAAAGGTAAAAATTCCGCATTTGTATTTGTAACTCCAGTACACCAGTTTCTTACTGACCCTTCCAATATCATCGTCTGAAAAAATAACCAAAGAGCGTTGTAAGAAAATTACACGATTGTTGCACTTTCTGAAAGCTATGTACGCTCATAGTTAAGCAATGAGTCATATTCAGTCAAGTGGGACACTTCAATCATTTAAATATAGATGAGGCTGCTGTCTCGATTACACATTATTTTTAACCCGCCTTCAACCTGGTATCTACTAGCAGTCGGGGCAGAACTGACCCGCATTTGCTGCCGCAAAGGTTCTGATGCAAATTCCTCATGATGGCTGTGATGAAATTCACACGGTGAGCTTGTGCACGTTGATGATGTGTTCGTCGCAGCCTGTGCAATCCGGTAGATGCAATGTAGACAGGGGAAGAACTGCTATTTTGCTCACTCTTAACAAAATACCTTTCGTTGACTCGATTTCTATTTATCCTTTTCAGGCACCGGGTCTTTGTAACGAGACACAACTTAGTATTAGATATTCAGATCGATGAAACCATTCTGAACACAGCGCAAAGCGTACACGGAGGTCCCGGCTAAGCGAAACCCTGTAAAGTAAGTCTCATAACGAGTGAGAATAATGCAAAGCAACGGTATTTTAAGGGGTGCACTACCAGATTTCACGAGAAACTGGACGTGTTGCCCTGTGTCACTGCTCGTAATTAGTCCTAGAAACGTAGACCAGATACACAGCGCTCGTCTTGTGTATCTGGTCTATATCTTCGTCTTTCGCATTGCAACAAAATTAGGCTATCGTTGTTGTTCTGGTGCAACTAGCTTTATTTTTGCACTTCACGGATTTTCTAGGGAGTGTCTGTCTGTCTGTCTGTCTGTCTGTTTGTCTGTCTGTCTGTCTGTCTGTCTGTCTGTCTGTCTGTCTGTCTGTCTGTCTGTCTGTCTGTCTGTCTGTCTGTCTGCCTGTCTGTCTGTCTGTCTGTCTGTCTGTCTGTCTGTCTGTCTGTCTGTCTGTCTGTCTGCCTGTCTGTCTGTCTGTCTGTCTGTCTGTCTGTCTGTCTGTCTGTCTGTGTCTTTAACCCTCTTGCCGCCAATGTAGATCATTCGGTAGTCAACTGTAGAGTGGTTAGAGCATCGCGCTGCTGTAATAAGGGAAGCGGCTCTCAAACTAGTTATCGCACCAACGTGGGTCATTGGTTTTTGACAACGAATATGTGGCGCTAATTAGTTAACCCATTTCGCGCCAACTTATGCTATTGGGCTTGTGACACTGCATTTGTGCCCCATTGAAATAAATAGAATTCACCCAAATTGGATCACTGGCAATGTGAAACTCCTTAGGTGAAACACTTTATTGAACGAAACTAATGTCAGTGTGGGTCGCGGGGTATGTGCTGCTTAGTATCTGGCGCTCTTCAATGTAACCCTTTCCCACAAACTTGGGGAATTCGTTTTGTGTGGCGGGATGCGTGCCACAAGGCATCTGCATCTCTTCAATAAACATTTTTCACAGCAACTTGTGTAAATCGGCATGTGCCATTCGGTATGTGCTGCTCTTCAATGAATGCCTTTTATACCCACTTGGTTCACCAGCTATGAGGAACTGGGTATGTGCTTCAACGAGTCTCTTTGGCGCCAACTTATCTAGGTGGGCATGTGCCAGTGCGTATGTGTCACTATAAAATAACAAAAATAATTTATATTTCTCCGTTGGTGGAAAGATTCAAAGCCACGACATAAATGTTTAAGAAATATTGACCGCATAGATTCGAACTTGGGACACGCTGCAGTTCCGCTTGACGCCGCAGCGTGTCCAGTGATAAGCGTGTCAGAGCATCCCCACTTTGACCTTACAATAGCTGGGCAGCACAGCGGGGCGTGGCATTTCAGGAATCGCCTGACGTTTGTGCGTAGGCGCGAGTAAGAGCGGGTGCGAAAGAGAAGATATGGGAGCTTTTGCTCCTTGATTATCTTACTTTGCCTATAGGTACTACGGAGCAAGGTTTCTTTGCGCATGTTGTATGCGTCTATCCCTAGGTGTGCCGGCATTGTGGAGTGGAGTCGCGTTTGTTTACGCTCCCGCGTTGGCTGCCGGCGTCGCCAACTAGGTGAAGCAGTGGGCACTGACACCCAATTTAGTGATCGCTCTGTAAAAGTCCGTAGGACACACGCTAATCCCAGAAGGTAAAGGTACGTCGGACATAGTGGTCGAGTCCGGGGCTCAGGCCAAGTCAGCCATGCCGGATTGTACCTTCCTCACGCGTAACTGCTCTCTACCTTCATAATGTCGCTCAAACCTTCCACTCCGATGAAGGTGTAAGACAAGCGAAGCTGTATATTATAAAGTTGTATTTGATTTGTGTGACTATTGCATGTATGACTATGGACATTTGCTTCTGTAATTGTTTGTTACAATATTAAAGAATCAAACATATACACACGTGGCGCCGAAGGGGTTCTCCACGAACTCTCGGCATAAGCTCGCCATGCACCCGGGAACTGCTTCAACGACATGGCGGCGTGCTGTTGACGCGCCTCGCGCTTGCTCTCGGCTTGCGTGGCGCGTTCGACGTTCGTGGCGTTGGCCCGCCGCTGCCGTCGCCGCTGCTGGTCTCGTGCGCGCTGTATTTGCTCAACGGCCTCGTTGTTGCCTATAGACTCCGAACCACTGGACGGAACGCTGCTGGCTGTGCGTTAGGCGGCGCTAGCTCTTTCGCGACGTTTGCGCGACCATTCGCGATTCAGGGGCAGTCGCCGCTTCCTGCCTTACCGCTCTTCTTCCCCAGAATGAACTGCACGCGGCCGAGACATCGTGAGTCCAAACAGCAACTGATCAGAGCTCTGGCGCGATGTCGACTTCACGGAACGCACGACACAGACTATTAGTTGTTGTTACAATGTTTTATTCTAGTAGCGCCGCGTCAAACTCGGCGCGTACTCGACGGCACAAAGGCAGGTGGCGTCTGACGCGTAAGCCGGAGGAGCAGGCTCGAGTTTGTCTCGACACATGGATACAATCCTGGGGTTACGAGCCCTTAACAGCTACGATATAAAAAAAACAGCACTGTTTTTTCTAGATGAGTGGTAGGCGCCGTAGTAGAGGCTAGGCCTGCTCTTCTGGAGCAGTATATTCGCTCATGTCAGGCTCATGCTTCTGTCGACTTTTCAGGAGCCTTTCTGAATGGTCCCCTTTGAGTGAGAGAAACGTTTTTTCTGCACGAGAATGTGCAAAAATCCGTAGGCGGGAGCTGCGGAGCTAGCGAAATGGAGCAAAGCAGGTACGTCCGCCTTATATTTAGCCTGGCGTAAGCGAATATACTGCTCCAGGGGAGGTGGTGGTCTCTACAAGGGTCCATGTACTGCTCCGCCTGGAAAATCAGTAATTTTAACTTGAAGGTAGGGTACCGTAAGGCACGAGAACGGCATAATGCGGCGTGACTGACTCAGCACGAGCTCCGCAGGCGCGAGGAAATCTGCCCGAGGCACTTTTAAATTCTGCAATATGCGGACGTCCGGTCTGCCGTTAGACACAGGGATTATCAAATGGGGCGTCAGTGTCCACTGCTTCACCTGGTTCACTGGGTGGGCAGCCATCGTCGGAGAGTAAACATAATCGAGCATGGACATCGACAGCGCACGACCTCACTCCGCTATGCCGGCACGCCTACGAACAAACGCATACAAAACGAGCAAAGAAACTTCTACGCAGTACCTGGACAAAGTCATACATTCAAGGAGCAAAAGCCGCCACATTTTTTGTATCGCAGCCGATCTTACTGGCGCCTGCGCCCAAACGTCGGCCGACTGCTGAAATACCATGCCCCACAGTGCTGCCTCACAATCGTAAAAACGCCAACATCTCGGCTATTTGCCAAGTGCACTGCTTATAGAGGCGCCACTAATAGCCTCCTAGCGGGCGCTTCTAACATTATGCGCGGGAGCAGTAGCGGCCGACGACAATTTGCAGCAAGGATGGCTGAAGTTCGCGGCTGGGATTTCTCCTTTGTTCGGGTGCCAGACTGCTGCCTCTACGGTGAGAGCTGTAGGGAAGACGCTGGTCTCTGTGGAAGCAGGTAGGAGCGCGAAGCTACCACTGTTTGGGACAACCCGGTCCACAGACGTGCCAGGTGCGCCGCGCAGACAAACGCAATGAACCTTATTACACGAAGTGGAGCTCATGTTAACTAGCTGCTAGGTTTTGTTGAGTATTGCGATGTCTCAGTCTTGTTTTTAAATTCTACCCTTGCCGTAATACTGCTTCTGTACATCAACAATAGGCACACGTCATTACTGCAGACTTACATCTCAAACAAATCAGCACAGTGCGATATCTGCACATTTTCTAGTGATCTTTCTGCCGATGAATACATGTGACATTACCGAATTAGTGCCGACAAAGTCGCCTCAAGAAGAGTAATTGCGAATTTATTGATGGAAATGCATCATTAAAGTAAGAGTGCGAGTTATTTCTGTACCGCCGGTGCAGATCCGCTGCAAAAGCCGATGCACAGCCGTTCCCGCTGCAGTTTATTGTAATTTTTAATTCCTTTAGGGAGCTGCTTTGAAGGGTACAAAGCTAGAGCCTGACCAACTTTTCAGTACTTTTTTTAATGTTACTAGAGAGAGATGCCACATGATCTTTAGAGGGATAGCAGCGCCAGTCAAAGAAGATGAGCGCTAGCGGCAAGGCATGTTTAGTCCTCTGCGGCGCAAGCATAAAAGAACCAATTCAGTTGAACACAAAATTCACATGAAAATGGGGCTACGTTCAGAAACAAACAAATCACTCGGCATGTTAGGTCTGCTCAGACAGCATCGAGGTGTGATGACTTCCCAAACCGGACGCCAACTTTTAAGCGAAAATGGAACAAAAATACCATATGCAGCAACTATTAGCAATTCTAGCCCTGAACTACCCATTTTCTAAACACATTTCCAAAAAAAAAAAAACACAATATCTAAGATGCCATCGGGCGAAAAGAATAAAGCTGTTAAAAAAGCACTTGCTTGGTATCATTCCGATAAGACACAGCGTGATTTTTTCCCTTTAGAAACAAGGCAAGATGAAAACCTCGCACTTCAAAAAAATCAACAAGAGTTATGCATGAAGCAACTACCACAGTTCAACATGCTCAAAGCCTCGCATAACATAGATGCAAAAACATGAAATGCGCGAAAGCTGGTGCGACGATTTACCGGGCCGCATAAAACCAACAAATTCAGTTGTTGCAAGCTTCAGTAGCTGTACCATACAACACAATGCGCTCGTGAAGTCGTGCTGCCTAGCTAGCGCAACGCGATAAAGAAGCGGCAAACAGTATAAGCGGCAAACGGCATTCAGAACTTTAGGGAAATACCTTTAAACTGCATGCTGCACTGCAGATGAACTTTGTCGCTTACCCGTCTAAATTTGATGGGGTGGAAAAAAACACCGACGCTAGAAAGGAAAAGATGAGAACAGGACATTTCCAGCCGAACAGCGGCGATCCATTGCTACCGCTGCTCCCGCTGATCGCCGGCACATTTTGGCGGTATTTGAGCCCCCTACCACGCAAGAATTCTTCTTCGACATTCCTTGAAAAATCGGCCGCCCAGACATGCGAAGGGGGTTGCTTATAAGGGTTGAGAAGGGCGCTTGAAGAAATAGTGCACGTGCAGCATTCTTTCAAGTGTGTCTTTCTATAAACTACAAATACTAGGCAGAAGCTTGGGTAGTGTCTTGGCTTTGTTGTCCTTGTTAGCAGTAGCGCAAAGGACAGTACCACTATTGACATTAACCAGTCTTCTATTGCCTTCCAAAGGCATGTTCTACTAGGTGTCTCGGGGCTTAATTAAATGAGTTAGCTATTCCTCCACCTAAAGAAAAAGTGTCTTTTACCTGTGTCTACTTGTATGTATTCCTCGCCAGTTTCGTTATTCATCCACAGCCGTGAAGAAAAACGAGTTTCATACCTGCAACCACAAGGCCAACACAGTAAGTGCCGGTAAGTTCACACAGGCATGCATTTACCACAGTCATGCGCCTTTGCTGGTTTCGTAGGTTTACTTGAGCAGAGTATGCACATAGATATTTTATATATCTCGGTGATGCAGCAACACATTGATTTGCTTAGTACTTTTTAACCTCTCGTAAGTAGCTAAAAATTTCGCATAGTGCAAAAGTCTTTCATAAGAAAAATTAGGCCGCTGAACTGAAAACGATTAGCATTCTCGAATTGCAGCGACATACAGTATTTCGGAAATCACGTGCCTTTAGCATTTGTAGGGGCCATTCTGAGACGTCCGTTGTTTTGACTATGTGGGAAAAATTCCGGTATGCTTCCCATTGCTGTGGCAATAACAAGCTAAGGTTACCCATGAGCAGGGCGGCACTGGGACGATTGCATGACGCTGACGCAGTCGTGGCCATAAAATGACGTAAGAGGAATGACGGTGGTGGCAACGACAAAGGCAATATGAGGACGACGGCATGACTACAATGAGATGACGATTCCTAAGTGATGATGGTGGTTAACGACGACAGCGTGACGACGAAGGCATCAGGACGATGCGTCGACGCTGACTGTATGACGACAACGACACGACAACGGTACGGCAACCGATGCTAGATAGCAGCTGTCTGACGACGACGCAATGACGACGAAAGCATGGCAATGGCCGCATAATCACGATTGAATGACTGCACCATGCATACTACAGAATGACGAAGAAGGAATGACGCCGTTAGATCGACGAAGATTTTGCGACGGCACATTGTGACAATAGTATGAAGACGACTGCGGCTACAATGGCGAGGTGACGATCCGTTGAGGCGAGAGGAATGACGAAGCTACAGATACGGCCATGGAACTACAGCGATGGCATCACGACAAAGGTATGGCAAAACAATACATGACGAATACGCAATGACGAAGATGGCATGTCAAAGATAATAGGGCAATTAGAACGGCAACGAAAGTATTATGATTTGGCATGACGAAGACTGTTATCAAGTAGCCTGCATCACAACGACGTTACGACAAAGGAGGGATGACAAAGCTTGAGGGACGATGACGGCACGATGACAGTGTCACAATAACCGAAGTCTAACGACGACGCAATGACGGCGATGGCTGACAACGGTGGCATATTATCGTTTAAATATGACGACGTTATTGCGATAAGATAACAACAAAGAATCGACGTCGACAGAACGACGAAGGTGGTACGACAAAGTCGGCATGGACAAAAATTGCATGACGTTCCAGAAGTGAAGAAGAAGATAAAGCAAAACATGACGACGAATACATCACCACAATGTTATAACGACAACTATGTAACGACGATAACATTACGAGGGTCGGGTAGGCTGGCAGATGCCAAGATGAAGATGGAATGCATTGGTGGAATGAGTGCGATTAAACAGGTGAATAAATGCGATTAAATGACGACAGTACGATTACAACAGCATGGCGAAGGGCTGATTGACAAGGGCGTAGCGATAGAGCAGGTATTAGGACAATGGTATGATGCTAATGATGTGATGAAGAGAGGAAAATGACAGCGTGACGACGATGATGCCATAACGACAGCATAGCGAGTGTCGGATAACGAAGTTAGAATGACGTCAATGGAACGACCGTGACGGTATCACTACAGTCTAACTGTGAATGCATGACGATGACTCAATGACGAGGATGGCGTGTCAGCAATATGAGGCTAATGAGGTAAAAACGAAGGCATGACGACAATGGCGTGACGACGATGCTACTGTGGTGAAGAGGAAGTGAGCACAATAGCATCACGACGCTAGTGTGACATCGAAAGCATGATGACTGTTTGACGACGACTGCGTGACAAAGCCGGCGTGAAGAGAATTGATGACAAAGATGTTATGACGAATGTGCAATGGCGACGATGTCACCACGACCACAAGCGCATACTTGATTGCCCAACCTACTAGACAACTTGGGTTACTTGGGCGGTGTGGGAGCCGAGTTAAAAAGAGCATTATATATATATATATATATATATATATATATATATATATATATATATATATATACTGAACATGCCTAAAGTTGCCAGTGAATGGTATTCGCATAAAAGAAGTTACGTCAGAAGGCACTACACTATGGCAACCGCAAATTGCTCGAGTTTGTAGGAATTCATAAATGCTTTTAAGCGTAAAAATGAGGACATGAGAAGGCAAGCCATACAGCACAATGATTGTGCGTTAAGTAAGGCTTAAACTATGTCTCTCGACCGTAACTCTGTTCCCATACGGGCAATATAACGACACATCGTATTCCTTAATTGGCGCTTATTTAACAAGTGAAGTAGTCATACTCAGACATTAGTTTGTTCGGCTGTATGCGACTCACTCCGACATCGTCCCACTTTGCTCTGGCACTCACTTGCCAAAGTCGCTCATGAGCATATCACCGTAGTGACGCTGACGGAATGACGAAGGAGGAGTTATGTCAACGGAATGGCAAAGGCGGTATAAAGACGATGCCATGACGACAGTAAGACGTCTATTGACTGTCGTCAGCTCATCTTCACGGAGTGGCATGGCTGTCAATTTTTTCACTTTTTGGATGGCGGTATTTATCGGCATCTCCAGGCGTGTGAAAGCCAGTGTTCTCATCGATTTGGTGCCCGCGCAATTAACTCGAGATGAGTTCAGTTGTCACCATCTATTCAACGATCACGCACATCACTGTTGCTTCGTTAATTCAACCTTCTTTGTTTAGGCTGATCCAGGGACCAGGAAAAGGATTTGGTTCGTAGTCAGCGGGTGTGTATGCTCGTGGAACGAGTTGCGGCCGGGGAAAACGCCAGTCGCGTTTAACTTTTCCATTTGCTTCATTATTTCCACGAGTGACGGCTCGTCGCAACGCTGGCATATCCTCGGAACCGTATACCCGTAATATAGGTCACATGAGGTGGAAAATAAAATCACGCGAAACAGCGTGCATGGTCGAACACTGCAATAACGGTTAAACCCATAAACAATATGAATGTCACCCGTAACATAGTCTGGTTTTTCCCTAATTGCACAGCACTTTTCATGCAAAATTGTCAACTGGAAACAAGAGTCCGAAGGAGTTGAGAAATTAAGCGATCTACTAAAGAAGAGA